>NC_139626.1:1429241-1714241 GCF_964638095.1 Poromitra crassiceps | reverse complement strand
AGTTAGAACTGAAATATATTAAATGGATATTGGTAAGGCCTAAATGACTTGACTGAAACTCCTGTATAATGAAAAACGTGACAGTCTCATCCCACACATTAGATCCCACTCTCACACCACCAGGCAGACTCATCATCTCCTCAGTGTGAGACAGACAGAAGAAACTTGCTTCCCTGGAGTTTGATGATCATTCTCTATCTCATTCTGTTACGGTTGGCTTCTTTGAATGTGTTTCTGTCATCTATTATCATCATATTTTGGCTTTGTTCTCAACTCGTTAGTCTCTAGGATAACGTTTGCACAAAGCTATCCACCGCAAACTGAAATGTAACTGTTTGGTGTCGGCTGAGGTTAGCCTTGATGACCATAGCTTAGTTGTGAAGACCTTCGGCCACACTGTGACACAACCCCGGGAACGAGTGTCAGTGACGGCGCGCCAGGCTGCAGCAGAGGAACGAGACGAAGTGCTGAAACGGCCAGGGCGCGCGGAGGCCAAGCCGTTGCTGTCCATGGTGCTGGACAGTCTTCCCGCGTTGAGCGGCGCAGCGGGAGAAAGCGGCCTATTAGAAAACAGTGACATCAGCTCTTACTAATTCTGTGATTGTCTGCACCTGGTTGGCCGCCTATATAACCCTCTCTGCTTTCAGACCCCGTTGCTGATCGTTGTTTCACTGCTGCTGTGTCACCGCCTGTTCCTGTCCGAGTGCTCCTGTGAACCGTTCTGGACTAAACCCTACCTTCTGGGAAACCGGGCTCCAAGCCTCTGGACTGTACTTGCTTGCTTCTGACTTAAGTTTATTGTCGGTCATCCGACCCTGTTTAAGTAGTTTCTCAGTTCCTTGTTTTCTTTGTGAATTCTTGAAAATCAGTAAAAGATTTAAAACTGATTATTGACTTTGTCGTCTCTGCTCATGGGTCCAATACCACAGCATTACAGTACGATCAGCCTAAAAAGAAATGGACCCAGCAGAGACAGAACAGTTACGAGTAACGCTCCACATGCAGACTTTAACTTTGGGCGAACAACAATCGCAGATACGCTCATTAGAGGTAAATCTCCGAACCCTCTCACAATCCATAGAGGGGTTTGTTCCTGCACTTCGTCAGATCCAGGAGATCACAGCGCACCAACAGGAGATGAGGACGGCACTGGAGGCCATCAACACGGCACTACAGCCTTCAGTCGTTCCTGTCCCTGGCCTCGTCTTGCCGACTCTCGCTCCCACTGACCCGCCTGTCGTAACTCGCTCTCTCGAACCAAACCTGCCACCTCCAGAAAAATATGCAGGTAATCCTGAGACATGTAGACAATTTCTTGTGCAATGCGAGTTGGCTATAAATGCCCAGCCCCTTAAATTTTCTAATGAACTGGCAAAAGTATCATTTGTTACACAGCTCTTGTCTGGCCCTCCTCTGGCCTGGGCAACCGCCCTCTGGGAGCAACAGTCACTGGCGTGCCAGAGCTTTCATGCTTTTCTGACAGAATTACGCCGGGTTTTTGACCATCCTGTGACGGGCCAGGAGGCAGCAAAACGGCTGTATGCATTAAGGCAGGGGGGCGAGACGGTAGCGGAATATACCATCAAGTTCCGTACGTTAGCAGTGGAGAGTGGCTGGAACGTTCCATCACTCCTTACAGCGTATCAACAAGGTCTCTCTGAGGACATTAAAGATGAGCTGGCGGCGCGGGAGCAACAAGACAATCTGGAGGAGCTGATTAAACTGGCCATTCGAGTGGATAACCGAATTCGAGAGCGGAGACGCGAGAAGAGGGGCAGAGCCTTTCTGGGACCGCCCACTTTCCAGTTTGGTTCACGCACATCGACCCTCTCCCCCGAGGAGCCCATGCAGATTGGAGCAGCGAGGCTATCGGTGGAGGAGCGAGCGCGTCGCATGAGGGAGGGGTGTTGTCTGTATTGTGGGGAGGGAGGGCATTTCATCGCCCACTGTCCCAAACGGGCAGTAAAAGACGGGACCCGCCAGTAGAAAGAGGGCTACTGACGGGTCGTGTCTCTGCGTCCACCTTCCCTCAATCCCGAGTCATCCTGCCAGCTACAGTTTCCTGGGGCCCACATACACAGAAAATAAAAGCGTTTATTGACTCCGGTGCGGCGGGGAACTTCATTGATAAAAGCTGGGTTAAACAGTGGGGGGTTCCCACTTGTCAACTGGAGGAGGCCATGGACATTACGGCTCTAGATGGACGTCCCTTGGGGTCGGGTAAGGTCCAACACTGTACTATGCCTATTACATTAATTGTGGAGGGGAGACACCGGGAGGAGATATCCTTTCATATCACTGATACACCTGTTTTCCCCTTAGTGTTGGGTTATCCCTGGCTGGTTAAACATAATCCTCACGTGGACTGGGTGTTAGGCTGTGTGGAAGAGTGGGGTCCTTTGTGCCAGTTTTCGTGCTTGAAAACTCCCGAGGAGGCAGCTCGGTGTGTGGAAAAGAAAGAAAATAAACCCATAGACTTAACCAATGTGCCTTCGGAGTATCTGGACCTCCAGGAAGTGTTCAGCAAGGGGCGAGCCACTGTTCTTCCTCCACATCGCCCATATGACTGTGAGGTAAAGCTGTTAAAAGGGGCTAGTCCACCCAAGGGACATTTATACTCTCTCTCGGCCCCCGAAACCACAGCAATGGAGAAATACATTAAAGAGGCATTGGAGATGGGCTTTATTCGAGCATCTAGGTCTCCTGCATCGGCGGGTTTTTTTTTTGTGGGAAAAAAAGACGGTTCCCTCCGACCATGCATAGACTATAGACACTTAAATGATGTAACAATTAAAAATCATTATCCTCTCCCTCTATTAGCCTCTGCCTTTGAACAGCTGCGGGGGGCTTCCTTCTTCACGAAGATCGATCTGCGGAATGCCTACAACCTCATCCGCATACAGGAGGGGGATGAATGGAAAACGGCGTTTATTACGCCCACAGGACATTACGAGTATCTGGTAATGCCATTTGGCCTGGCTAATGCGCCAGCAGTATTCCAATCCCTCATTAATGATGTTCTCCGAAACATGCTCAACAAATTCGTGTTTGTATATCTCGATGATATTCTTGTCTTTTCACAGACCTACATGGAGCATGTACAGCATGTGCGCAGAGTGCTAAAACAACTGTTGCGGAATCATCTATTCGTCAAACCAGAGAAATGTGACTTCCACGTCACCACAGTCCCGTTTCTGGGATACATCCTCTCTCCTGCTGGAACATCAATGGACCCAAACAAGGTGCGTGCAGTGGTGGAGTGGCCGCAGCCTATCTCTATAAAACAAGTTCAACGTTTCATGGGTTTTGCTAACTTTTATCGAAGATTTATCAGAGGTTTCAGCTCTATTGCAGCTCCCATGAATGCTCTCACCAAGAAGCTTCCCTCTCGGTTCAGCTGGAATCCCCAAGCAGAGGAAGCGTTTGCCAAACTGAAGCAACTGTTTACCACAGGTCCTGTTCTCATTCACCCAAATCCAGCCTTACCTTTTGTGGTGGAGGTGGATGCGTCAGAGGTGGGGTTGGGTGCTATTCTCTCTCAACGTTCTCCTGCAGATAACAAGCTTCATCCCTGTGCGTTTTTTTCGAGGAGGCTGGATTCTGCAGAGAGAAATTATGACGTGGGCAATCGGGAGCTGTTGGCGGTGAAGGAGGCACTGGAGCAGTGGAGGCACTGGTTGGAGGGCGCTGAGCATCCGTTTGTCGTCTGGACTGATCACAAGAATCTAGCCTACATTCGCAGCGCCAAGAGACTGAACTCTCGCCAAGCCAGGTGGGCCCTTTTCTTCAATCGTTTTGATTTCATTCTGTCATACCGGCCGGGTAGCAAAAACACAAAGGCCGATGCTCTCTCCCGCCAGTTTGATTCCGTAGATCAATGTGTCGAGCCCGAGCCCATCCTGGCTCCAGCTCGAATCGTCGCCCCTGTCCTGTGGGGAATTGAGACAGAGGTGAGAGCGGCGCAACAGACTGACCCTGAGCCCGTCGGCTGTCCGCCCAGTCGCCTCTACGTGCCTCTCAGGATGCGAACCCGGGTGTTGGAATGGGGGCATTCATCTCGCCTGGTGGGCCATCCAGGGGAAAGGCGTACCCTGGAGTTTATCACCCGGAAGTTCTGGTGGCCAACGGTCCGGGGAGATGTATCCTCCTTTGTGGCAGCATGCATCACATGTGCCCAGCAGAAAAGCCCGCGTCAACGTCCTGCAGGTCTGTTATGCCCATTGCCCATCCCACGACGACCATGGTCCCACATATCACTTGACTTTATTACTGGCCTACCCCGGTCGGGAGGGAAGACAGCAATTTTAGTGATTGTAGACCGCTTTTCCAAGGCGGCGCGATTCATTGCATTAGCCAAACTTCCTTCAGCACGAGAGACTGCTATGTTGATTCTTAATCATGTGTTTCGAGTGCATGGTCTCCCACAGGACCTAGTTTCTGACCGGGGCCCCCAGTTCGTCTCCCGCTTTTGGAAAGCGTTCTGTTCTCTCCTGGGGTGTGCGATTCAGTGTGCGTATGCTGGCTTTCTGGTTGTAATCAACTGTCTATGTACTCCGGTTAGAGAGAGATTGCAACCACGGTCTTTTTCACTGGTTTATTAAACTTGTAAGTATGGCATGTGTTGAGCATGTGGTTTCTGTAGGAAGATACAATACAATTTGAATTAAGTAATTATTAAAACAATGTAACTGAGTACAGCACAACAATCCAAAATCTAAATAATATCACAAGACTCAAGAACATCATAAAGAAACATGACAGTACACAGCTACAACAAGTCCTCTTCCCATCAAAGAAATTATATCGCAATTACAAATTATGCCCACATGGCGGCAGCATTGATCACATTCCTCTCCGTAATTCTTATTAGTTACTACAAACCATGTTTGTCAAGAAAAGGAAATAAAATGATTGTAACTACTATCCTACTTCAACTAACTTATTGCTATGCCTTTAAATGAAAATACTCATGTAAATATTATCTATAACAGGCATCAATTTCGACTGTATATAGTCTACATACAGTACGTGTATGCATGGAATTTCAATTACCAACATCATGAAATATAGTCGGAACAAATCGACAGCTACAGGGAACTAGCCACACAGCAAACTACTATACAACTGTAACCAGTCATACTGTAACTACTACACAGGTTTGTACTTACATTATAAGCGACGCACACACTGTCACACAATGAAGAATGATAACTACATCGCGGACCACGAGGTAGTTAAAGGGAGTGCGCTCAGGGAGTAATATGCACGGAGATGCGTGAGGGTTTTAATAGCGAGTGGGGCGTGGCTTAAACCTACTCAGTCCAGTAGTGGATTTCTCACAGCCGCCTCCGAATTCGTAACGAATAAGTAATAATAAAGTAAAGTCACTGCTGCTATTTGAGAACTAACAATTCACTCATCGGGCGTCCGAGGAAGTTCTATCAACTTTGCCACTGGACGGGTGTAGGTGCGGCCTTCAATGTCCACATCCGCAGTCCGTACTCTGCCGTCGTCACTAGGGATGACTCTGATGATGCGACCGATGGGCCAGAGTGCCCTTGGAAGCTGGGAGTCCACTACCATTACTACTTTCCCCACAGCAAGGTCCGGTGTGGAGGTCCTCCACTTCTGGCGGGGCTGGAGACTAGGAAGGTAGTTGCGCGTGAACTGACCCCAGAAATGGTCGGCGAGTACCTGGCTATGTTTCCAGCGTCTACGTCCCAGTAGGTCACTGGAGCCATACATGGCCTGTGGAAGGGAAGCGTCTCTTCTGCCCATTAGCAGGAGGTTGGGTGTGATCGGGTCAGGGTCGGCGAGGTCTGATGATACATAACCTAATGGCTTGGAATTCAGAATTCCCTCCACCTCAATGAGCAAGGTCATCAGTACCTCATCTGGAACAGGCTGGTCTCGGAGCACGACTTGCAGGGATGTCTTCACACATTTAATCTCCCTTTCCCACACACCTCCAAAGTGAGGGGCAAGTGGAGGATTGAATTTGAATGTGATACTCTGCTTGGCTAGTTGTTCCTTGAGGGATGGTTCCAATGACTCAAGAGCCTCCCGGAGCTCTCTGTCCCCACCGCGGAAGTTGGTGCCCCGGTCACACAGTAGCTCATACGGCTTTCCTCTCCGAGCCACGAAGCGGCGAAGGGCTAGCAGGAACGAGTCAGTGTCCATACTGGGGAGTAGATCAAGGTGAATACACCTTGTGGTGAGACACTTAAAGAGAATGCCCCACCGTTTCTCCCGCCGCCGCCCGACTTTGACTGTGTATGGGCCGAAACAGTCAACTCCGGTAGACCAGAAGGGGGGCTGTTTTATTCGGAGCCGTGCTGCCGGTAGATCAGCCATGATGGGGATCACTGGCTTGCTCCGCCACTTCCGACACTCCAGGCACTGCCGTTGATGCTTCTTAACGGCTTGGCGGCCTCGAAGTAGCCAGTACGTCCTACGGATTTCGGCAAAGACACGTTCGGGACCCGAATGGAGTAGGCGGTCATCGTAGTCTTTGATCAAGAGTTTAGTGATCGGATGGTCTGGTGCCAGCACGATAGGATGAATGGTGTCTTCCTGCAAGTCTTCTGTCTTCCTAAGACGGCCACCCACTCTGATAAGGCCCAGAGTCTGGTCATATACTGGAGAGAGAGAGATCAGACGGCTAGATGAGCGGATGGGTTTTGAGTGCTGCAAAGCCTTGATTTCTTCAGGGAAGCTTTCAGTTTGGCATTGCCTCAGGAGGGTGACTTCAGTTTCCAGCCGGGCTGAAGCAGAGATGGGGGAACCGGCCGCCCCGTGTTGGGACTCGTATATGGCTTGGGTCAAGTCTGACCAAGTGGTGTACTGAGATGGATCAGGTGCTGATACATCTGCCGTGGTGATGTTACCACAGAAGGTAGATGTCCGAAGCTCTTCTGTCTCTTCGACTCTCAGTATCGGATTTATTGGCCAATGGGCAGGGGAACCATACAGGAAGTCGGGCCCTTTATTCCAGTGACTAGGTTGAGACAGCTCTAGCAGGGTTTTCCCTCTGGTTATGTCATCGGCAGGATTTCGTCCTGTTTCCACATATCTCCAGCTGGCAGCAGATGTGAGCTCTTGTATCTCAGTAACCCTAGTCCCCACAAATACCTTGTATTGGTATGATTCGGATTGGATCCAACTGAGGACTGTAGTTGAATCTGACCACATGACGGTATCTCTGATCGGTAGTGTGAGCTCAGTGTGGATCACCTTAGCCAGCTGGGCTCCTGTTAGAGCAGCACAGAGCTCCAACCGAGGCATGGAGATCTGTTTGCGGGGAGCCACACGTGACCTTGCCAGGACGAATGACACATGTATGTGTCCATCAGCGTCTTCTACACGTAGGTAGGCCACGGATCCATAGGCCTTTTCTGACGCGTCGCAGAAGATATGAAGGTCTACCGTTGAGGTGTCGGAGTCTGCACAATCTGGAGTGTAGCATCGAGGGAATCCAATCTGCTGAAGGTGTGGTAGCTCACTCTCCCATAGCTGCCAGGCTGGGAGAAGACTGTCGGCAATGGGCTCATCCCATCCTCTCTCACTCCTCCACAGGGCTTGGACCAAGATCTTCGCTCGAGTAGTATATGGGATTATATAACCGAGTGGGTCGTATTGGCTAGCCAATACTCGGTACACATTCCTCATAGTGGGCTCGGTGAAGGGCACCGTACGATGTTTATAGCCCAGTGTGTCCGTGGAGCAGTGCCAACGGAGACCCAGTGTAGATTCCTGGGGGTCAGTTTTATCCACCGTCAGCCACAGCTCACACTCTGCAGACCTTGCCTCTGTAGGAAGATGAGAGATCACGGCGGGGATGTTGCAGGCCCACTGTCTGAGGTCGAAACCACCGGCGGCGAGGAGAGCTCTCATTTTATCGATGAGCTGTTTAGCTTGAAGAGGACAGCGGAGTGACTGCAGACAATTGTCCACATAGAAGGCTGTGAGGACAGACTCCAGGACATCTTCGTGGTCGCTGCGGTGATCCATGGCGTGGCGTTGGAGTGCATATACAGCACAGCAGGGGCTGCAGACTGTACCGAATGGTAAGACTTGCCACTCATAGATGTCAGGGTTGCGGGTCTTCTCCATATCTCGCCACAGAAAGCGGAGGAGTGGTCGGTCCTCGGGCAGCAGTCTCACTTGGTGAAACATGCCACGAATGTCTCCGCTGATGGCAACTGCATGCTCCCTGAAGCGGAGGAGTACGCCCAGCAATGGTGAACCAAGGGTCGGTCCAGGAAGTAGAGTGTCATTGAGGGCTATCTGCTGATAACTGAAAGAGCAGTTAAACACTACTCTGGCCTTGCCATTATGGTGTACGATATGATGAGGGATGTACCATGACTCATCCGTTTGGTTGGCCTCCTCACTGTCGATCTTGACCACGTAGCCAGCTTTCTCCAATCTGTGAATCTCCTGCGTGTACACTTCAGCTAATGTTGGGTTGTTAGCCAGTCGCCGCTCAGTAGCTCTCAAGAGTGGCATCACAGCTGTAAGAGGGGCCTGTAGTCGAGGAGCAGATTTCTTATGGATTAGTGGAGTAGCGTAACGGGTCACCCCGTCTACTGTGACAGTAACGGTTTTCTCTTCCAGTGTTTGCAGGGCTACCTGGTCCTGTTTGGATCGTGTCACTTCTTTCTCTGGTCTGTATGGCAAGATATCAAGTTGCCATAGTCTCTCCACATGCTGAACCAGTTCACTGCTGGGGGAGATGAATGATGTGTGCAGGCAGGTGGTCTCATCCGATTGGCACTGGAGGAAGTTGCTTGGCCCTTGTATAGCCCAGCCCAGCTGCGTGCATACGGCAACAGGGCCACCAGGAGGTCCCATACGGACAGGTTGAATGGGAGTCACCAAGTGTGGGTAGTCAGATCCGATGAGGAGCATTGGTTGCACTCTACTGAAGGACTGGATTGGAACTCCTCTGAGGTGACTGTATTTCCGCTTCAGTGACTCCATAGGGCATGACTGTTCTGCCAGGCTCACCTCGTCAGCTGTGAAGGCTCGTTGTATGGGGTATCTTGAGTGGGGAGTTGCGGTGGCTGATACTTCAAATGACACAGTAGAGCCTCTGAGTTTAACCACATCTTGCCTGATTGTTCTCAGAGGCAGGAGCTCTTCTTCCCCCTGTAGTCCTAGGTGCTTGGCAGCTGCTGGGAGGAGGATAGTTCTTTCGGACCCATCGTCCAGTACAGCATGTGTATTCAAGGTCCGCTTCCCACTGCGCAGCTGAACCGGGATCACTTTCAGCATAACACGGCCAGAGTGGCCTGATTGGCCCATATACACCGTGCTGGAGGATGTACCCATGGTGGGGGCATTCCGGTTGACTACTAGAGCCGCTTCATGGAGGACTGGTAAATGCTGCTCATTACAGGTGCTGCATGGCTTCTTGAGTGTACAGTTCTCTTGCTGGTGGCCGCGGCCACACCTCCAGCACCTTTTATTATCCTTTATCCAGGCGGCTCTTTCGGGGGTGCTGAGCTTAGCAAAACCCTCACAGGCATTTAGGTAATGTTCCTGACTGGAGCAGTATGGGCAGTATGGCTTGAAGCGATCGCGCTTTTTGGGGGAGGAAGCAGTTGCTGCCGTGCCGGGTTTGATTGAGGGGGAGGCGGAGCCATCACAGTGTTTCTGAACTCTCTGCTCGTTGCTGAGATAGACTATAGCAGTCTTCTGCGACTTGGCTGATTTGGTTTCCCTCTGCTCAGCATATTTAGGCTCATACAGACTTGTATTAGTGGCGCGCCGAGAGACCTGGATGGCTTGTGACTTCCTATCTAGCCAGGCAGCGAAGTCTGGAAGAGTATAGGTCTGGTCAGACCCACTACAGATGATCCCCCGTGATAGACAGTGCTCGGCGAAGCTGTCTCTGTAGTTGAGGGGCAGTTTTGAGAGTAGAGTGTCCACATGTGAACCACAGCTCAGCTCCGATTTTGAGGGGCCATCCATGCTTCTTAACATTCCCACCAGAGTGTTCACAGCCGCTGAAAAATCCTCAAAGGCTTGAGCGTCCCCTTGCCTTATAGGAGGGGAGTTGAGTATGGACCGAAGTTCCCCCTGTATGAGTTGCCTCGGCTGGCCGTATCTCTGCTGCAGAGCATGCATGGCACTGGTGTAGGGGGTAGGGTCATTTATATACCTTTTGGCCACTTGGTATGCGCTGGGCAGTTTGAGATGATCCAACAGTATCTGATACTTGTAGTCTTCTGACAGGTGCCTGTGGGGCCCAAGTATGCTTTCTAATCCTTTCTTGAGCATGATGAAGTCGCTCTCCTTCCCTGAAGCGAATGAGGTGAGCTTTGGTTTAGGTATGCCAAAGGAGGAGGCAATGGCCATTTCCATTATACCAGGCGTGAATGAGTCGGTTGGAGGATGTGTTGGTGTCGGCTGAACTGGGGGATAGTAATACATACCAGGCGGGTATGGTGGATAAGGATACATACCAGGCGGGTATGGTGGATAAGAAGGATATGGTTGGTAGGGCAGCGGCTGAGGCATAGGATACTGTGCAGGGAGTGCCCTGGGTTGAACTGCGGCATGTTGAAGGGGTTGAGGCTGCAGTGGCGGCTGAACAGGCATGGGAACAGCTGGTGCATTCTGGCCGCGCTGCGGCTGAAGGAAAGCGGGTGAAGGTCCAGACTGTACTGTTTGCTGTACCAGCCGAGACTGGCTCTGAGGTTGTGTCCCAGGCAGTGAAAGGGGCTGAGTAACCTGGGCTTGACCTGGGTAATACTGTAGACCTATTGGAAGAGCAACTGAAGCAGCATCCAGGACCGGCTGTTGCTCAGGCGGAGGAACTGACTGCTGGGCAGGTGTCGGTGAGCCTGGCTCGAGCGTGCGGACTGATTGCTGTTGTTGTGAGGTCACCAAAGTGTCTTCCCTCATTTGTCGGGACAGAGGGGGTACTCTGAGGGGAAACAGATTATCCTCTGATTGATAGCGCTCTAATTGAGGTAGGCTGGAGTAGCGTGGACAGTATGGGGCTTGGTAATGGGGATTACTGGAATAGCTGTGTGGGTAAGGCCCACGCTTGGTGCTGTCCATCACGAACTTTAACTCCTCCATTTGTCTGTTGACGTCCCTAAAACGTGACTCCATGCGTTCCCACCTGTCATCCTGGGAATCCTGATAGAATCCATGAGCGGGGGTGGAGAAGTCAATCCGTTTCTTCTCCTCTTGCGGAGGGATCTCTGCTGATGGCAAACTACATTCCTCCTTACCGTTTCCATATAAACCCAGTGGATAGAATGGATAGCCAAGCTCGTAATCCTCTAGATGTCCTGGAACCCGCCGGGCCCTGATGGGACGAGGATCCTGTGGTGGCTGTCCATTAGCGAATGACCTATAGGCTGCCATAGTGCAGTTGAGTACGTCCGGTTCGAAGGACCACTTGTGCGATTCAGTGTGCGTATGCTGGCTTTCTGGTTGTAATCAACTGTCTATGTACTCCGGTTAGAGAGAGATTGCAACCACGGTCTTTTTCACTGGTTTATTAAACTTGTAAGTATGGCATGTGTTGAGCATGTGGTTTCTGTAGGAAGATACAATACAATTTGAATTAAGTAATTATTAAAACAATGTAACTGAGTACAGCACAACAATCCAAAATCTAAATAATATCACAAGACTCAAGAACATCATAAAGAAACATGACAGTACACAGCTACAACAAGTCCTCTTCCCATCAAAGAAATTATATCGCAATTACAAATTATGCCCACATGGCGGCAGCATTGATCACATTCCTCTCCGTAATTCTTATTAGTTACTACAAACCATGTTTGTCAAGAAAAGGAAATAAAATGATTGTAACTACTATCCTACTTCAACTAACTTATTGCTATGCCTTTAAATGAAAATACTCATGTAAATATTATCTATAACAGGCATCAATTTCGACTGTATATAGTCTACATACAGTACGTGTATGCATGGAATTTCAATTACCAACATCATGAAATATAGTCGGAACAAATCGACAGCTACAGGGAACTAGCCACACAGCAAACTACTATACAACTGTAACCAGTCATACTGTAACTACTACACAGGTTTGTACTTACATTATAAGCGACGCACACACTGTCACACAATGAAGAATGATAACTACATCGCGGACCACGAGGTAGTTAAAGGGAGTGCGCTCAGGGAGTAATATGCACGGAGATGCGTGAGGGTTTTAATAGCGAGTGGGGCGTGGCTTAAACCTACTCAGTCCAGTAGTGGATTTCTCACATGGGGGCTACGGCGAGTCTCTCTTCGGGCTTTCATCCCCAGTCTAATGGGCAGACGGAGAGGGTGAACCAAGAATTGGAGACGACATTACGCTGCCTGGTGGCCTCCAACCCCTCAGAGTGGAGCTCGCAACTCCTGTGGGCAGAGTATGCGCACAACACTTTGCAGTCCTCCTCCCCGGGGATGAGCCCGTTCCAGTGTCAGCTGGGCTACCAACCACCACTGTTCCCGGAACAAGAACGAGAGGTGGGGGTCCCGGCAGCAGCCGAATTCATGCGGCGCTGCGCTCAAACCTGGAGAACGGCCAGAGCGGCGCTGTTACGGGCCAGGGCTAGACATTCCACACAGGCGAACCGGCGACGAAGGCCATCGATCCCTTTCCGGCCAGGGGATAAGGTCTGGCTTTCCTCAAAGGACCTTCCTCTGCGGGTGGAGAACAGGAAGTTGGCTCCGCGCTTCATAGGCCCATTCGAGGTGGAGGCACAAGTTGGACAAGTTTCTTACCGGTTAGTACTTCCTGTTTCCATGAAAATTCATCCGGTATTTCATGTGTCTCTACTAAAACCTGTGATGTCCAGCCCTTTGTCCCCCCCTGTTCCGCTCCCCCCTCCACCTCGCTGGGTCGATGGGGGTCCTGTCTATACAGTAAGGAGGATCCTGGATTCCCGCCGTGTGCGTCGGAGTATGCAATACTTGGTCGACTGGGAGGGTTACGGGCCGGAGGAGCGATGCTGGGTGCCAGCACGGCACATTGTGGACAAGACGCTCATTCAAGACTTCAAACGTGCTGGTCAAGCCGTGGGGTCGCCAGGTGGCGTCCCTAGGGAGGGGGGTACTGACACAACCCCGGGAACGAGTGTCAGTGACGGCGCGCCAGGCTGCAGCAGAGGAACGAGACGAAGTGCTGAAACGGCCAGGGCGCGCGGAGGCCAAGCCGTTGCTGTCCATGGTGCTGGACAGTCTTCCCGCGTTGAGCGGCGCAGCGGGAGAAAGCGGCCTATTAGAAAACAGTGACATCAGCTCTTACTAATTCTGTGATTGTCTGCACCTGGTTGGCCGCCTATATAACCCTCTCTGCTTTCAGACCCCGTTGCTGATCGTTGTTTCACTGCTGCTGTGTCACCGCCTGTTCCTGTCCGAGTGCTCCTGTGAACCGTTCTGGACTAAACCCTACCTTCTGGGAAACCGGGCTCCAAGCCTCTGGACTGTACTTGCTTGCTTCTGACTTAAGTTTATTGTCGGTCATCCGACCCTGTTTAAGTAGTTTCTCAGTTCCTTGTTTTCTTTGTGAATTCTTGAAAATCAGTAAAAGATTTAAAACTGATTATTGACTTTGTCGTCTCTGCTCATGGGTCCAATACCACAGCATTACACACTGCTCTTAAATCATCCTCCTGTGATGTGGGGATGCTGCCGGCGCGGGCCTTGGGCCCTATCTTCCGACAGGCGCTATCCCCTAATTGCGCACCTGTTTGCGCGTGCCTTAACGGCCACATACCACTGAGTCCGTGTTCGGTCCGTCTGCGCTGCGGTACGGCTTTGGAGCCGATACGTTTCCACTCTAATCATTGTGTCGACTCCCACCTACTCCACTGCGTTGCGTGTCTCCTCCGTCCCAGCTCCGACGATCCGGAGCTCTCCGAAAAAGATACGCAAGGCTTCTATTTTTCACGGATGTCGGAGCGAAGCCGCAGCAAGTTGGGTGGAGCCAGGCATGGAGTCAACAGGGCAGAGGTGCTTACAGCATTCAATATCAAGCCAGAGGACAAACATGGATGAGGAAAAGTTAATCATTGAAGTGGAAAACCACAAAATAATATATGACACGACACATCCTTTTTAGAAGGACAACACCAAGCAAGTCCACCCCTCCTCTGCTTCTCCAGTTGGGAACAATGATCTTCTGCCTGTTTGTCGTTGTATTTATCCCACATGCAAATTGTCTCGCGCGATTTCACCGCGAGAACTTGTGGGTCTCGTCACTCTACTGTAGCTGTCTGGCAGAGCGGAGCCGTGACGTGCTCTGCACGCAGCCGGTTAGTGTTGGCGGAGCACAGAGCACATAGCAAAACCGGAGCACAGCCGCAACACAACGCAACGCAAATGCAACCAGTGCGATTCCCCAGTAAGGCAGGGAAGATAGCATTCCGCCTTGCGCCGTCTGCCAGGTGTTCTGCCGAGTTTTGCTCCCCCGCCCAGCAGCAAAAAAAAGTATCCCCACCTCACGGGAGCATACTTGTAATGATTTATACAGAAATGTAACTGTTTAAAAGTGATATAATTGTCTGGTAGACGTGACCTCCCTGATTTCTAAGTTAAAACAGCCCCGAAATATGTTGGGGATGCAATTCTCGGCCGGGATGCGGAAAGGTTCACGGCACGTGTTGCAAGCGCAAATTAGAGACGTGCCAAAATCGTCTGCGCCCCAAAATGCCTGCACAAACGGGATTTGGGCGGTCTTAACTACCAGAATTATTCACAGGCGTGGCCAGGCAAGGCTGGGCATTACGTCAATCAAAACCAATCAGATTCCCGTCTCGCAATGGCTGTTTGCGCAAGGCTGCCTCGACAAGGCATGCAATATGCTGTAATTCTCTCCATGCGTAATAGAGTGTACTCACTCGTGTGAGGACAGAGAGAGCTTATTGACAGATCGTCTGTGGTGCCAACGACCCTCCGGGTTATGAAGGTAAATAGCCTATGTCCATTGTCCAAAAAGTTTTCTCAATTCATTTCCCTCTTTGCGATGTGATAAAAGTTTCTCAGTGAGTTATAGTTGATTGCCTCACTGAATTATCTGCTAATACCCAATTTTAGCAGCATAATTTGATGTCTAGGCTGTGCGTAATGACATCTCCAAAAGGAATTCTACTTTGCACTGCGCTGCGCTGCACGGAGATTACAGTGCACTCCGAGAGCGCGAGGTATTTGCGCGTAAAATGTCCTTTTCAAAGCTCTTAGTGCAAAGTAATTGCGCGCTGCTGACGATAGCATAATGCCATCCATCCCCACATTTTAGCGCTGAAACGCCTGCTTTGGCTTGTGGCAGCCTATGCCCAGTACAATTATCACAGGCATGCGCTTGTGTCCGCCCCCAATTTGCATTGCGCACGGCGTTAAACGAGCGCAAACGCTAAATTAGCGCTTTTGGGAAATAGAGCCCCTTGTCTCTTATTCACAAAACATCTCCGCATTCTGGCTTAAAGCGGAAATGACGTCGGACTCACTCGGCAAGGGCCGCCCAAACCACATGACACGCACCAATAACATTACCCATTTACTCAAACTGGCAGCCATGATTGACTGTTAATCTAGCCAATGACTACTCCCGATTTGATGTGACGGATCTGACATATAACAGCTGTTTCTAATCAGCAGTTAAACTAACCACTGACAGCTCACGGATCACATCGTAACACATTCCAACCTGGAGCAGCATGGTGGTCACATTCAAAAGAATGCACACACTTTCTCAGATTGCATGTGGTGGTGTAACAGGCAAGAGATGACTGCCTCCTCTTGTAGACTCCTCAAGCCAAACTGCCCCCACCTGTCTACTACCCCAGCCTGTCTACTGCCCCCACCTGTCTACTGCCCCAGCCCTACTTCCCCCACCTGTCTACTGCCCCAGCCCTACTGCCCCCACCTGTCTACTGCCCCAGCCCTACCACCTGTCTACTGCCCCAGCCCTACCACCTGTCTACTGCCCCCACCTGTCTACTGCCCCAGCCCTACTTCCCCCACCTGTCTACTGCCCCAGCCCTACTGCCCCCACCTGTCTACTGCCCCAGCCCTACCACCTGTCTACTGCCCCAGCCCTACCACCTGTCTACTGCCCCCACCTGTCTACTGCCCCAGCCCTACCACCTGTCTACTGTCCCAGCCCTACCACCTGTCTACTGCCCCAGCCCTACTGCCCCCACCTGTCTACTGCCCCAGCCCTACCACCTGTCTACTGTCCCAGCCCTACTGCCCCCACCTGTCTACTGCCCCAGCCCTACCACCTGTCTACTGCCCCAGCCCTACCACCTGTCTACTGTCCCAGCCCTACCACCTGTCTACTGCCCCAGCCCTACTGCCCCCACCTGTCTACTGCCCCAGCCCTACCACCTGTCTACTGTCCCAGCCCTACCACCTGTCTACTGCCCCAGCCCTACCACCTGTCTACTGCCCCAGCCCTACTGCCCCCACCTGTCTACTGCCCCAGCCCTACCACCTGTCTACTGTCCCAGCCCTACTGCCCCCACCTGTCTACTGCCCCAGCCCTACCACCTGTCTACTGCCCCAGCCCTACCACCTGTCTACTGCCCCAGCCCTACCACCTGTCTACTGCCCCAGCCCTACCACCTGTCTACTGCCCCAGCCCTACCACCTGTCTACTGCCCCCACCTGTCTACTGCCCTCACCTGTCTACTGCCCCAGCCCTACTGCCCCCACCTGTCTACTGCCCCAGCCCTACTGCCACCACCTGTCTACTGCCCTACCACTACTGCGCCTCCAGACCGCCTTCTGTACTAGAGCCTCGACCCTGGTTCACTACAAGCACCTGGCACCTGCCGGGCCATGTCTCCACCCTACCCACCTCCTCCTCTGCCCCGTGTCTCCACCCTACCCACCTCCTCCTCTGCCCCGTGTCTCCACCCTACCCACCTCCTCCTCTGCCGCTCTGTTCCTGCTTCAAGATCTCTTCGCACATTTTGGCCTCAGTGAATCTGTAATAGCTGCCTTTGCTTCAGTAAACAACCTTGAAGTGTTTCTCTGACTCTGTGTCTGCTTGGGGGTTACTGTTCTGGATCCTAGTTCATGACACCTTTTCCATAACGATCCTCACTCTGAAGGTCTAAAACTTAAACAGGTAAAAACAAGGACAGCTCAGACACACACCAGCACATACAGCTCAGACACACCAGCACATGAATAGGCAGCAGCAGTGAGGTGAAGCTGTGGTCAGTGAGTTAACGTTCCAGATGTCCAGTCAAGTGATGGGCTGGCGGTGTGTTTATTTGACAAAACGTTGCCAGGTACTGGTCGGCTATATGTAGTATCCGCTTTATAAAAGCAATAATTAACCCCCAAGAGGCTGTGATTTACCGTGATTTTACAACAGCTAATGGGGGCTCTAAGGCACTCCAAACCCCCATTAGCTGTTGTAAACCACATGCTCCTCCTGGGGGCTTATTTCTTAAATCTCTCCCTCTCTCTAATGCATGGATGTATCCAATGACTCCCTTTGCACTGGGTCAGCCTCACACTTTTAAGCATAAATGATGATCCAAAAAGACTATTATCTGGAATGGAAAAATGTCAATAACGTTCTAATGATAACAAAGTGAGGCTGAAAAGAAAGAATTTAAACAAGGGTGATAGTAATAGTAATTTCATCTCATGTGCTGTGTTAGATTGGAACAGGTTAATGTGTGTACGCCTGTGGACCGAGACAGGCCCATAAATCAGCGTTAGAATGTGCCATCTTATTGGCCAGCTCCTCGTTAGTGGACTTTCCTGAGTGTCGATTGGCCAGTGTGGCAGAGTGACACAGGTGGTGATGAGTGAAGGTGACTAATGGCCCATCATCAAAACAGGTGCGCAGGAGACACTTGGAAATGGTGAGGGGGCTCCTCTGTGATACTAAATATATCAAATGCATAATACTTTTCATGGTTTGCTATAAAAGTGAACATAAAATGGAGAGAGAGAGAGGGAGAGAGAGAGAGAGGGAGAGAGAGCGCCAGAGAGAATACTGAAATACTATCAAAATAAAAGAAGCACTTGACTATATGAGGTGTGTTAAGTAAGTGGTAGTAAGTAATTTTTCAAGCCTGGTTCAGGTTGACTCAACCTTTTACAGATCTTGAACAATGGCAGAGACCATATTGTTTTTCCAACATCATTGACAAAACGACAAACAGTAGAATTGATCCTGGAATAATGATGCTGCCTTACTCCAGTGTGTGTCCACTGTCCAGACACAGAAAAGAGAAGCCGTCCTGACAGCTTGTGGTGGCCCCGCACCCTATTTGAGACTATATTGCTCTTTCCTTTATTTACCGTAAATTCCGGACTATAAGCCGCGGCTTTTTTCCCGTTTTTTGGCCCCTGCGGCTTATATAACGGTGCGTCTTATCTATGGATTTTTTCAGAAAAAAAAAAAAAAAAAAAAAAAAAATCTCTCTTTTTTAGCACTCTTTCTAACTATAAATCCACTTCTGTTTTAATTTCCTCTCTTGCCCTCTTTTCACCACACCGCGGACACTGTGTGCACTGTAAAAATAAACAACGGTGGTGTTGTGTTATGTTGTTTTGTTGAAATGTTACGGTAATACGGTAAATGGGAGCTTCCTCAAACAGCCATCTCTTTCCCGACAATCCCCTCTGTGCGTGACCACTTACATATGGTAATTACGGTAAGCAAACGGCCACAAGCCCATCAACTCCCTCCCCCGACTACCAGGAGAAAATCACAAACTTCGGCGAATTCACACAAAGGAAGATCAAGGAATATTCCATCGAACCGGAGCAGATCATAAATATGGATGAAGTGCCTTTGACGTTCGACCTGCCACTCACTCGGACTGTTAACAAGAAGCGCCCTGGAGGATTCTTTCACCAAAAAAAAGCTTTGCTCGTTCTCGACAGCATGAGAACGAGCAGTAGATGATCATGAGGTGGTTTTTCAGACGTGTCGATATAGCAGTTTATCGCAAAAGTGTAATGGAAACACATTTTTCGCATTTGCACGTCATGTGACCCATATTATCCCTTGGAAAAGGAGCGGAAAATAAGTTTGGTAAGTAAGGTTCGATAGCCGTGTCAAAACCTCCGCAGCAAGTGGAAAACTTTGAAGCAACGCTACCTAGCAGAAAGACGAGTGTTGTGCAAAAGCGTAGCCGGGCAAATTAGATAATGTTTAATGGCAGAAATCGGTCCATGGTGACAGCAGGCTGCCTGTGTGCGCGCATTTGGCACAGCGGCGAGATGAGAGGATGAAAAGCACACACTGGTGCGGTGGTGCTGTCTGAAGTGAATACAGTGACTGTGAGTAGGCTAATACATTGCACACGTTTCAGGTGCAATTATAGAACCAAATCAGCCTTTTCCCCCCTCCATCTCTAAATCGGACCAGTTGTAGGCTATTAGGCTACCTTTTTTCCTCTGCCTGTCGCGCTGACTGCATTCACGCAGCCAGCAACATTTTGCGACTCATTTTCTTTTGAATTGATAATCAGGCTCGTTTATATGCATTGTAACTTCATGTTGGGATTTCCATTGACCATTGGTTGGATTTGAGCATGCAGGGGACGGGATATGGGGCAGATCCCCGTGCGTAATCACTGTGGCAGCTGCTGCAACGGGGAATCACTCAAACGCAACTTCAATGGAAACGCCTACAAGTCGCAATTGTACATTGTCGAAGTTGTAGAAATATCGCAATTCTTTTGCGAAAAACTGTAATGGAAACACAGCTATAGATGAAGAGGAGTTCGTTGGTTTTGAGTGACAATGAAGGAGAGAGGAGAGTGGTTGACGAAGCCACCCTGAACCTGTTCGTTTCCGACACTGAAGATGAGGACATTGGTGGTTTCAGTACGCAGGAAGAAGAGGAAGACGAGCATTAGTGACTTGACTTCTCTGGTTACAGGTTTGCTGCACATATAGCCTATTGTTGTGTGATTTTGTCTGGGGATTAGTGACCTGACTTTTGTTTTGTTTTGTTGAAATGTTAATAAATGGGAGCTTCCCCAAACAGCCATCGCTTTCCCGACATTCCTCTCTGTGCACGAACCCTTTCATATGGTAATTAAACATCAAAACACCCGCGGCTTATAGACCGGTGCGGCTTATAGAAGAAAAAAATAGTCAATTTTGGTCCCGCGGCTTATACACCGGTGCGTCTTATAGTCCGGAATTTACGGTAGTTGTAAAATCTCCTGTCTACGAAGAAAGCCACAGCAGTGTGAAAGAGGGGCATAGGCAGAAATTAAATTATGGGTGGGCCTGGATAAAATTGGTGGGGCAATTGCTTGACGAAATTTTGCACGCGAAGCGTGCAAAATTCCTAGATGTCATGAAGTCGTCATGCATTAGACTCTGGAGATGATGTGCCCTGCATTTTTAAGCTACAAAACCATTAGCTAGCAAGGCAGCAGCAAGTTTGCCTCTAGAAAACAAACAATTTAAAAAAAAAAAAAAAAAAAAAAAAATGGGGGTGGGCCAGGGCAAGAAGTGGGTGGGCCTGTGCCTACCCAGGCCCACCCGTAGAAACGCCCCTGGTGTGAAAGCCCGAGCCAGTACCTGCAATGCACCAATACTCATACTGGTGTCAAATAGTTTGCACATTTCCCCAGGACTAAAAGAGACACATGCAACATGTCAACAGATCAAAGCAACGTTCATGTCAAGCTTAATTTTACAAGGTGTTTTATTCTGCCTGATTTTATTTTTGCTATTTTCCTTGTCAGTTTTATAAGCACTTTGTAACTCTGTTTTTGGTAAGTGGAATACAAATAAGCTTTATTATGATCATTATTTCTTTATTATCATCATAACGAGTAGTTATTGTTCAGTAACACAGGAAAGAAACAAAGAAACTTCAGTACTGTGAATTCAGTAGGGATGTCACAATATATCGTCCCACGATATATCACGATATCAAAACGTGACAATATGTATCGTTGAGATGAAATCTCATATCGTGAGAAAAAGAAGCTGAACATGGTGGCACTGATCTGCATCTGATTGCATGCTCGCTCTCCTTTTCATTGCTTTGTTTGAACAGACGAGGGACGTTACAGACACGGAGGAGGAAAATGGTGAAATGACTCAAATTAGCGTGGAGGATGCCCCCCTCAACTTACAAATCGATCGCAAAAAAATATTGTTAAAATATCGTATCGTATCGTTATCGTGAACCCAATATCGTGTATGGTATCGTATCGTGAACTGAGTGTATCGTGACACCCCTAGTGAATTGGCATTAGTAGTGAGAATGTGGTAGCGGTGTGTGCCTCCTGCCTACCTGTGCTGGCAGGCTTGGTCAGGTGGCGCAGCCTCCTCTGGTGCGTCTTGCCCCTGTAGTGGATTTGGGCCTGGGCACAGGAGTTGAGCTGAATGTGGCACACCTGGCACAGGGTGGCACTGCTGCTGCCCTGACGCTGCTCCTGCCTGGCCCTCTGTCCCCTCTCCTCTTCATCCTCCTCTCCTGCCTCTTCTTCCTCCTGACTCCTGGGAGGAAGGCTGTTGCTGTCCAGCTGCTCTGCCTCTTCTTCCTCCTGACTCCTGGGAGGAAGGCTGTTGCTGTCCAGCTGCTCTGGGCTCTTGGGACGCTTCATATCTAGAGGGGAGGGAGGGATCAAAGGGCTCTAAAGGTTTCTATGCTTTCATCAAACTGTTAATATTGGTTTAATTTCTTAGGTAAGAGACCTAGAATAAGACCATCAGGGTTTCCTGTCTCTACCGGCACAATCTTTTTTTTATCCACTTATTTCCTCCAGTTTGTTTTTTATTTTAATGTGCAAATAAATAAAATAAAATAAAATAAAATAAAATAAAATAAACTAAGGTTGACCTCAGTAGAAATGTTGAGGTGAGATTTAATTTAGTGTAGTCCCAGTGTATGTGCAAGTCTTCTCCCCCAGAATGTGTAGTGTGTGTTGTAGAAGCCTCCACAGGGGGGCAATAGAGCAGCATAGCTCCATTCACAGCAAAGCAGCGTTGGTCTATCGATGTCCTCCATCATTGTGGCTCAAAACTACAATAGTCTTTGCACTGCCTTTACCCAGCCGCAGCACCGAACTTGATTTCTCATTGAAATTAAATCTGTATCAAACGCAGGGATTTAATAGGCATCTGGGAAAGGATGCTCATCACTCGGCTGGATCCACACTTGTTCAGTGTCGACAAATTTCAACCTGTCCAAATGAAGGCATACATGTGTTCCAAATCTTTCACATCCCATTAAAGGGCTTAAATCAGACATCCATTAGCTGATAAGAAGGACCTATCTATCTCTGGCAAACATCATAGCATTACAACAAGATAAGTATCTTGTTCCAGCGCCTCTCTATTTATCAGATCATAAAAGCGGATTGACAAAATGAGATGCGTCTTTGTGAGAGCAGCTCAGAGCACACTGCTCTAATATCTATAATGGCTGAGCGATTATGACTGACTGACTGACGGCATAAATCAGGCCGCAGCACAATGTGGGCTCTGCTACAAATGTGCTAATGTCACGCTCGTCACCCAAAGTCTAATTTAATTCTTTGCTTTGTGCTGTCTGTCCATATGATAATGTCCATATGATAATGTCCATATGCTAATGGCGTCAATTAAGTGCTCATGGCTTTGGACATTTCACCCACCACCCTGCCAAGTCCAACCCTCCCTATATAAGCAAACCATCATTTGAAAGTTCTTTGCTGTTTTCAGTGCTTCATTCGTGCCTGGTCGCAGGATCCGGCACCTCAAGGTTTTGTACTACCTGCATTCCGGCGGTATCTATTTGCGTGGACCCGGTGTAGGTGTAGGTGCAGGTGTAGGTGTAGGTGTAGGTGTAGGTGTAGGTGCAGGTGTAGGTGTAGGTGTAGGTGTAGGTGTAGGTGTAGGTGTAGGATCTACTCCGCCTGTGGACCCGGTGTAGGTGCAGGATCTACTCCGCCTGTGGACCCGGTGTAGGTGCAGGATCTACTCCGCCTGTGGACCCGGTGTAGGTGCAGGATCTACTCCGCCTACAGACCCGGTGTAGGTGCAGGATCTACTCCGCCTGTGGACCCGGTGTAGGTGCAGGATCTACTCCGCCTGTGGACCCGGTGTAGGTGCAGGATCTACTCCGCCTGTGGACCCGGTGTAGGTGCAGGATCTACTCCGCCTGTGGACCCGGTGTAGGTGCAGGATCTACTCCGCCTACAGACCCGGTGTAGGTGCAGGATCTACTCCGCCTGTGGACCCGGTGTAGGTGCAGGATCTACTCCGCCTGTGGACCCGGTGTAGGTGCAGGATCTACTCCGCCTACAGATTCGGCTCGCCCTACCGGAAGTGCTCGGCTCAGGGTCCACAACGGGCTCTAACCCCTAACCCCTATCCCTAAGCCTAACCCCGATTCATATTTTTTATGTCTATCATGTCTGATAACATCAGTAGTTTAGCGTTAGCTTGTTAGCTAATCTAAAACTGTCGGCCATTTTGCCCCACGTTAATCCCACCATGTGCCCGACGTACAGCCAATCACAATGCGTGCCTGAGCCAATCTTGTAGCCGAGCCGAAATTGCACCGACACCGGCACCTGTATCGCCCCCCCTCTTCTAAAAACCTAACTAGACTCTAGTGGTTAATCCCGTTTCCCAGTTCATACTGTACACCAGTAGTTCCCAACCTTTTCAGGCTCAAGGCCCACTTGAAAATAGCAAAAATGTTCACGGCCCACATCCGGCCGTAAACCGAACGCAGGCCAAATAATTCCTTCTCAGAGCACTTTTTATTTCAACAATAAAAGGAGCTGTCCCATCAGCACCACGCAGAAATATGAAACTAAAAGTGAGAGGCTGTCTGCAATAGGCTAATTCATGAATGATTTATTACAAATGAAATAACTATCATTCAACAATGGATGAGTGCATTCTCATGCATATAGAAAAAAACACAAAGATCGTAATGTTCTGCAAATGATTTGGCGGCCCACTTGCAATACCTTCGTGGCCCACCAGTGGGCCCCGGCCCACAGGTTGGGAATGGCTGCTGTACACTACCCCCCACTGGTCTGGCTAGCTGCACAAACCGGCCGGCCACACTGGAACAGCTCCACTCACTCATCTTTATGTGGCACCTGACAGCCCCATTACCAAACAGCTTTTAACAAAGTAGCCTGCTGGCCAGCAGCTGGTGGAGGCCAGGGTTTCTGCTGGCACTTAGCACTACACAGCCCTGGCTTCTCTGCTTGCCGGACACCAGAGCAGGCAGCTGGGTAGAGCCCAGAGTAACCTGCTAAAGACCCCAGCACAGACAGAGCGAGCTGTGGTAGCTGCAGCTTGTTGCACCAGCTCAGCATGTGTTCAATTATAAGGTAGGGTGTAAAGTCTCCACCTAATGTTAGACTGAAAGTAGTGTTGATGCTAAAGCTGAGACATTAGTAGGGCATACATGGACAACTAACCAAAACACTGATGCAGACAGTGACGTTTCCTGACTAGTAGCCTACCTTAAAATTAGCTATGTGTGACTGATAGTGAGAGAAAAAGATGATCACCAAGTTGATTTGACATGAAAAACATAAACAAATAACTGTTATCTTATCTAGTACAAAGTATGAGGATTTTAGTATGTTTGTCTCTCATCTCCCAACTATAGGCCCTTTTCACAGCAGCCATTTTGAGGTCTCAAAGCAGGGCAAACAAGAATGGTTCCATTCTATTTAGGTGTTCCAGTACGACCAGGGGCCTCATTAATGTTATTGGTTACACCTGTGATTCAGTACCAGGGCCCTCATTAATGTTATTGGTTACACCTGTGATTCAGTACCAGGGCCCTCATTAATGTTATTGGTTACACCTGTGATTACACTGCTTTGGCACTCAAAATGGCTGCTGTGAAAATGGCCTATTTTGCAGCTCCTCCCACTCTCCTCATAGACCCTTTTCACAGGGGCAATTTTGTGTCGAAAAGGCAGAATAAACACAGGTACAAGCAAAACACTAATGAGGGTTTCCAAATTCCAATCATGGAAGTTTGATACCCTCATTAGTGTTTTGCTTGCACCTGTGTTAACCCTGCCTTTTCGACACAAAATGGCCCCCGTGAGAAGGGTCTATTCTGAGCCTGGTGGGTGGGGTCGTCCTTAAGGCACCTGGGCCCGGTGCACTTATTGGGCTTAAGAAGAAGACCTACAGTCCATTCAGTCCTCCTCACTGTTGCACCCTTTGTTCTGTTCTTTTGTTTAATGTAGTTTGTATTGTATATTTACCCTTAGTTTTAGTGAATAAATTATTGCTTTAACTTTAACTTTGGCGTATGACTCCCCTCATTTGTTACTTCCTTCTACTATGCATACTGTACAACTAGAACAGTATTTGACATCAAGTGATGAAGAAATGTTCATATCAACAGGGTAAGGTTACATAGTTAGGTGTGGTGCAATTACAGTACCTCTATAATTAATAGGGTGGAAAAATATTGATTTGATTGTAACTCATTCAGGGCCAATGACGTCTTTGACGTCTTATCAGGAATAGCCCAGAGGGCCAATGACGTGTTTGACGTGTTTTTGTTTTTATTACTGCAGGGCGTAGTTAAAACACTTCCCCAGCCTGTCACATGGTATCAGGTCCCTATCATCTAAGACAACACGTGAACAAACACATACCGCAGCTGTTGTTTTGAAATTGAGCAGGAGGAATATCAGAAAATGGATAAGGAGCTTGCCTTGTGCAGACAGGAGAAACCCCATTGAAACGCCCCTCGCGCGCTGCAGGAGCTGGTCGCTTTTCTGTGTGCCAGCCTTCCTGTGTGCCAGCCGGAGAAAACCGGAGAAAGTAATCCACAGATGCGTTTGATCATCGGAGGAATGAGGAAATGATCGATCAGCAGTGATCAGAGGGCGGTGAGGACGTGTTGAATAGCCGAGGGGAAAACGGCAACGATAGCAGGAAGAATATGACAGGGGGAGACATGGACGAGCAGCACACGAACAG
This sequence comes from Poromitra crassiceps, assembly GCF_964638095.1. Lineage (NCBI taxonomy): Eukaryota > Metazoa > Chordata > Actinopteri > Beryciformes > Melamphaidae > Poromitra > Poromitra crassiceps. Next base: position 1,688,297 of record NC_139626.1, on the reverse strand, counting down.
CTAGGCACGCAGGCAGAAGCCCGCTGCCCGTTCTCAAGAGCTTCATGAAATCGCTGGACTGCGTGCCCTCCAGTGTAGTGTCTCTGCTCCAGTGTTGCTCCTGGCCAATCCCGGCGCCACAGGGCGTGGTTATTGCTTATCCTATGTGGGGTTAGAAATCACGCAACGAAGGGGGATCGTGTGTGTGTGTGTCTGTGTGTGTGTGTGTGTGTGTGTGTCTGTCTGTCTGTCTGTCTGTCTGTCTGTCTGTCTGTCTGTCTGTCGGTGTGTCTGTCTGTCTGTCTCTCTGTCTGTCTGTCTGTGTGTCTGTCTGCACACTCACTCACACTGCAGTATTGTTGAATGTAAAAAAAAAAGCACTTCATGTGTATATATATATATATATATTTATTTTTTTTCATTTGTGTCATAACGAATAGTATTTACATGTCTGATGTCAATACAGTTCAAAATAAAAGAATTGAGAGCGAGTTCTGCTTGAGAATGTATATTTTACAGAAATTGCATTTGCTCCTGTTTGTCATCTGAGAGAGAGACATTTTGGGTGAAAACAGGGTGTATATAAATGGATATAAGTAGAGTACAGAACATGCTAAAAGCTAACTTTTTTTTTCCTGGTGAACCCAGAGACGTACATCTTCATTTTGAGGTATTGCAAATCACTCTGGTGCTAATAGATAATTTACTGTGGGTCTTGAAAGATGACCAACAATTATGAAAATCTTTGGCCTGTGCTAAATATTGGCAGTCCTAAACTGGCCCTGAATGAGTTGTAAGCTGGCAAAAATTTTCACTTCACTTCATGAGTTCAGTGATTGTCAAATTTCATGTTGCCGATGTAAACCACTGTATTCCTCTGGGTCCTCCGGCAAGTTTTCCCATCTATCAAATTGATGCTGACGGCTGTTCTGTAGAGGACTTAACACCTAGTAGGGGGTCGGTGTAAGTTTTATGTCATAACTTATTTATATGTTGAAACTTTCAGTTGGTGCAACCGTACACTCGGGACTTAAACTCGCTTACGTTTGAACTTACATGTAAGTTGAGCTGGTGCAACAGGAAGCAGGAATCCTGCTGGTTAGTGACCAGGCACCAGCTGATGGACTGTAGCCCAAGAGGTTTTTTCATTTTCACATGAAAAAAATGGTACAACCGAGAAAAATAAAAGTTTAAATGTTGTGCATGTGAGACCCTCTCTTTAAAACTAACTAAACCGCATAAAAGAAACTAAATGAAAACGAAACCTAACGAGGAATAAAACAAAATAACAAGCACAAACTGTATAAATGATGTAAGAACAATAAATGAGTGAACAATGAATGAGGTATACAACCTCAACTTGAAACATAACTTGCATCCAAGCAGCGACAAAAATATGGGACAAAACTAGAAGTATCCCCCAAAGCACCGCAGCTGCATAAAATGACAGGAACACTGTGATGGAAGCTAGTACAGTGATATTACTTGCTACACCCTACAACAGCAGTGGTTCCAAAACTGGGGTACGCGTACCCCTAGGGGTGCATGGGGTACTACAGGGCCGGGGTACTTGAGAGAAAGGGGCAAATGAAAGAATGTAAGAATAAATCATGAAAATAAATGAAACATTAACACATTCAGTGCCAAGGACGTCTGTGCACGTCCTAAAAAAAAGTAACGTTCAGTGCCAAGGACGTCTGTGGACGTCCTAAAATCATAATTCATATTATTCCATAATTCTGCTGTTTAAGGTCGTACCCAGCCAGTGAGCATGAATCCCTTCAAGGGATCACACGGCGCCACCTTAAACATCGTCACAGGAGCTGCTCCACCCACCTCAGATCCTTTACTTTGTACAGGAGACAGCGGAGAAAGTGGAAACCGATGCATGCTTTCTGGACCATTTCTGCCAGAGCCGTATATATTGCTCTGTCTACAGCGGAGAGTGGGCTCGGCTGCATCCGCGCTCACAACTGAGCTCTTATGCTTCTATCTATCTCCACACGATTTCCTAGAAAGCCAGCATGCCTGCCTTTTCGTTCAGTCGCGTTTGCCAGCGCGCATCATTTCCTTGATGGGCGGCGGGGCGCTGGGATCTGTCCGGGGCAAAAACGAGAAAACAAACTGTGCGTGTGGGAGGAGCCCGCAGCTCAGAGGTGGAGAGGGGAGAGGGGAGAGGGGGGAGAGGGGAGAGGGGGGAGGGGGGGGGGGGGGGGGGGAGAGGGGTGTGTGACACACACAGGCTGCACAGAAACCACACCACACGCCACCACATCAGAAAACACCAGCCAGAGTCAGTGAATGTTGTCGAAATTAGAGTGCAAAAGGTATTCATAAAAGGGCCTGTATCTTGGAAACTAAAAAAAAACGACAGAAAACCCTTGAAAGTGCACTTTTTGGAGAGGCTGTAATTTCATAATGGAACTGTCTAGAAACAAAATTTCTTCTTTGGAAGAAGCAGGAGTGTTCAATCTTTCATTAAAGTCCAGCCCCGTTAATATAGCCATAATAGAAAAAATTCTATAGCTGTTTTCAACTGAATGGAAGTGAATCTGGCACAGGCTCCAGACAATTTTACTGAAGCGCTGTGGCACTGAATGTGTTAAGAGGCACTAATTGCAACTCTTTCACTCCATTCCTCACATTGTAATGTTGTACTCTTCAAAAGGTGCGTTACCATTCATTCATTGCATCATTTGTTTTCTCTTGCTGTATTCTAAGCAACATGTTGTCGTGGGGTAAAGCAACATGTTGTCGTGGGGTAAAGCAACATGTTGTCGTGGGGTAAAGCAACATGTTGTCGTGGGGTAAAGCAACATGTTGTCGTGGGGTAAAGGGGGTACTTGGATTCAGAAATCATTGAAAGGGGTACTGAAGTCAAAAGAGTTTGACAGACACCACTGCTGCCCTACAGTATCTATCTGTAGTCTCAGCTCAGCAGTGCAGCTATCTGGCCCCTGAAGCCTGTGAATACCAGCACTCATCATCAGCCAGTCTGTCACTGCAGCATGGAGTTAGACTGTATCAAAGGCTACTTTATGTGCTCTCTCTCTCTCTCTCCATCTCTCTCTCTCCATCACTCTCTCTCTCCCTCTCTCTCTCTCCATCACTCTCTCTCTCTCTCTCTCTCTCCATCACTCTCTCTCCATCTCTCTCTCTCTCTCTCTCCATCACTCTCTCTCCATCTCTCTCTCTCTCTCTCTCCATCACTCTCTCTCCATCTCTCTCTCTCTCTCTCTCCATCACTCTCTCTCTCTCTCTCTCTCTCTCTCTCCATCACTCTCTCTCTCTCTCCATCACTCTCTCTCTCTCTCTCTCTGTCTCTCTCCATCACTCTCTCTCTCTCTCTCCATCACTCTCTCTCTCTCTCCATCACTCTCTCTCTCTCTCTCCATCACTCTCTCTCTCTCTCTCCATCTCTCTCTCTCTCTCTCTCTCTCCATCACTCTCTGAACTGACGCCCCTCATAAAGTTGACAGAAAGCACACATCAGCCTGCGTGGCACGAGGTACAAGGTGTGTATGTCTGTGTCGGTGTGTGTGTGTGTGTGTGTGTGTGTGTGTGTGTGTGTGTGTGTGTGTGTGTGTACATGAGTGTGTAACAACATTTCCGTACACACAGCATGTGATGTGTGAACAGTCACTGAGTCATTTGCTCTCTAAATACAGTTTAATAAAAGAATCACACCTGCCACTGCTTATAGATGGAGCTGAATATTCTCCTGGAGATGACTGGATACAACATGAAGGAGACAATGTGTCCTTAAAGCCATCTCCTCTCATGAGGTCAGATGGATGCAGGGCCAGTAGAAGGTGGCTGGTATAGCTGCCTTACAGCCAGGTCCACTTTTTAATCAGTAGAAATATAAATGATCAATGGGATCAATAAATACACAACCTTAGAAATATACCTTGACACTTTGAATTGTACGGGCTAAGAAGACAAGGAGATTTTTGGTGAAATCCTGTATAGATATTATTGTTATTCAGAGTGATTATTCAGATTCACATGTATTTACATTTCTAATTCTATTCTATTCTTTGTGACACCCACCCATAGCACCCTTTAAAAGAAAGTCAACACCTAATGATATTCAGTACTGGCCAGTCAATCGAAACAGACACCAAAGAAATAGCTCACCTGTCTGTGGTTTACGTCTCCAGTCTTTGTGAAACAGGGTCTACTAACCAGCCCAACTGACAGCTCATCAAACTAACCAGCCCAACTGACAGCTCATCAAACTAAATACTTGCTTTACAGCCAAAGACGGCTGCATGGAAATGACCTGTCAACTTCACAGACTATTCTATCAAGGGACTCACTTTAATACGCTCCACATCCACATCCAGTAGGTGCCCACGTAGAGACAGTCGGCATGTCTGGGAACGCCCATACAGGCTCTAGGAACGCCCACAATAGACGCTGGGTTAGCTGGCTCAGCCTGGCTGGGGGCGTGGTCAGGGTGGGGTAAATTCCCCCGTTCTATCCATTCAGCAAAGTTAGAATTTAGCTCATAGTCCAGCCCAGGCAGACACGATCGGGGATTTAACCACCGCAGTAAACGCACATCTGAGCAGACGTCTTGTGTTCTGCTCTAGAACCCCCAAACATGTAGTTTAGAGCCGCAGCACCGTCTTTTGGTGAGTCAGCCCATGAGATATATGGTCGGTTTTACCCCATTCGCGCGTCAGCCGTTTAACATTTTGTGGGCGTTCCCACACATGCCGACTGTCTCTATACCAGAGGAATCATTCATTTAGCCTTTACCTGCTTCTTTACTAATCCCTGCTGAACCTGCTTAAGGTCAAGGGTCAAAGGGCAGCATTAGGCCCAGCACTTTGCCAAGAGTAAATCATTTTAATGCATGATTTCCCCTGTCCTGATTGAATGAATATAGACTTTCAAGATTGTGCTTTTCCCCACTTTCTTTCTTTTCTAGAGGGGTTGGAGCAAGAAGAGTAACTAAGGTCGTGGGCATGAAATTCATCCTGATAGGAAAACTATCAAAATACAGTCATGTTTTACTGCTTGCATCAGCTGTAGCACCAGGTCCCTGTCAGAGCCTCTATGGTGCTCTTTCTGATGCTAAGAGGGCATTGTGTGGGATGGTGTATGGAGGTCCTGGCAGGTCCTGTTGGTGGGTACAGACTCAGAGCTGATGGGCAAATATAAATAACTGGCAACATGTTGGGCCTGATTCCCCCCAGCTGCTCTGCTCTCCCCATCTGTGTGATGTGCTGGCTTGGCGTGCTGCGGTTCTGTGTGATGTGCTGGCTTGGCGTGCTGCGGTTCTGTGTGATGTGCTGGCTTGGCGTGCTGCGGTTCTGTGTGATGTGCTGGCTTGGCGTGCTGCGGTTCCACACCAGAGGGGCCAGCTCGTTTATCAATGGGCTTTGATAAATGAGGGCTGCTGCAGGAACAGCTTTGGCACTGAGAGGTGTAGTTGTTTGGAAGAGCCGAATAGTCTATCAGAGTTTCTGAATAGATTATCACAGAAGAAACTTTGTGCATGGTGGCACGCTGCACATTTGCATTTTTTTTAACACGTTCACTGCCAATGACGTGTTAATACGTCAAAAAAAATCCAACGGTTGACTGCCAATGACGTGTTAACACATTGACTGCCAGCCCTTTTTTCAATGCTGTAGGTAGGTTGTGCCAGTTTTTTTTTTGAGGATTCTGGCTCATTTTACAAGAGCCGAGGATTATTTTCTGTTAAGACTTCGTGAACACCAATCATCTAAAAAGAACTAATAGAATGTGTGCTTTCTCTGTCTAAAAGAGTTAGTTTGTAGAGTTAGTAGTTATGTAAGCATTAGCAGTTGAATACAGCATGGTTTCAGCGTCAGAAAAATTATTCAGAGATAAACGGCTTTTTGTGAAATTCGATAGAACAGTCACTTTAACCATTCATTTTTGGCATCAGTAAGAGTCAGACATCTAAACAATAGTTTTGAACAGTAATTTCCTCCATAACAGCAGGAAACCCCCCTCTGCTTCCAACTCCTCCCTCCGTGTGTGTTCTCCTCCTGCCTCCCTGGCTCTCCAGCGGGCGTGTCACAACGAAGTTGCTGCTGCCTGGCTGCTGCCTGTTTGAGCGGCCGCTGTTTGAGGAAGTCTGGGTGGACTCGCTCGTTTCGTGGAGTTTTGGTTGAGAGCTTTGATGCGATTCTGGTCATATTTATGCTGCGTGTTTCAAAGTGTGCATCCAATCTATTCTTGGAACCCCCCACCGTTGCCACCGCTGTGCATCAGCGCGAAAGTGAAAGCGTTTTCGCCATCAATTTTACAGTATGAGAACGGCTTGCTCGCGCTTTTCCGTCCAGTTTTGGGTCGCCTCTTTCTACTGTGGAGAGACATGTCGACACTCAGTGGGTCGGTAAAATAGATTATACACATTCAATACCTCCAATTCTGGTGTAGGAGACGTAAAAGGGGTTGATCGATGTCCCACCGTCAAAAAAAAAAATGTTTACGTAAGCCGAGATATCTCGTCCTTGGCACTCAACGGTTGGATTATGTAAGCCGAGATATCTCGTCCTTGGCACTCAACGTGTTAAGGAGTCCTGCTTTATCATCATCATTATCATCAGTATATAAATGGGAGCTGGGGCTCTGTGTCTCTGTCTGTCTGTCCCACTGATGACATCATCAGTGATGTCATACATTCACTCACACACACACACACACACACACACACACACACACAAAGTCACGAGAGACACTGAGGGAGAGGGAGAGAGACTTAAGGTCTCATTATGCTTTCCGCATCAGCGAGGAACGCGAGTGTCCGCGCGGAAAAGTGACGTCAAATCAGCAGACACGCCCCTCCGCAAGGCTCCGTGCGGACGGTTTTCGAGCGGCCGTGCGCACGCCGAAATTTGTAACTACGCGGATGCGGACGGGCGGACAAAGTGGAGTTTTCAAGACTCGCGCTCAATTCCGCCTGCAGAAACCCACACAGAGTATACAAGCTCCACACGTTTCCTCGTCGGATTCCGTGTCTCTCATTTCCGTGCGGCCGACCAAAGCGTCAAGCATAATCCAGGCTTCAGGGAGAGAGAGGGGGAGAGAGACTTAGGGAGAGAGAGACTTAGGGAGAGAGAGGGAGAGAGACTGAGGGAGAGGGAGAGAGAGGGGGAGAGAGACTGAGGGAGAGAGAGGGAGACATTGTGCGTGCGCCAATAGGGCCAGGCAAGGCCGTGCAGCGGCCGAGCTGCGAATGCGAGCTGCAGGACCAGCTCGGCGAGCTGCAGGACAGGCGAAGCCGCATGGCGGCCAAGCTAGCGTGCCCAGGAATCGAGCGCGTGTAGCGCGCCAGATACCTAGTTATTATTATTTTATATAATAAAAGAGAGCAAGTGGGCAATATCTGTCTGTCCGCTGTCTGTTTCAATTTTTGGCCCACTGATGATGTCACAATGTCTATGACATCATCAGTGATGTCATCAGTGACATTATTATTGACCAAAATCATCTTATGACATCACTGAAGATGCATAGGCACTGATGATGTCATAGGCATTGTGATATCATCAGTGATGTCATAGGTTATTGTGATGTCATCAGTGATGCGAGTCATCAGTGCTGCAAAGTTGAGCCAATAGAGCAGGCGAGGCCACATAGCAGCCAAGCTGCGGGCGAGGCTGCGAGCCCACGCAGCAGGCGAGGCTGCGAGCCCACGCAGCAGGCGAGGTTCTCCAAAAATACACATTTACGATCACAGGAATTCTTGCAAAATCAACAGCAGCACTGCAGAGATTCAGAAGGCTGTTTAATTTTGAGTGACTAATCTTAAGTTTCATAAACCCAATTTATTTTTTAATACCGTCAAACCATGTGGCTCATGTTGATCAATGGTCCATGCTTTCCCAAGGGCAAATAGCGCAGCATAGCAAAGCACTAAAAATAACAGAGCTTAATGCCTACCAACTGTATAAAGGCTAAGCTACAGGACCATGTGGTGTTTTTGTTTCTGAACTGTAAATCTGTCCGCCTATCTCTATACAATAACGGTTGAATCCATAATAAATACACAACCCGAGAGTGACCTGAGTGACCCGAACGTCTGAAAAATATGCAGAGAACTACAATATTTTATTTCCAAGAACCAAATCCTCATGGAAATACGATGCAACAAATTCAACACCTCTCAAGGCCAGTCTATTATCATCCTGAGCCTATGGAGTCTGTTCAGGTGTGACTCTTTCTGGTTGGGTATCTGGGGAAACTTCCTGGAATAAGCAGGTCTAATCCGTGTTAAGACACGGGCCAAGGCCTTCACACACATCATGTAACGCAGCCGATAGGTGTTAAGCTTAGCTTAGCTTGTCTTTCGTCAGCAAATAAAACACAGATTTCCAATGGATGTTGAGTAAAAATAGTTATCACATTATTGTACTATAGTACTACTCTTCACAAAATCTAACTGTTACATATAGAATATATAACCATTTGGCAGGTAAGGAAAACCAATGACATAAACTTTAATAAAATAACACAAAAGAGTAAAATCGTAATGACGCATGTCGCATGATCAGGAAGAGAGTCAGTTACTTTAGGAAATAAACACCTGTCTCCAATTGTTTTCTGTCTCCACTAAACACCAGATGTCTGCTGGGGCTATTCACGGAAGAAGCACTTAAACCAAAGATAAGACCCCGTAGATTTGGGAACACATTATCTCATTTAGCAGGCTGTTGTTTTGTGTGCCTTTTCCCATCATGTAAAGTAATTAAAGTCGAACGGAACCCGTTCGTCACGTGCATATGAGTCCGTTTCAGACTGAAAACATAGTTTGTCTAAGATGACAGGTTGAGAGGCGGGTCATAGTATCATGTCGATGATTTTATTTGACAATTCTGGGGACTGGATTGGGCTTTGGCCAATCCTGGCGTGTTCCACCCCCAAATCGAGTGGGATTCAGTGTGTTGTGGCGCTCCCCTCGGGAGCCTTTTGACGGGAGGAGCCGAGTTCAGCGAGCCGCAGGCAGCCAGCTGCCTTCGTGTTGCCGAGCGGAGAGTGCAGCACGTCGGCCTGGAATCTCCAAAGTGCGACCCCTGACAACCAAGCTCTCGGATGCGCGCGCCATTATCGCTGCTGTAAATACGATATCCCTGGAATGCGCGTTTTAACGAGCCAGTTACATTTCTTTGCATTCTTAGAGATAATAGTTTTTGTTTTTGGTTCATGTTTCTAACAATTGGCCAAGTTAGTAGTTAGTTTATGGGATAGGAATTCTGCCAGATGACAGGCACTAGGCACCATTTTCTACTTCATTTGGAAGAGAAAATTATCCTGAAATGAAGATTTGATTGACAGCTGCATGTCGTGATATGATTGGTTAAAAAGGAGTAGAAATTTGATAGTACTGGGTGACGTCAGCAAACTGTACTTTACTGTTATCAATGAAATCTTGAAAAATGAACTTTTGATGTGAAAAAGTGTGAAAAACTAAAGAAATTAGATTGTTGTGATATGTGATATGTGATTTGCAGACATTATTAAATAGGTGCACTGCATACCCAGGTATTTGAACTAAAAGAAAATAAAAGTCATTTTTGGGTTCAGCTCGACTTTAATATTTATTAATGAACATTCTGCATTATGATGCTTTAGATACTACTAAGTACTAGCTATGTCATTTTACAAAGACTGAGACAACACCAATGGACTTAAATATTGCATCTCTGCTAAAGTGAAGAGATAAGTCCAGTGCCCAGCTTGTTACTCAAAAAAGTCCCAATGTATTACGAGTTTTTCCATTTCAAAAGTAATATTATTACTTTGCCTATTAGGCCCTGGCTGGGAATAGTAATTTTTTTGTTATACGTATACTTTTTTGTTACACATTAAAAATGACCTATCCTTATCTTCAAATTGAGAACTCAGTAACCTCTCTGTGCACAGGAGATACCCATGTCAATTGTTCTCAGCATCCTTTTGCTATAATAAGAGAGACATTTCTCATTTAAGCTGAAGCGTCAAATGAGAGGATGAAGACCATAATGATGAAAATGAATCAGGTGATGGGGTGGGATATAGCTTTTGGATAATCTAAAGTTTAGTGGATGATAACATGATGAAGAGTGGACGACAACAAAAATAATTACTTATTTTTTTTATTGGTAACTGTAATGTTCTGGTGGAAATTGAAAGATTGTTACACTAGTTATAATGGAAAAATAATATTAATAACATTATATTGGATTAATCATCTGTGGGGAACAATTGGGAGACAATGATAACTAGCATAAGTCAGGTGTCTATCATGAGTCATGATGGACACCTGTACAATTTTGCCCACGCTGCGGAGCTCAAGAAGCAGGATACGGTATAGTTGTTCATGTGAATACTACTTTTAATAATAATAATAATACTTTTTTTTTTGTGAGTGAAATGTTGCATTGTCTCCCCTGATTCTAAGTATAGTCGAATCGCTTGGTTTGAGCAAGTAAAACAATTTTTATAAGCATTTTAAGCAAGGTTTATGGAAAAATGAATGGCGGATGAAATCCCATGAAGAGGGAGAGGGGGTGACTTTAGCACCCCTTTGGCACTCAGACCTGAGCCTACTAAATATTTAATGAACCACTCATGATTGTCAAATGTTTTTTTATTTTCGAAAATGTCAATGTCATGTAACATGTTCTTTACTTCAGTGGTGCAATGCTTGTTTGAGCTAAAAATCCACAGCAGAAGCTTTTTATATTAATTAATAAAGCCTTAGACTTAGAATCAGGGGAGACAATGCAACATTTCACTCACACACACAAAAAAAATAAAAAAATAAGAATTTTTTTTTTTACATTTTTTTTTTTTTTTCGAATTTCGATTAAAAGTCGACTTTGGCCAGCGAATTTCGAATAGTGTTTTTGCTAGAAATGCCCATCCCTAGTGAATACCACATACACACACACACACACACACACACACACACACACACACACACACACGGCATGCATGCACGCACGCACGCACGCACACACACACACACACACACACACACACACACACACACACACAGAACAATGGCATAGCTTATTGGCAGAGTTCCAAACAAATGTCTGCACTGGGGGTTTGGCATCCCCTCTTGCAGACACCTCACAACAACCGCCAGATAACACACGTACACACACACACACACACACACACACACACACACACACACACACACACACACACCACTCTAGCGGGAGATTAGGTCCAATGTTAAACAAAGAGGCAGACCAGGTTTCTGACATGCCAGCTCTTTAATTAGACCACTGGTATCTGAGGATACACACACACACACACACACACACACACACACACACACACAGACACACACACACACACACGCACGCACGCACACACAGGCCTTTAAGACACCAAAACATTCCCAGAACAATAAGTGGACTGCCTTTGTCAAACATTATGATATATTTTGAGAACACACACACAACCCTCTAACTAAAGTGGTTGGTACAATCCAAGTTGTTTGTCTGTGGAGTTTTGGACACGGCTACAGTAGACGGTGAGATAGCTGGAGAGGAGGTGGAGCAGCCAATCAGCCTGTCACCTTCTCTGATGTGTTGGGAGGCAAACCCTGCCAGCCAGAACCTGATAGGAAAGCGCCGATACTACTTCTACATTGCCCGCCCATACAACACTCACATTTAAGTATTGGCCGATGCAGACTAATCATTCAACAATCATTCAACAACAAGTAAATACCATGTCTGTATTCCAACTACAAGCAGGAAAAGAAAAAAGAAAAAAGCCAACTCATCATAACTTTGGTTCAATCTCAGAGTGATTGCTTTGGATGCAGAAACAATAAAACATTTCCGACCAATCAAATGAAAGTTCTGAGAAATGGTGGGGGGTGGGGGGGATTTGCCAGCTCACTGCACTGCTTGTTGTGATGTGTTTATAGTTCTCTTTATAGGTATTGTATAGATGTGAACGGGCCTGCAGTCTGATTGTGACAGGCCCACATACATGATGAGGTGTAGGCAGCTGTGGTTGTGTCCATTGGCGGGCGGGCCCTTGTGATCCTCGACACCTTCCACCCAGTCATTCCGACCGTGTGTCACTCTACCACCTCTGACCCCCTCCACAAGGTGTAGGTCAGCATGGAACCCTGTGGGGCAGCAGGTGCCCGCAGTTTGACCTTTGACCTTGCTTCATTTATCTCTGAGTGGTATCTCTCTGCTGTAGCCTCAGCCTCGTGTCCGTCCATCTTCTCAGTGCAGGACTCATAAAGTGGAAGGAGGTGGAGAACTTGGGAGGTCTTCTGGGTGAAAACCTCTCACTTGTCAAACGTAATAGCAGGGTGCATTTATCCTTCCTCTGCATGGTTGAGTGCTCTGCCAAAAACTGCAAATTACCATTAAAGGTGCTGTAAGTGGTATTAAAATAAAAATAAAAATAGGTAAAAAGTGTGAAATAGCTCTACTTTTCGACAGCCATCATCACTGATAAGAGTGTTTGGTCACTCAGTGTGAGTAACATGGGTCCTGACTCCTCCACTCTGCATCACTTACAGCACCTTTAAGGAGCTCAATGAAAACCCCTTTAAGTCCCTGGAAACCAAAATCCACAAAAACGTTCTAACTATGTTATTTAGGGTCTTATATGAGTAATTGTGTGGCTCAGAAAGTATGAGCCATTACTTTCAACCCAAAGCCTTAAAATCGCCATTTTTCTACAAGGTCTGGATTTCCATTTCCTCATTGAAGAGAGCGGTGCGCGCGCTGCTAAAATGCATGATCTTATCACGTCATAAGATTTAATCGAATCACACACACGCATGCGCGCACACACACACTGACACACACACAATAGCGCTGTGCACTCGCAGCGCAGACATCTCTTCCTCTCTGTAAACCCTCTCTGTCTGTGCTATGCGTCGAGCAACGCGCGAACACACACACACACACTCACCACACACACTCCATCTCTCTTTCCTTCTCTCTCTCTCTCCTCTCTCTCTCTCTCTCTCTCCGTCTCCTCCGAGCAGGTCTCCTCTGCTGCGGACGGGACACGCCCACACAGTCCGCGGGAGAAAATACACTCTAAAATATAATTGATTCTCATGACTTGCCATGACTGTCAAACCTAAATTTATATACTTTGCGACGTTCATCATCGTTCAAATTTGGCTGGTGGCTTATTAACATAGGTTCCTGTGATGTGATGAACTCAAAATGCTAAATAATAAAAAATTATTTCTGGTTTCCAGGGACTTTAAGTAGTTGCACTCAAAAAAATGGAAGTTGTGTATGATTTTGGCCAACAATAATATGTGACACAACTGAGCTCTTGTGACTTTTTTAATGTCTTTTTATGCCACCACATCTATAGTTTTCTAGAGTCGCCTAAAAGAAACATATGCTATAAAAATAGCAGCTTTTATCTGCACTGATTCATGCACTGTCTGGATCCAACTACATCGGTGAAGGGCACACAAACCACTAGGACCAGTAAATGCCAAGTAAATGACAAGTCAGTCAGCGGCAGCATTTGACTTAAAGCCCCAATCAGTAAGATTTTTGACATTTTTTACTGTAATATAACTGATTTTTAGTCACAGGACATGGTAGATTGACTTTTAATCGGGAGACCCTCGTCTTTATTTATCCCACACCGCCCTCCATTGGCCAGCACTGGGACTAAGCAGTTTGTCTGCCACGTCCCGTAGCAAGAAAAAAGAAAAAAAGAAAAGCATGCGCGCATGCGCTGTACAGCGGAAGCGCTGTGTTCATGAAAACGAGGAAGTAACTCGATTCGGATTTGCTACGAAAATGATGTTTCACGGAACTATGGATTATTATTTCATCACGTGGTGAGTACCCGATGTCACAACATGTACATAGAGCTTCTGGCGCTGTGTTTTGTTGACTTTGAACGGCGATATCGTTATCGATACTAATGCACGCAGAGGGCACAGTGGAAAACTTACTGAATGGGGCTTTAATGACAACAAAATAGCACAAACTGTATGAATTGATAAAGGCAAAGGTCACAGTGTGATTGGGTGTGATTTTGCAATGTGCACTGCTTAGGCCAGGGGGAATTTAGGTTTAGGCCTTGCAGAGCCACAAGAGCAGGGGTGGACTGGGATTCTAATTCAGGCCGGGCATTAGATACCAAGCAGGCCAGGCCGATATGGGCCGACGCACGTGCCGGTGTCCGAAGGGCGGCGGCGAAAAATTTGGGCCGTTTGAAGCCCAATTTGGGCCGTTTGAAGCCCAATCTGGGCCGTTTGAAGCCATATTTGGGCTGTTTGAAGCCCAATTTGGGCCGTTTGAAGCCAGATTTGGGCCGTTTGAAGCCCAATTTGGGCCGAGTCCAATTTTACAATGAGATGCACCCACTTTAACCCTGAATAAAGTAATAAAACCACTAGTAAACCAGTAGGCGGCGCCTGGCCTGCTGTTCAGTGAGTGGCCTGACTGGGGGCACAATTTTTTTTTTTTTTTTTTTTGCAGGCCAGGCCAGGCCAGGCCACCGGGCATTTGCCCGACGTGCCCGATTATGCAGTCCGCGCCTGCACAAGAGCACTACACTGCACAAGGGAAATACAGCATGCACTTCTACACTAGGCAGTATGGTAGAAGTCACAGGAATGGGCATGGTCCACATACCGGGAAGCAGCTACATTGCGCTGCCATGGAACTGTGGTGTTAACAGGTGGAGTATTTATTTAGTCAACATAGTTTCATTCACTCCAATCATGCCCCCCCCCTCCCCCCCCCACACACACACACACACACACACAGTCTTGATTGAGATTCAAGAGTCAGACTGTGTGTGGAGCACACAGTATGGTAATGTAGTCTGTGTGAGTTTTCTGCCTCTTATGTCCATAATTTGCTCAAAATTGGGAGTTAGTTGGGAGATATAGTTTTGTAAATCAGCACTGAAAAACACCCCTCTTGCTATAGACCTTTTGCTATAGAGTTCATTCATTTTGGACAGTATCCACACTTACAGCCTATTTTGCATAATCAGCATGTATCAGCATGAAATCTCAAAATTATTTTATAAAATTAAATGGAGTTAGCTTGATAACTGAGGTTCAGGAACACAAGATCACACCATGTCCGCATCATATCTCACCACCACCTACTCTAATCCATCACCCATTCACCTGCGCTCCTCCAATCCAATCACCGAGCCACACCGGCTTTCTATCAGCTCAATCACCTGTAGCCTATATATTGTAGCGATGTGGGGTTGTCAGTAAACATGGGATTGTCTGAGGGTTGGGTTGGTTCGCTGGGGGTGTTGTAGAGTGTGTCCCACCGCACGTGAACGCGCTGGGAACAGGAGGAACGCACCTGAAGGCGACATGGAGTCATGTGGGGTTGCTAGCTCGCTGGGGATTGGTTGAGCGGGAGGCGGCCATTTTGTCGGCGGGGAAATGTGCGTGTGTTGTCAGTCTGAAGATACGAGGGCGACTGGACGGGTGTGTGTAGCTAGGAGCTGAGTGTGTTAGCTAGGAGCGTAGCCAAGTGTGGCTAAGCGCTGGAAGCTGGGAGTGGGAACGGTGAATAAAGCCTGAGACCAAGTATCGCCTCTTCGGCTCCTTCCTTAATAATCCAGGAAGCGGATTATTACAATATACTCACTGTCATACCACTTCTCTCCCGTTTGTCATGTCTTCAAGACCCCCCCTCCACACCCCCTAGTTCACATCTCGCTACGGGCAGCACGAGTGGAGTTCACATGTTCTCCCCGTGCTGCGCGGGTTTTCCCCGGGCACTCTGGTTTCCTCCCGCAGACTGTTAAAGATATGTTTTGCACATGCCTAATCTTGCCTCTCTGTCCTCTGAACACAGGAACCAGGGGGGGTTAGGTGGAGATCGTACGTTATCCTGGGACACCGAGCCCAGCGGGCTCCCACCCAGGATGCGGTCTCCATCCCGGGCGCAGGACCTAGCAGGCTACGCCCAGAGACGTAACCCCCACTCAGAGTCTCAACCCCTGGGTTCCTGGTTCCTGACACGGCCGTGCCGCGTACTAGAAGAGTCTCCAAGCAATCGCACCACACTCACTCATCAATAAACATATATTCATTCTAACCATGGTGTGATCTGTGTTAGTGAAAGTATAAATATAGCCGCAAGTGGTAATACCAGGGGTTCAAGCCTATTGCCTCCGAAGGGGCTTGATTATCTGTCATATCTGTCATTGGGCCAAATTTCAGGGATTGGCCCAGTGGTATGGATGGTTAAGAAACAGGAAATGAGGTGTAGGTAATATCGCCAGACTTTGGTAGATTGGTATAATTTTTTGTTTCTGAGTAGTGGGTGAGTTTTCTAGCCTAGGTGCAAAATCTGGTTACTGTGGGCCTCAGGGTTTCTGAGATATACACAGTTTTACAGAAGAAGAAGAAGAAGAAGAAGAAGAAGAAGACGAAGACGAAGACGAAGACGAAGACGAAGAAGAAGAAGAAGAAGAAGAAGAAGAAAAAACAGCATAGCAAATACAACTTTTACAGGATGCAATCAGAGTACCAGCAGAATTCTATTCTATTCTATAACTGGTCCATTGAACCTTCAGCAGACTGGAGATTGAATCACTGATGGAAAGCTTTTCAGCAGAAATTTTAAAACTGTAAAACAAAATGTATTCTTTTTTATTAAAATGTGAAAGTCAAAGCTCTGCTAAGTTTTTGAAATAATAATTGGTAAATGGAATTTAAAGCATTCCAAATGTACTTTTTGGCACATAATATACTGTACTACAATTGTAGGACAGTACTGTTCTACAATTCGAGAGAGCCGCTAACCAAGACCATTCAGTCCTTGCACTTTACCTCTTCTCGGCAAAACCTTAAGAACATTCTCACTAAGATAGTTTTCTGCTTATTGTAAGTACTGCTGAGGTAGGCCACATCCTGGATAGCAAAATGCTATGTGCTATGTTTTACTGGACACCTATAGTATTTCATCATGGTATTGTTACTTTTAATGAAGTGCAGATTTGGCATCGTTCTTCGACCGACCACTGCAGCTGGTACGATACCAACCAGCATGTGTGCCAGTAAGCCTGAGAGGGTTAAATAACCACAGCCAAGTCTCTGCTAGATGTTTTGTACATAAAGGATATAACAGCAGGCACCTGATTGTGGCTCAAACCCTTGGTAAGCATCCAGCTCCATGACAAAGTAGAGCAGAGGACATGGGATCAAGCCAAGGACAAGAGTGCTGCTGCTGACTATTGGATGGAACACTCCATAGGGAGGAGAGGAGAGGAGGGGAGAAGAGAGGACAGGCGAGGGCTGTGGGAGGATGCACACACAGAGAGTTGAAGAGGCAGACTGAGTGGGGACACTGAGGAGGATGTCTGGGGAAAGGAGGTAAAAGGGATATAATGATAATCAGACAGAGACAGAGGCCCCAACAAACAGGAAGTAGAGTTATGAGCAAGGGAAATGCACACATGGATAGACAGATTCACACACAAGAGAGACAGATTGCAAGAGCAACAGGGGCGTAGATGATGAGACAGAATGGGGCTAGGACAAATGGGGGGGTTTGGGGCAAGGGACACTTTTGTATCTGGGGGGGGGGGGGGGGGGGCTGCACTCCAACCAAGGGCAGCAGTGATTGTGCGCATCTGTCATCTGCCATCTGGGAGCCTGTGCCCCAAGGTCGCTGTGGTGCCCCAAGGTCGCTGTGGTGACCAAAGCAAATGTGGCCCGTGCTTGAATGACAGCAATGTACTGGAACACTAACAATACTTAAGCCGTTTTCCCACATGCGTACCGGAAAATTACCTGTAAGTCAATATCGGACATTTCCCTTCACACCTCTCCTCTGGCATGTGGGAATCTATCAGCGAAATTGCCTGTATGTGGGGGGGGGGGGGGGGGGGGCGGCACTGCAGAGCGGGTGGGGAGTGACGTGTCGGCAAAACTCCGAATGGTGAAATAAGTTTGCTTGTTTATCCGTTCACCTGCGTCGCGTTGAAGCAATTTATTACAGACTGGCTTCATTTGATGTGTCCGGGCTTGCCTTGGCTGTCGGCAACGCTGCTTAGTCCCTGTCGGGCTGTGACTGAAGGAGGAGGACGGACTGTGGCCAGAGAGCGAGCAGAGAGGAGAGGGGAAAATCAGCACACACACACATGAAGCTGACATAGGCTACTGCTCTTATTATCACAAGATCATTTCGCCAGTTTGCTTTAATGTGCGCTAATGATTAGATTATGCCCACTGGAACATTAAGTAACGTGTGTACACCTCGCCCATGAGAGTGTCGCGCAGAATATGAAGATAGACTAAACCGGTGACAGATCATGACAGTGTTATGTACCCCTGCGCTGCTGCGTGAGACTAGAGCCGTCTGGAAGCGAGAGAGACCAGGAGGGAATTTATTTTGGGAAGATGCTCTGAACAATTTTGACGACGTGGAATGGAAGCGTCATTTTCGCATGTCCCGGTATTACGTGCTGAGTCTGGTCCGACCCGCACGCAAGATCACCCGGTGGCAAAAACCACTGGAAGCGCGTTTGCGACTGGCAATAGTCCTTTGGTGGTACGCAACACCAGGGGAATATCGAACAATCAGCTGTGTATTTGGTGTTGGACTGTCTACTGTGTGCACTGATAGCGGAAAATGACTGGACCCCTTTCTCACCTGTCTGTCTGTCGCGGCTTACCGCTCTTCTGACTGGCTGGAAACTGGTGAAATGTCGGGGACGACGGGGTCGCGCTTATACCGGCACGGCGCCTTTCTCACATGCAGGCATTAGACCACATACCGGTCATTTTGCGGTACAAAGCGCATGTGGGAAAAGGGCTTTAGAGTCACATGCAAGCTCAGTGAGAGAGAGAAACACCTCAGCTGTGCAAATTGTTGTTTGCTTCATCTAAAAGGCAAATACTACATAACTGATTAATCAACAAAGATGTGAGATGATATGAAGAATAAAAAATAGATTCATGGACAATGCAGCCAAAAACGTTCATGATAAATCTCATTAAAGCTCTGATGCACAATCCTTGCTTCACCTGTGTTAGCCTCCATTGTCCAGTTCTCCTCAAACTGCCTATGGGCCTGTGTCCACCTAGCATCTTTTCATCAGCTCCGGCGTCTTTTTTCAGTTGTTTCCAATGAGGGGAGAGCGTATGCGGGCGCACACGGACGTCTAGAGAAAGTGCGCTGCGTCCAGCGTCTATTTTCACAGCACTCTGGCGTTTTTGTGCGCCCGACTCCCAGCGCTCCCAGCTGAAAATATTTTAACTTTTCAGAAAGACGCTGGTGTCGGGTGCTCCTTTTCTGGCAACTAATCATGGAGAAACTATCGCAACAGAGACAGAAAGGCTCAATTGTGGGAGCAGATTGGCTAGACACTTAATAATTCTGGTGAGTGTTGAGCTAAATCACTGTATGTGTGTTGTTTGCTAATGTTAGCTGTCAGCTTAAAGGAGAACTTACCTCCAAAACACTTTTTTTCAGCTTTTAACCAATATATATGACTTTGGGGGTGATGTGTGAAGAATTCTGGTCAGAATTTCCACATTTGACACCAAACTGTTGCCATTTTACCATTTGTATCATTTTTCAGCAGCATAACTGGCATAAGCGCCCTCTAAGGGTCGAACACTGCTTTTTTTTCTTCTCTCAAATGAATGGGAGATTAGGGGCACACTGACGTCACAGTGCCCCCAAAGACTATGGGATTTCAAGATAATTACTCCCCTACCCCCCCTGTACCCTTTCGGCTCCTCAGAACTCCAAGCCTATTCTTATTGAAGTTTGCTCTTAAAATACTGAACCAAACGTCGTCAAAGTTGGCACATGTCTTAATTATAGTTAGTTTCCCGCTGAATGTGTCACTACTTTATTAATATCTTACCTGGATAAGCTCGAATGATGATGTATATATTATCAGTCCGAGTTGGAAGCAGCTGTCTCCAGCCCAGGCAGGCGGGAGAGAGTCGTACTGTAAACCTCATGCACTAGCTCCAAGCTCCGCGGGCGCGCGCAGCAGAGCAGAGCTCTCTGTGCTCTGAGAGCAGAGAGAGCAGTCTGATATTTCCGCAAACAAATATGGTCGCAGTTTAGCGCACATGTAAAATATAACGCTATACTACGACGTGACAACGTGACAAAGCTTCTCTAAACACATCGGCTACTATCATATTTCCCTGCATCCCTCCTACTGAGATTATATCGGTAATGATTTTGGACAGACTGAATGCGCGGAGGAGGAGGAGGACAGATCTGCAGCTGTGCCCTGAGTAGCCCTGAGAGACACTCGCCTCGCTCCGACTACTGTGCCTGTCTGTGAAAAGCGTCCTGTCCAGTTGCACCTTCGCAAACAGATGCGGGATTCCCTCAATCCTGTACCCAATCTCAGACTGTATTCTCTAAATCGCACACCAGCTATTTCTGTCTGTGTTTGTTTGTTGCTCCGTGAGGTTAGAGCGCCCCATGCATGCAGCAGGCTGTTTCGCCAGCCGGGGTCTGGCAGGAGGGACTGGGAGGAGGCGCAGGCAGCCTGCACTGCACTGAGAGGAAAACTTTTGCACAACTTTTAACAAGAATCACGAAAAGCCCCCAAACTAAAATGAAAAAGGGACTATATGGCAACTTGGACGAGGGAATGACGTAGAGAAATCTCGCATTGTGTTACCCCAGAACGGGGGGTTTGTCGTATTGTGCGGTGTGCTGCTGTAACGAGCCCATGCCACTTTGCTCTCGTAACGTAGTTTGATACACTGCCATAGAGATACATGCAGAAAAATAATTAAATTTCACTGAATTACCAAATTGATATAACTTTCAACCATTTTGAGCAAAGCTCTTTCCAAACAGGCCACCAGCGTTGGCTAGTTGTTGATATTTATAAAGATATGGCCCCTCTCAAATAAATTATTTTTGAGGCAGTAGGCAAACTGTAATGGCGTCGATTTCCGAAAAAGAATCTGGACTTGAACACAGCCAAAGAGTCCAGTATAGACAAGAGTATATGTCATTTCTTGGTTTTTTCCATAGGTATTTTCAAATCACTGTTCTAATACATATCTAGGGGGTAAGTCCTCCTTTAAGGACCACAATGGAAATAAGCCCTCTGGCTTTTTTGTGTTTTTATCCTTTTGATTCTATTACTGAATCTTGTACTAATGTACCTGTACTTGTACTGTGTGAATGAGTCAATAAATGTCATCAATCAATCAATCAATCAGCTATCAAGCTACTACCGCACTGAACTAACATTAGTTTCACACTGCTTCCTTGTAATATTGTGCGCTGAGATCAGTGCTTCCCAGCGCACTTCCAGCGTTTAACGGTCGGAAAAAGACGCTAGATGAACACACGTCACACGTGGTTTTCCATCTCATTGGCCTCAGCTCATAAATATACAGTTGAAGGAGTTGGTGGGTGGGTACTAGCACCGGTAGCCTAACGGTTGCTGGCTCTGGACCGGGCGCAGGAAATCCAGAGAGCGGGGTGACTGTCTGTCAAATGCCCAAGACAGCATCAAGTGGGCAAAGAATAATCCACAGGCGGCACTTGAATATGACTGTTCATAATACAGACTAAAAGGTGATGTTAGACTGATGTAATGCATCTCGCACTGCAAATTGCCCCTCTTAATAAATAAGCGCTCTGGTCTGGCAAAAGTTCACCTAGTTCCAAAATGAAACTGCCTGGAAAGAAAATGTGGCCAGCCCCAGTGGGAATCACACCCTAGAGCAGGGGCACTCAATTAAAATTCATAGAGGTCCAGTTAGAGAAAATGTCCTCAAGCAAAGGTCCGGAACATTGTAACGTAGATGCGTTATGATTCAGTGACATTGAACTTAGGCTACTTCAATGATTGCAGTAGCTTAATGGTACAATGTCTGTATGTAGTCAATGACTAACTGTTAAATCAAAACCCAACATCAACAATGTTTATTTAGTTTTCATATTTCACTGGATTAATTATAACTAGCCTATAAATACATGTTCTTTTTTCATTTCAAGTAAAATAATGGCTGCATTAAAAAATAACATACAACAGAGTGCTTTGGGAAAATGTGCATCTTAAAAGTGCTTTAATTTTAGAAAGAAAATCTTCTTTTCTTCCCTCAACACCTTTTCTCTTGAGAGAAGTGAGCTCCCTATCTATCTATCTATCTATCTATCTATCTGTCCGTCTGTCTGTCTCAATGTCTGTCTCTATGTATCTATCGGTCTGTCTGTCTCTATGTATCTGTCTGTCTGTCTATCAATCGTTCGCAATGCAAACTTCACATGCCGTTGGGCAGTGAATGTGTGAGTGTGCCCTCAGTCTGGATTTGAGTGTGTTTGCTCGTGTGGCGCTTTCACAGACAGGTTAGGATCGCATCGCACTTCACATGAGACATACTGCCTGGTTTTGAGCTGCCCGTGAGAACAATGAATGAACATCTAAGAGTCTGCCTGCACCGGATTAAAACGAAATCTTTGTTTTTGCGGTCTACTCGTTTCTTTTGAGCACGCCATGTGAAATGACTTCTCTCGCATATCTCTCGCCTCTACTTCGTCCATGTGTCACTGACGCTCTCTCGCCTGCAGCACTGGAACCGACTGGAACAGGCAGAATGGAATCGGATATTTGATTGGCTGAGTAGCATCACGTGTGATGATTTACAGCGCATGCATTGGTCTGTGAGCTTCCTGGCAGATAAACCAGTACCGTAAAGGGTAGAAAAGCATGTGTCGGTTAAAAAATAAAAGCTCTGTGAAATGTAACAATTCTCAATGATTTATAGGTTATAGGGCTCGGTCCGGATAGGACGGCGTCTGGGTCCGGATGCGGACCGGAGTCCGGACTTTGGGGATCGCTGCCCTAGAGACAGCAGTGATAATGCCATGTTCTCGCCACTGCAGTCTTTCACTGATAAGCTAATCTTCCAGGCTATACTCTATTTTCCCTGAAACAAGGCTGTGGATCTCCATAGATAGTGCTGATTGACAGCTATCTGCATCACTAGTTATCCAAACAGACTCATTCAATTACTTTCCACTTCAACGGGCATTATTGAGGTACCTTAGCCACATGGTGAGGGGAAAAAAAATCAATTACACTTTATTTCTGGATCAAATCATCCCCAACCTTGATAGATGACTCCAGATCATATCTCTTCTCTTTGCTCATCCTCCAGGTTCTTATCTGTGCTGACTCAGATTGAAAAAGCTGACAGGATAAATTGAATTGACTTTTAATTAGGTGCACTGAGCACTCCCTAGGGAAAATGGGTTTAATTGCTTGAATGATCTAGATGGTTATTTGAGGTGGTAAGGTGAGCAGAAGATGGAAGCCACTTTCCCCACCTGGATGAGCTCTTTCAAAACAAATGACTCGTGCAACATGCTATCATTCATGTCCTGAGTGCCACTTCTTCACAGTATCATTGTTTATGATAGTTGTGGTTGCTGCAGATACAAATTCCACAGTTATACCTACTAGTTGGTTTGGAGATGAATCTAACATTAACAACATGGAAGTGACTGATTGCCAACATTAATTACTGTTAATTAGGGCTGTGAATCTTCACTGGCCTCACGATTCGATTCGATTACGATTCGATTCGATTACGATTATCGATGCATCTCGATGCATCTTCAATCGATGCATTACTTTTTTCCCCAATACATGATTTATTTTTTTATTTTTTCTCACTGTGTGGCTACTTTTAAAATAAAAGTGCTTTTGGAATTGCATTGTATTATGATCCAAATAAACAACTGCATGTACTTCCATTATATTTTATTCGATTATAATATATATATTTACATTTACATTACGTCATTTGGCAGACGCTTTTATCCAAAGCGACTTACAATATCACATTTTTGTCAGCAATAGAGCAATCAACTATGTAACACAGTCTATGACAACTACAACTTCTGAAGGAACAGTGGTAAGTTAAGTTCAGGTTAGTTGTTTGTTTTGTTTTTTTTTAAGAGAAAGAAGTTAGTTCAAGAAGGGCCCAGATGGAGCCTGAAAAGGTGTGTCTGTAGTCTTTTCCGAAAGATCGGCAGTGATTCGGCCGTCCTGACCGAAGGTGGAAGCTCGTTCCACCATTGAGGTGCCAGGGGACGAGAAGAGTCGCGAACGGGATGAGCGACTTTTGAGCCCCCGTAGAGGGGCGAGGTGTCCTGCGCTGGTGGAGGAGCGGAGGGAACGGTGAGAGATTTGGAGGCTGACCATAGATTGTAAGTACAGAGGAGCTGTCTGGTGTACTGCCCTGTAGGCCAGAACCAGTGTTTTGAATTGAATGCGTGCCAAGATGGGAAGCCAGTGAAGATCCTGGAAGAGGGGAGTGACATGAGAGAATTTGGGTTGGTTGAATACCAGACGGGCTGCAGCGTTCTGAATGAGCTGAAGCGGTCGGATGGCTGCAGCAGGTAGCCCAGCCAGAAGAAGTCCAGGCGAGAGATGACCAGCGCCTGGACCAGGAGTTGTGTTGTTTTAACATGGGGTTATTTGGCAGTTGATTGCCATGAAAACCATTATATATATATATATATATATATATATATATATATATATATATATATATATATATATATATATATATATATATATATATAATATATATATGTATATATATATTTTTATAATCGATTTTTGACATTTGTGAATCGATGCAGAATCGTGCACGTCCGCATCGCGATGCATCTTATAATCAATTATTTTTGACACCCCTACTGTTAATGGCTCCAACATCATCATGGATACACCCTTCAATCTATTTGCTTGGGATATCGGATGAAACTGTAAATTGGTAAATTGGCAGTGAAATTGTGGTATCAGCAACAACTGCAACAGCAACAACTATAACCACATTTTGAAGAACAAGAACATGTGAAACGGGCAATCTGTTCACCTGTTTGCATTGACTTTATAAGTAATCTCGCCATGCAAATCTGCGCCCAGTCTGAACACACAGTGAGTTACAGTTATGTTGGCCCACTCTCACAGCACCCCGTCCAGCCCACCACACACACACACACACACACACACACACACACACACACACACACACACACACACACACACACACACACACACACACACACACACACACACACACACACACACAGGCAGTGTGTAGGCAAAAGGAGAGTGCCTTGAGAAATAGGGCGAGGTGAAACGCATCAAGGTCTTGGCTATATTTGGCCGTGGTGATGTGATTGTTCATTCATAACGTTCACTCCTCTCTCTGCCGTCCCAGTAGAGCCAGACAAAGAAATGACTGAGCTGAATGACCATTCCAAATATAGCAACACAATATTCCACAGGCACTAAACACAATGGGTCTGTCTGTAACTCAAGTGAGCTCCTATCACCTAGCTACCTAACTAGATACTTGATTAATTAGGTAACTAATTTTAATATAGGTGGATGAAAAATAACTTGTTTCAGACGTCCTCATGCTTGAAGGTAGCATTGCACGCGACAGGTCGCACTGGTGCTGTTTCCATTGAATATACAAGATTTTTTCTGACCAAGATTGATCAAGTTGAATCCCAAAGCATTTGGCAATAAATTTGTATAAAACGGCATGGCTGGGGGGGCTGTTTTCTCTATCGTTATACTACTTTTATAATCCAGAAAGGTCGAGGCTTCACAGGCTACTGTGAACACTTTTAATTTGAAGGCGAAAAAGGGAAATGGTACATATGAACTGATAGAATTGACAGACCAGTGTCAATTCAATCTACGAATACACCATTTCCCCTTTCCGCCTTCAAATTAAAAGCGTAAAACCCAGCGAATGAAAATATTACAAAGGCTAAATGGGAAGTAATGACAGCTTATCATTTAATAAAGCACAGTTAAAACGAACTCCACTTACACTTGAAGGTTTGCAATGGTGCTATCATCCTGGCTGTGTAGTCCTGCTTTGGGACGGGCGGAGCGAGTTCTCTAACGTTAGTTATATTAGCAACCTAACTAGTGGCTGCTGTCCAGAACACCGTCAGGTAAGATGCTTCCTACTATTGTTCAAAAGTGACTTTCCTGACACTGTACAAACATCTGACTGCATTAAATTGAAGCAAAGGCTTGACGTTGTTGACTATCCTAGAATAAAAACGAAAAGAAAGTGAAATATGTTTGTTATTTAGCCAATGTTGTTTCACTTTTTTCTGATGCGGTCGGCTTTGTGGGCGTCGCCATTAGGGGCTCGTTTGGGCTTGCTTCGTTCTTCTTCGTCGGTTGTAAGGGTCGCAAGGTATCATGGGATACCCTAACCCACCAAAGTGTGCATGGTATGGTTCCTCGAAAATGATCCATAACCAGGTACCTACCTAGAAAGGTTGCAAATTCAGTGAACTTATGTATCAAACTGGTTTCAGACGGCCTAATTACAACTTATTACCTAGAAATGCCACCTATAAAGCTTGTTCACTTGAGAATCAGACAGGCCCAATTTGTTTGGAGAAAAGTGCAAAGCCATTGTAAGTCTAACTTGGATCATGCTTATGTGTTCACACACATAAAAAAAAACAAATAATAATAAATAAAAAAAATGTGAATGATGATAGGATGTTTGACTTCAGACTCTACATAATCAGATTGATTTGATCCTCCTTTTTACAAGCTAGTTTTTGCTGAGGAGGGAAAAGCAAGGTCACAAAGCTTAACGCTAAAGCTATCGGCGGGCAGCATTATAACTCATCATCCCTCCAATAAACACAATACTTAGTTCCAAGGGCGGATATTTCATTTCACTGTTGGGGGGGAGGGGACAATAAACAGAAATATTTCTCAAGAGCCATTCCTGATGGGGACACCAAAGGTGCCGCCAAGTACTATTGCATTATTTATATATAGAGGAAACCCTTATTCAGGCTCGGCGCCAGGATGAAGTGACTGAGGAGGCAGTTACAAATGGCGACGGGGGAAAATCTTTTTATATAGTAAAACAGTAGGTCATCATCCTGCTATGGCTATTTCTATTATGTTTTAACCATGCAATAGCATCAAGAAAGACTACTGTTTCAAAATCAAATCAAACATTTCACACCAGTGGTGAAGCCAGTATTAAACCTGAGTGTCCTCGCACAATTTAGGGAATGGGAGGTAATCGGAATGTAGGTCTCTGCAAAAATGTACGAATGATAGATGACTACTAACATCAACAAAATAATAGGGTCTTAACTCATTGAGTGCCAAGGACGGACATGTTCGTCATTTCAAATAGTAACGTAGAGTGCCAAGGACGGACATGTTCGTCAATTGCGTTTTTTGACGGTGGGGCGTCGATCAAAGCCTTCTGCCTCTGATGTACAAATATTATAGCTATTGGATGTGTCTAACCTATTTTACAGAACCCTTAGGTGGCGACAGTGCTCTCCACATAACAGAAAGGCAAGGAAAAAACAAAGAAGAAGTCGTTATGGAAACGGAAATCGCATCGCATCCGTATGCATCGATATGCTGAAGCACGTTACTGCAGCTGTGCCTGCAGCAGCCAATCTGCTCCCACAATTGAGCCGCTCCGTGTCGGTTGCGACAGTACATCCGCACATCCACACCGTCGAGTTGTTATTATTCTCAACTGGAAGCATCGTTGCCGGTGACAAACACACGCGGAACGCTGTAAAAAAGCAGGATGTCAAGCACCCTTCACTGTGCGCACAGCAAACTCAGCAGAGAGCCACCACAGACAGGAGGAGGAGTGTGCAGTTGAGGCGAGGCGGGGCGGGGCGGGGCGGGGGGGGGGGGGGGAGGGGGCACGCAGAGCAGCACACACACAACACCCAGACAGACCCAGGCAGCAGGACAGGATTGACAAACGCAAGCCAGAATATCCGATACCCACCAGCAGCAAATCAAAACCAGCAAGAAGCTGCAACCAGCAGCGCACGCAGGGGCCAGCGCTGCTGGTTGTAGCTAAAAATATTATTCTGCCAAACAAAATTCCCTGGCCTAAACTGTTTTATTGAAGGAAATTATTTTTGAGGTGTGACTACATTAGAAAAGATTAGCTTCAGAGTCAGTGATGTGCTTGAAATGATTAATTTCACAAAAGGCCAATTATCTCAGCTTCTAGAAAAAAATTGCTTTTTTTGGATGAATCAAGCTATCTTCTCCGGCTCATAACTAAAGAACGGAAAATGGGATCAATAAACTTTTTTTTGCAGATGATAGAATAGAGTCTCATCGTTCTTTGTGCGTGTTCAGTGTTTACATAGTAATATCACACAATATTCTGTGGGCCTCGAGAAATCACTGAAAACGCTCTGAAACTCTGGCACTGGGAGCGTCCGTTCTCCAAAAGTGGCTGGCACTCAATGAGTTAAAAGTAAATAAAATAAAATAATAATAATCGTTTTGTCTGTCTTTCTGTACATGATGCCATGGTGCAGCTCTCTCTCGCTCTATAGCGTCTTTTCCTAAGCCCCAGCGTCTTTTTTCAGTTGTTTCCAATGAGGAGAGAGCGTATGCGGGCGCATATGGATGTATTGAGAAAGTGCGCTTCGCCCAGCGTCTATTTTCTTTTTCAGCGTCTATATTTTACATTAAAAAAAATATATACTTTAGAATAGAACTATAGAAGGAACCTAATTATGTAGGGTAAGTTAATGTCTTAATGTTATAGCTGTTGAACCTCCAAATAACCCCATGTTAAAACTAAGTGAAATTGCTTTGATGTCAGTCTTCAACCCCTGGGGTTGAGCTTCACTTCGGTCTTTCCCCCAGGCTCTGCCACCTTTGTTCCTCCTCCTTCATTTGGACTTGTATTTGAGTGGAGCACAGGCACAGCTGGTAGTGGTGGTGCTTCTTCATTTGGAGTTGTATTTGAGTGGAGCACAGGCACAGCTGGTAGGGGTGGTGCTTTTCATTCAATGGTTCCATCATCTGCCGTTTTGGGTCGCTTCACACTGTTCATTCAAAGAGAGGCTCTTTGTATTTTCTTCTTTTGTGCTGTAAGACAGTCACCCACAATTCCTGGGAATTTGTATGAGCTGAGAACATATAGAAGCAACGCATAGAATAAACCAATTTTCTCTGCAATGGTCTCATTTTTCTACAACCATCATACAATGCAATCAAGATTCATTTGAGGATGATATAGGGACATAAATATTCTACACATAAGCAGGTTCAAGCAAGTTATTTTAGTCAAACTAATGTGCATACAGTAACTTGTGTATAGACGGTTTTAACTTGACAACAAAAACATTCTAAATTGAACCCCCGCTCACTTCCTGTTGCAGTGTTTGCTATGGACATAAAAGAAAAAAAAAACATTCAAGTGCAGGACTGACCATTCCGTGAAAACCGTCTATACAGCTGAGCGGCGAAAACAAAAGTAACGATGTCGATGAATATTTCTGCAGTTTGCCGAATAAAGGAAGTGCTGTGGGGTTTGGCTCTGGTGAAAACCGTCTATAGGACATAATAGTGCATAGAATGCAGAGGGGCTTTGCCAGTGAGTCATCGGTCTCCAATCATTCAGTCACGACTGAACATGAATGACAGCACTCGACAAGCACCAATGCCATATAATAATGGCTGTGTCAATTAGCTACCATTTACTCCGGCCTGCACTGCTGTGTTCAAAACGAACAGCTCCGGCCTGCACTGCTGTGTTCAAAACGAACAGCTCCGGCCTGCACTGCTGTGTTCAAAACGAACAGCTCCGGCCTGCACTGCTGTGTTCAAAACAAACAGCTCCGGCCTGCACTGCTGTGTTCAAAACGAATAGCTCCGGCCTGCACTGCTGTGTTCAAAACAAACAGCTCCGGCCTGCACTGCTGTGTTCAAAACAAACAGCTCCGGCCTGCACTGCTGTGTTCAAAACGAATAGCTCCGGCCTGCACTGCTGTGTTCAAAACAAACAGCTCCGGCCTGCACTGCTGTGTTCAAAACGAACAGCTCCGGCCTGCACTGCTGTGTTCAAAACGAATAGCTCCGGCCTGCACTGCTGTGTTCAAAACAAACAGCTCCGGCCTGCACTGCTGTGTTCAAAACAAACAGCTCCGGCCTGCACTGCTGTGTTCAAAACGAATAGCTCCGGCCTGCACTGCTGTGTTCAAAACAAACAGCTCCGGCCTGCACTGCTGTGTTCAAAACAAACAGCTCCGGCCTGCACTGCTGTGTTCAAAACAAACAGCTCCGGCCTGCACTGCTGTGTTCAAAACAAACAGCTCCGGCCTGCACTGCTGTGTTCAAAACGAATAGCTCCGGCCTGCACTGCTGTGTTCAAAACGAATAGCTCCGGCCTGCACTGCTGTGTTCAAAACAAACAGCTCCGGCCTGCACTGCTGTGTTCAAAACAAACAGCTCCGGCCTGCACTGCTGTGTTCAAAACAAACAGCTCCGGCCTGCACTGCTGTGTTCAAAACAAACAGCTCCGGCCTGCACTGCTGTGTTCAAAACAAACAGCTCCGGCCTGCACTGCTGTGTTCAAAACGAATAGCTCCGGCCTGCACTGCTGTGTTCAAAACAAACAGCTCCGGCCTGCACTGCTGTGTTCAAAACAAACAGCTCCGGCCTGCACTGCTGTGTTCAAAACAAACAGCTCCGGCCTGCACTGCTGTGTTCAAAACAAACAGCTCCGGCCTGCACTGCTGTGTTCAAAACGAATAGCTCCGGCCTGCACTGCTGTGTTCAAAACAAACAGCTCCGGCCTGCACTGCTGTGTTCAAAACGAATAGCTCCGGCCTGCACTGCTGTGTTCAAAACAAACAGCTCCGGCCTGCACTGCTGTGTTCAAAACGAATAGCTATGAGAGGAAATAAAACATATGATTTAATGGAGGAGAAAACAGCTAAATGATTTCAAAATAAGGGACTGCATGACAAATTCAGGTGCAGAGCAAAGCTATTTGAGACACATTTTCTCAGCTCCGGTTCCATAAGAGAATTCCCCATTAGTTTTCTCCATAGATGTTTCGAAAACATCCTTATATAAAGAGTTTTAAGCCTGGAACCAAGCCAACTAGCCAGCTAGTGAATGGTGAGTGACCATAAAACATTTTCCGCTGGGCGATGCTAGCTACTGGACACCAAGCCACACGAGAGACTCTTGAGGGACATTCTTTGATACCTTCGGATTTCCATAACCACATGCTGGACCTGTTACATGTTTGAGGATGGGATTCTCAAACACCTTCTGAACTATAAAACCAGCACACAACGAAGTCTGGAACTGGTCCAAGCCAGAAGCCGAGCCACAGAGCTCTGCAATGCCAAGCCTACCATGCCGAGGATTCAGGTCCATGCCAGATCAGAGAGAGAGCTTGAAGATATGAACAGTAAGCTACAGTAACCTAACTTACTCTAGACAGTTAAACTCACACACACACACACACACACACAGATCTTACCCTAGACAGTTAAACTCACACACACACACACACACAGATCTTACCCTAGACAGTTAAACTCACACACACACAGATCTTACCCTAGACAGTTAAACTCACACACACACACACACACACACACACAGATCTTACCCTAGACAGTTAAACTCACACACACACACACACACACACACACAGATCTTACCCTAGACAGTTAAACTCACACACACACAGATCTTACCCTAGACAGTTAAACTCACACACACACAGATCTTACCCTAGACAGTTAAACTCACACACACACACACACACACACACACACACACAGATCTTACCCTAGACAGGTAAACTCACACACACACAGATAGTCAAGTGAGGCATACAATCAAGTGAAATGCATCACTTGAGGGGCAGACTGTAATATTACAATATTAGGCGCTAACGTAGAGTAATTGTCTCGGCTGGGGAGCAGTCATAATAATTACATAAATATTTACGAGCCAGGTTTCTATAACAATTAGTGACCATGTTCTAGACCCAATCAACTCTGGCACTCTCCATCCCACTTCTGCCTCCAGGACAGAGTCAAAGTCACACACACACACACACACACACACACACACACACACACACACACACACACACACACACACGCAAACACACACACAAACACACACACACACACACACACACACACACACACACACACACACACACACACACACACACACACACACACACACACACACACAGCCTGCTGTGTTGAACCTGTAGCGACCATGCAGCCATGGGGGAATGGTGAGGTAATGGACCATATAGAAATTCAGCTTCCCACATAGCCCTCAATGTATCGGCCCATTCCTCTGCCAGTACAGAAATATGACAAGGAGAGCTGCTCCTGCAACTAACCATGATTTCTGTCAGCGATTAATCTGATTTTAGATGACATCCTCAAATGTCTTCCTTTGTCCTGACCAACAGTCCACAACCCAAAGACAATCAGTTTACTGTCATAGAAGACTAAAGAAACCAGAAAATATTGTCTAAATGATTAATGGATTTATTATCTATTTATAAAAACAGTTACAGATACATTTTCTGTCGATCAACTAATCAATTAATTGACTGTTTGCAGCTCTAATGACATACAATGATTCAAAAAGCAGCCATCTATCAGTTCAGGTAGGTTACACACACCAGCCCATTCTTGCAGCCATCAAGGAGCCAGCGTGGGTTGTCAATGTCCGCATAAAAAAAAATATATATATTCTTACAGTACACTTACAAGATCATCTTGTAAGTGTACTGTACTACTGTACTGTACTTGCAAGTACTGTAAGAATGGCAGATATTTTAAAGTGCAGGTAAGTTTAATGCATGTAAAAACGGAAAGTTCAGTTTTAGGGAGTTGCTGCTAACGTTGAACTACAAAGACACATGCATTTTTTGGATAAAGACTCTGGCAGCAGTGCAGCTGTGTGTGGCTCTGGCATTTGAGAGGTGACTTCATGGGATGTTCTCAAAAGGATGAAATCAAGGGTCTCTCTGTGCTGTGTGTGTGTGTGTGTGTGTGTGTGTGTGTGTGTGTGTGTGTGTGTGTGTGTGTGTGTGTGTGTGTGTGTGTGTGTGTGTGTGTGTGTGTGTGTGTGTGGAGCCCTGTTGACTTTAGGGGCCGGGGCATTGATATTACATGACATGATGAGGAGAAGCCGCAGAGAAGTGGTGTGTGTGTGTGTGTGTGTGTGTGTGTGTGTGTGTGTGTGTGTGTGTGTGTGTGTGTGTGTGTGTGTGTGTGTGTGTGTGTGCGTGCGTGCGTGCGTGCGTGCGTGCGTCTGTGTGTGCGTGCGTGCGTGCGTCCGTGCCTGCGTGCGTGCGTGCGTGCGTGTGTCTGTGTGTGTGTGCGTGCCTGCGTGTGTCTGTGTGTGTGTGTGTGTCTGTGTGTGTCTGTGTGACTAGGCCTGGGCCTTGTAATATAGTAGGATCACTGTATATAGTGCAATGCAATGTTTCTTTTAATCTCCGAATACATTCAAATCCCTTCACACTAGTGCGTAGTCTCTCTGATTTATAACTTATAGTGATACAGTTTTAGCACAAACAAACTGCGACTTTCTTGACTTGCAAAGTGGCAAAGCTTAAATTGACAAACATCATATATGTGTACCCCGTGGCTAGGGGTGTCACAATATATCGTCCCACGAAATTTCGCGATAGTAAAACGTCACGATATGTATCGTTGAGATGAAATCTCATATCGCAAAAAAAAAAAAAAAAAAAAAAAAAAAAAAATTTTTTTTTTTTTTCAAAAAATAGACTAAGAAACGTCTTTGTTTGTTGAAGTTCAATGTGTGGAAAGTAGTTCAGTTGAACAAGTCTCTGAAGAGACACATGAGAAGTTATACAGGAGAGAAACCATTCAATTGAGTTTCTGGCAAAACTGTTTACTTGACAGGAAAAACTGAAGATGCATAAAAAATAGATTAAGAAAAGTCTTGTTGTTTGAGTTTGAAGAAAAACTGAAGATGCATAATGAGAATTTATACTGCTGAGAAACCTTTTAGTTCAAAGTAAATCTAAGTGACGGTGTAACTCATTCTATTTCAAGATAAGCCTTATCTCCAATCTCATGTTTTTTCTAGTTGTTATTGTAATAACAATTTCCCACAACAGCATGTTTTGTATTTGTGCATTTCAAATAAAATACTACTTTTCCAGTCATATATTGTCATTATTCAAGTTTAAAAAAATATTGTTAAAATCGTATCGTATCGTATCGTTATCGTGAACCCAGTATCGTGATACGTATCGTATCGTGAACTGAGTGTATCGTGACACCCCTACCCGTGGCACAATTCAAACGGGGTCAAAACAAGTAACGTATCTCTCCGTTCACCACCATTCATATATTTGTAAGACGCTGGTGCGCAACTGCGCATAGGGTCTGACCAGAACGGGAGGGCCTTTGGGTCTCTATGTAGTGATAGCTGTGCAACCCTTTAGTTTAACCAAACTTTCAACTAAAACTAAAGTCCATGGGCAGAAAGTCTGTTTCTGTTCGGTGAGTATATCACAGCCCAGCACTGACGAGCTTGTTGTGTCATTACACCCCTGCTATCGATCTTTTGCAGGCAGTTTCCCATTTTTGCACTAGATTGTTTTTCCACTCTAAGCTCCAGAGGTTTGTCAGAGGGGATTTAGAGAAAGCTTGGGGGGGGGGGGGGGCTCACTTCCAAGCAGCCGAGCAAAGGTCACAGTTATCAGTGCAAAGGGAGGATTACGCTCCACTATGTGAAGGAGACTGTCATCTGACTTGTAATGACACATCCCAGGAGCCATCGTATCTTTGATGAAAGACTTAGGCACAAATCCATCCCAATGAGTCTGATGTGAGGCAGGCTGAGGGGGAGGGGTTTGTGATGAGTCTGATGTGAGGCAGGTTGAGGGGGGAGGGGTTTGTGATGAGTCTGATGTGAGGCGGGTTGAGGGGGAGGGGTTTGTGATGAGTCTGATGTGAGGCAGGCTGAGGGAGGAGGGGTTTGTGATGAGTCTGATGTGAGGCAGGCTGAGGGAGGAGGGGTTTGTGATGAGTCTGATGTGAGGCGGGTTGAGGGGGAGGGGTTTGTGATGAGTCTGATGTGAGGCAGGCTGAGGGAGGAGGGGTTTGTGATGAGTCTGATGTGAGGCAGGCTGAGGGAGGAGGGGTTTGTGATGAGTCTGATGTGAGGCGGGTTGAGGGGGAGGGGTTTGTGATGAGTCTGATGTGAGGCGGGTTGAGGGGGAGGGGTTTGTGATGAGTCTGATGTGAGGCAGGCTGAGGAGGAGGGGTTTGTGATGAGTCTGATGTGAGGCAGGCTGAGGGGGAGGGGTTTGTGATGAGTCTGATGCAGGGCTCAGTCACCAGGCACCAGCCACACCAACAGCAGGGCTCAGTCAGACTGAGTGGTATGGCTATCTGGAGCATAATGCACTCAGGCTGCCCTGCTCCCCCCAGTGAGGCACAACAAAAGCATGTGCGCACCTCATTATTTTGTAAACAAGACAGCGTGCTTCTGAGATACTGAGAGTTGCTTACCTTACTTAAAGTATCTTTACATTAGACTCTGCTTACCTTACTTAAAGTATCTTTACATTAGACTCTGCTTACCTTACTTAAAGAATCTTTACATTAGACTCTGCTTACCTTACTTAAAGAATCTTTACATTAGACTCTGCTTACCTTACTTAAAGAATCTTTACATTAGACTCTGCTTACCTTACTTAAAGAATCTTTACATTAGACTCTGCTTACCTTACTTAAAGTATCTTTACATTAGACTCTGCTTACCTTACTTAAAGAATCTTTACATTAGACTCTGCTTACCTTACTTAAAGTATCTTTACATTAGACTCTGCTTACCTTACTTAAACTAAAGAATCTTTACACTAGACTCTGCTTACCTTACTTAAACTAAAGAATCTTTACACTAGACTCTGCTTACCTTACTTAAAGTATCTTTACATTAGACTCTGCTTACCTTACTTAAACTAAAGAATCTTTACACTAGACTCTGCTTACCTTACTTAAAGTATCTTTACATTAGACTCGCAGAACAATAGATTATACAGATGACGGGGGGGGGGGAGTCATATTCTTCACACGTCAACAGGACATGTGTTGTGTGGGTGATTGTTCAGTCCTCGGTGGACTTTTATCAGCAAGAATCATGAGTCCATTGACAGTGACGGGCTGGAGCTCAAGCTGCTCCCATCCCAATCTCGTTCCACATGATTATTCTCAATTTCACAGCTGATGGTTTTTACTGAGACAGACCGAGGGGACAGTACAGACTACAGAGAGGGGACAGTACAGACTACAGAGAGGGGACAGTACAGACTACAGAGAGGGGACAGTACAGAGAGGGGACAGTACAGACTACAGAGAGGGGA
Source organism: Poromitra crassiceps (assembly GCF_964638095.1). Taxonomy (NCBI): domain Eukaryota; kingdom Metazoa; phylum Chordata; class Actinopteri; order Beryciformes; family Melamphaidae; genus Poromitra; species Poromitra crassiceps. The sequence goes on along the minus strand of NC_139626.1, from coordinate 1,652,095 downwards.
CAGTACAGAGAGGGGACAGTACAGACTCAGAGAGGGGACAGTACAGACTACAGAGAGGGGACAGTACAGACTACAGAGAGGGGAGCACATGGTGTTGGTACAGAGAGGGGACAGTACAGACTACAGAGAGGGGACAGTACAGACTACAGAGAGGGGACAGTACAGACTACAGAGAGGGGACAGTACAGACTACAGAGAGGGGACAGTACAGACTACAGAGAGGGGACAGTACAGAGAGGGGACAGTACAGACTCAGAGAGGGGACAGTACAGAGAGGGGACAGTACAGACTACAGAGAGGGGACAGTACAGACTACAGAGAGGGGAGCACATGGTGTTGGTACAGAGAGGGGACAGTACAGACTACAGAGAGGGGACAGTACAGACTACAGAGAGGGGACAGTACAGACTACAGAGAGGGGAGCACATGGTGTTGGTACAGAGAGGGGACAGTACAGACTACAGAGAGGGGACAGTACAGACTACAGAGAGGGGACAGTACAGACTACAGAGAGGGGACAGTACAGACTACAGAGAGGGGAGCACATGGTGTTGGTACAGAGAGGGGACAGTACAGAGATGGTGTTGGGAGAGAAAGTCGGAGAGGGAGAAAAAGTTAAGCTGGTCACTGCACTTCATTACCAATGTTTGGGCTAAAAGAAGTAATCTGCGACCGTGGCCTCTTGTGGGGAGCAGAACGCTGAGGGATGTGGGAGTGGGACACATACTGTACTGTGCCTGTCCAGGCCTGGCCCCGCGTGATCCTCAAAACGTTTGTGTCTAAAGCTGCATTCACATACAAACAAATTTACATACAAAGTCAATGCAAACGAGCGATTGAGGGTATATTCGCCCGGGAGAAAAATCGCTGGACGTCTTGAGCGACAGAGACAGAGCGATAGGGAGAAAATTTGCTCGTCGCCCGAGATGAAATATCCCAACTCGAGCGAAATCTCGCTGGCATCAGTCGCTCGCTGTTCAACGCTGATTGGCTGAGAGTGAGTCAAGGATCACACTGGCTTAGAACAAACCACTGGTTTATAGAGGGTATGCACACCCACTGAAACACGCCCCCTCAATCAGGAATGAGTGTCAAAATGAGTGTCAAGTTCCTCCCTGAGCAGCAGGTGTCAGTTATCTAGGCTGACTACTGCATTCAAGCTCAGTCTTGCTGTGACTCAGTGGGCGTGACCCCACAGTGACTTCTGCCTCTGTGACATCACATGCATACCCACTATTGTGTGGCAACAAACCGCATTGACAGGCTGACAGCTGACATGAAGTGAAGTCTGTACTACCGGTATAGAGCTCGCATTAGGAGCACGCTGATAGGCTTAGCTTGTAAACAACTACGGTGGCTCGTAGTGGACAAATATCATGACATTGCGTAACGTTATAGCCCCCAGATGTCTGTCAATTATTGTGCCTGTTGACGAGCGATTTAAACAGAGCGACAGAGCGATTCCAAAGGGTTGAATTGAGCGACAGAGAAAAAAATAAATATCTCGGTGTGAACACAGCTTAAACTCAAACCAAGCCTGAGAAATAGAACTTTTGTGAGCCACATCTGGCCGGACTAAAGCCATAAATGTTGCGGGGGGGGAATTGTTTTTTCAAGACAGGTAAGAAAATGGACATACTGTAAAAGGCTTCTCGTGTTGATTTAAAATAGGCTTAATTCAAGAATCAAACATCTTTCAAGAAACATACATTTTCAACCCTGAGAACTCAAAACGCAGACCCATGAGACATTTCCTTATCTGAACCCACTTGGTCCAGTTGTGTGTCCCATCCATTGGGTTTGGTCACAGTAAATATCAAACTCTGGTCTAGGCAGTGCGCAGGTAAGGAAGAGAGAACGCATAACCCTGGAGCAGTATTCCTAGGGAAGATAGCTTTGTGCATTTCTGTGAATCTCTATGTTGCTCAGATGGTGTGAAGCTGGCCCAGCTGTGTTAACGCCTAAAAGCCCAACTATACTAATCACACAGACACACACGGGAGTAATGGAAGTACAAAGTCTCCCATCAGTCTCACGTTGGAGTGGTAGTGAAAATGACAGCCTGGCCTTGGGGAGCGGGCAGTGGGATGTGATGAATCAAGACCTGTTTGTTTACAACAAAATGACAGTGGGAGAGAGAACAGTAGGTTGGGAGGTGCAGCGGTGCTTGGCAGCAGGCAGGCATCATTTTGAGCCATTTAGATTTGGAGCTGAGGCAGAGGGGGCGGGGCGGGGGGGGGGGGGGTGAGAGCAAGGTCATTTGAAGAGGATGTGGAAGATGATGAAGATGTGGCCGGCGCTGGGCGTGTAAGTGGCGAGTGGTGGCGAGGTCCAGTCTGCTTGACTTGAGTGGCAGCTGATAGTCATGAGCGTGTGAGAGGCAGGCTTCCATAAGAAGATGGAGCAGCCAAACTGAAATGTAGCAGCAATAGACCTTATTCCATTGACATCACTCACGTACGGGCACGCCCACCGCCGCCATGTTCTCGACATAACGCAGCAGCTCTTAAGTGACAACCTATGTGAGAGCAGAGTTTATAGGAAGCTAGCCGCCGTTAGCGTTACCTGTATCGTTCCTGTTGTGTTCGGATGGTGACCTGCGTTAGGCATGGCTGTAGTAATGACAGCAATAAAGTCCCCGTGGTTTGTTTCTATCTCTACCGTCCACAGACGTGAAGGGAGCGAGACTGAGGATATGTCAGCACACAGGAGATGTGTGGATAGTTAGGAGAGACAGGTGAAACTTTCTGACAGCTCCTCACAGCAAAGTCTGTTCACCTCGTTCTTTTGTTTATTTATTACAGGCATTAACGGCAGCATACAAACAACAACTGTGGGGTTTTTATTGCTGTCATCACCATCGCTATTTTATAATGGAACAGAAACGACAATAAGGCCGTTACTATAGTTGTCAGCTGCAGGACGGTATGTCAACAATATGGCGCTGTCCGGGGTTAGCGAATAAGGTCTATACTGACACATACAGGTTTTTTTTTTTACTCCCCCAGCAAACTGTACTGACATACATGGGGGTACATGGGGTGAGTGTAGCACTTTGGATATTACTCACTAAATTAACTTGTTTTCTTTGGAGGAGGAAGACTAACGCATTGCTGATAACCCTCTTTAGCTCACAAGATTAGCCTAACTGATCTCAAGGAGGTCGAGATGACCTCACTCAGTAAGAAAGGGAAGACCGTGTTAGGAGGACACCTCTTGTAAGACAGGGAGCTTTTTGTCAAGCCAGATGAATATTCAGCAGTGGTTTTTGTAGTGGCTAGTGGCTATAGTTAGCTACTTAAAGGTCCCAATTCGTGCAGCTGTAACCTCTTAAAAACGTGTGTCTCTGGTCCATAAAACATGATTCTGGATTAATCTGTCGAAAATATAGCAAACCCGTTTGTTGTGACGGAGTTCTCACTCCCTCTTCTGGTTGCTTCCCAAGAACGGCTTGTTTCTATAATATATTCAGAACTAACAGTTCCCATTGGCCGCTGAGGGAGAGCCCGCCCCAGGCTCCCAGCGGCCAATCAGATTAGCGTCTGTGGACCAGCACGCTAGGTTGCAAGTTATCGTTAACTAAACGGTACTACGCTAAAGAGGACATCTCAAAATGCCTAGACTTACCGAATGCACCTCTGCAGTTGCTGGATCACGTACAGTTGGCGTCGCTCCAGCTAGAAGTGTTAATTTTGTGGCTATAGACTAAATGGTGCAGGTAGCTTGTGTGAGAGAGACCCGCGTAGTATGCAGGAGGAAGATTCCCCTCTGGGCAAACGAAGCGTTTGGGGGTGTGGCTTGGAGGAGACTGCAGGGGGAAGCTGGATAGGGACAAATCCAACTGTGGCAGTTCTGAGCGTGTGACCACTCATTACAGGGAGGGATGACAGCAGTATATATGCATTTACAAGTAAAAACAGCTTTTGCACGGAATGGGACCTTTAAGTTACTGTGTGTCTGTCTCTCTCTCTCTCTCTCTCTGACCTACCTCTGCTTTCCTACTGCTTCTATGGGATATTTCAGGACTGACACACATAAGGCTTCTCTGTCTTCAACCAAAGACTTCAAGCAAGACGGCCCAACTTCAACTCACTTCCTGTCATTTTGGCACGTGGGTTTTGCCCATGCTTTTCCACGGACACGCCCACTTAGCAGACTTTTCAGCATTTAGGAGACTTGCTGCTACCATTTGTTAGAATTGGCGGAGCCTGCGGTGACCCATCTATAGTAGTAATATATATGCTTTAAAGTTTAACATACACATGAACATGTGCGCATGTGCGCTGACACAGAAAGCCACACCTTTCCTCTGACTGACGCTGTGATGATGGGCAGAGTGAGGATAAACAATCACCCCATTCATTAAAGTTACACCACATTTCATTTATACCGTTGAACACCATCAACAGGAGGGCCACTATTTGCCGAATAATTAACACACAAAAACTGCAGTAGCATAATATTCGCACTAATATAAATGGAATGTTCTCTCTGTACAACAACTTCGGTGTCTTAATTACGCCAAACAGCCATAGCTACTACCTTTAAACGTTTAAAGTAGTTGAGTGCGGCGACAGTTGGGGCTACTACTCGACTAAACATTTTAAATTGGACATAGGCTATTAGTTTAAACTTGAAGCAAGTTTTTCCAGTAATTTGCCTTAACAAAACAAAACAAACTGCAAGTCATACCATTCCGCTTCTTTGATACATTCCAGAACAATCACAGCGAACAAAAAATACCACAAAGTAAAGTAGGCCTAGGAATCAACACAGTGTTGAATAGGCTAACACCAGTAGCCTTTAGTGGTTTTTCGTTTAGGGTCAGAGAAACATCTGGGCTAATTGCATTTTGAGCCCAGGACAGACAAAGACAGACAGATATTTAGTCGGTAGACGACAGCAATCGACAATTGTGGGTGAAATCCCCCAGACATTGAGTTAGAAACAGCTAATTATGTCCCTACCTGTGTCAGAGGGTTTGGCAAGTGCTCCGGTGTGACTGTCCATTTCCAACACGGCGCGAGCTGCAGGCGTCCCCGCGAGCGTGCACGCGCACGCGCGGTGCCCGTTCCCCTGTCCTGTAGCATGCTGCTGCTGCTGCCTGCGCGAGAGAGATATCACATCACTGGGGGACGAGGAGAGAGAGGAAAATAAAATGGGTATTTGGAAGAAGAAATGCCACTGTAGCCTACGGGTATGAAGTGAACGATTTGAAACGAACAGAAAGTAACTTTTAATACTCAGAGGACAAGCTGTTTTTACTCTGTGGCTGAATTTAGTCAGGGTAAGATAGGGATTTTAATGAAAATGTTGCCAATTACAATGCGTTTCCACTGATAATAACCTTGTAACAATCTACTATTTTATTTTGATTTGATTTAATTTGATTATTTTACATTTCAATTTCTATCATCTAGGTGTCTTAAATGCGCAGTCAGCATAAAGCATGGTAATACATAACAGACAAGTCAATGACAGTCAATCAGTTTATGGAGGCCTACAGTAGCCTAATAGCAGACTGGCTGAGACTGACTGACTAGCCTACTACTTGTATTATTGCTATGGTTGAAACAGAGAAGATATCCTTTTGTGCCATTCTTTTCTTCTTCTGCCCAGTGAAAGTACATTTTGCATGATGACCTCACATCATCTGGAGTCTTTGTCTCTGTCCAAGGCTGTGGTACATCAGTGTTCACGTCTATTAATAACCCACCAGCACACAACAGCTACTTGGAGGAAGATAAATTGCGGGTGGGGTCAAAGGAAAATGTTGACCATGTTGTATCACCCTGACACGTCACCTTTAGGTGCTCTCTGTACCTTCTGACACGTCACCTTTAGGTGCTCTCTGTACCTTGTGGGCCTTTCATCATCTCCAAATCCCACCCCTCAGCCCCCCTTATTCACATTGTTGGGCTATGTTCAAACATAGATGCCTGTCGTTGATTTTGGGACTACATGGAAACGGCAGACGCCTGTATGTGTTGTGGTCAACAACATACAGGTGGTGTGCGCTGGGGCAGCTGTCAGAGAGTGATGGATACGCTGTGGAAACATACTTGGAGTTTGAGCTATGTCTTTCTCATTCAAGTCCTTTGGCACCCTGCTTGACCCCACCGCAAGGCAGCCACCCTAAAAATAAGGGTGCACATGTGCTTGTATTATACACACACAAGCAGAGACAAGGGTGTAAGATAACACAGTTCTTCTCTGCTTCTTTGTCTGTGGTGTGTGTGCGTGTGTGTGTGTGTGTGTGTGCGTGTGTGTGTGTGCATGCGTGTGCGTGTGTGTGTGTGTGTGTGTGTGTGTGTGTGTGATAAATTGGTGGTATAATGTATGTTCTCAGCAGAACAGGAGCAGAGTAAGTTAAGTTTCCTTTATTGTCCCTGTGGGGGAAATGTATCATCTACTGTAGGAACCTTCCTAGAACTAGCAGTGGACCAGCTCCAGTTCGATTGCCAGTGCCTTGGTCAGGGGCAGTGACAGGAGTACCTGTCTGATGATGATGGTGGGAGGAAACCGGAGCACCCGGAGGCAACCCACAGGAGCATGTGGAGAACATGCAAACTCCACACAGAAAGGACCCGGGACGGAGCGGGGTTCAAACCAGGTACGTTCTTGCTATGAGGCAAGCAACAGTGCTAACCACTGATGAGCCACCATGTAGCCACACAAAATCACACTACACACATGAAACTAGCTCAAACTGGATATTCACACTATTGTGGAATCAACCCAGTTTTTGTTACAGCAGTAGAGCCTCGATCTGCTCTGACTCGACCATACTTGAGTCCAATCAACATGTTCCTATCATGGAGGCTGAAGCCATTGCTCGGCTCCATCATTATCTATCATGGAGGCTGAAGCCATTGCTCAGCTCCATCATTATCTTGAGTGCTTGCCTTTCATTAGAGGCCATTTTCTTTTGCCATGCTGCTCCAGACTTACTTCAATCAAGGCTGCCCCCCAGAGCCTTGCATTTCAATTGACCTGGTTACTATGGTAACGTTTTCAAATGTAGGCCTACGTACACACCACAATGTATGATGTTATTTGACTTCAAATTTGATTAAGATGGTATAATATACCACCATAAAAAGTAGAGTAAGAACGGCAAGGCCAGATTAACACCCCCAGGGGCCCCCCTACACATTGGTTTTAGATTTGTGTCATAAGCCGTTTTCCCACATGCGTACCGGAAAATTACCTGTAAGTCAATATCGGACATTTCCCTTCACACCTCTCCTCTGGCATGTGGGAATCTATCAGCGAAATTGCCTGTATGGGGGGGGGGGGGGGGGGGGGGGGGGGGGGGGCGGCACTGCAGAGCGGGTGGGGAGTGACGTGTCGGCAAAACTCCGAATGGTGAAATAAGTTTGCTTGTTTATCCGTTCACCTGCGTAGCGTTGAAGCACTTTTTACAGACTGGCTTCATTTGATGTGTCCGGGCTTGCCTTGGCTGTCGGCAACGTTGCTTAGTCCCTGTCGGGCTGTGACTGAAGGAGGAGGACGGACTGTGGCCAGAGAGCGAGCAGAGAGGAGAGGGGAAAATCAGCACAGCACACACATGAAGCTGACATAGGCTACTGCTCTTATTATCACAAGATCATTTCGCCAGTTTGCTTTAATGTGCGCTAATGATTAGATTATGCCCGCTGGAACATTAAGCAACGTGTGTACACCTCGCCCATGAGAGTGTCGCGCAGAATATGAAGATAGACTAAACCGGGGACAGATCATGACTGATGATTATGTACCTCTGCGCTGCTGCGTGAGCCGTCTGGAAGCGAGAGAGACCAGGAGGGAATTTATTTTGGGAAGATGCTCTGAACAATTTTGACGACGTGGAATGGAAGCGTCATTTTCGCATGTCCCGGTATTACGTGCTGAGTCTGGTCCGACCCGCACGCAAGATCACCCGGTGGCGAAAACCACTGGAAGCGCGTTTGCGACTGGCAATAGTCCTTTGGTGGTACGCAACACCAGGGGAATATCGAACAATCAGCTGTGTATTTGGTGTTGGACTGTCTACTGTGTGCATTGCAACCTGGTCCACGAAGTCACAGCCCACTGATAGCGGAAAATGCCTTCGGAAATCAGCAAGCTGACATACTGCTCTTATTAGGCTATCACAAGATCATTTCGCCAGTTTGCTTTAATGTGCGCGAATGATTAGATTATGCCCGCTGGAACATTAAGCAACGTGTGTAGGCTACTCCTCGCCCATGATTGAAGGACCACTGTCGCGGAAAATGACCTGAACCGTTTCCACTTGCGTCCCCTTAAGACCATACCGCTCTTGTGACTGGCACGAAACTGGTGAAATGTCGGGGACGACGGGGTCGCGCTTATACCGGCACGGCGCCTTTCTCACATGCAGGCATTAGACCACGTACCGGTCATTTTGCGGTACAAAGCGCATGTGGGAAAAGGGCTATAGTTCTGTGGAGCAGAACTATGAGCCCGGCCACAAAAAAAATAAAAAATAAATAGGGCCCCTTCATACTGAGGGCCCCTGGGCACCTGCCCAGGTTGCCCATAATGGTAGATCCGGCCTTGAAGAACGGGGGACCAAAGAATGGTACCACTGTCAAATCTATGGCCAGACAATAGTTCAGTGCCTTTAACACTGTCACACTGAGCAGGTTGACTATACAATATCAGAGTTTGGACTGAGCATCCTAGTTCCACATGCAGCTGTGGCAAAGCATTCTGTTCATCTATTCCTTAGCAGGCCCTCAGTGATTCCTCTGGCTTATTGGACATGCTACCAATAGATTTTGAAACACTGGCATGTGGGTAAAATAATGCATCAGGTCTGTTATCTACTCCTAAGCAGTCGATGACTTTAGGGACAGATGAGAAACTCAACTTCTGTTTACCCCCAGGCTCCTCCTGCAAGACATGGATAGTGGGAGGGTCATCGTTATTACAGAAAGTGTATGAAACCCATAAACAAAATAATCATACATTCTGTCATTACTTATGGTTGGAATTCTAGTCAAAATTAATTACCCTTTTTTCTCATGACCCCCTGGAACACCCCCTGCCAACCACCTGCCTTTTCGACACAAAATGGCCCCCGTGAAAAGGGTTCATTGGAGTGCGTCCGTGTGTGCTTGGTTCATCGTCTCCAGAGTCCCCACTCCAGAAATTCTGTTTATCTTAATACGACGTAAGGTTCAGTTAGCTTTGCACCGAAACAGCCGGGAGGAATACTTTTTTACTTTTATACTTGATTACTTTGATACTTTTCAGAGCCTGTATTTTTTTGTAAACTTTTACTTGATTAAAAAAGTTGAATCAGTACTTTTACCAGTCTTTATTTAGTAAATAATGTGTGTACTTTTCCCATCTCTGCACTGCTGTAATCTACTTCAAGTCACAATGCATCATTTTGAGATCATCTCATATTGAAACAGGAAGTTTGGATTGGATGTAGTTCAAAATTTAATTTAATTGAACAGTGACCAGTATCTCATCTTACTCCAGGAAGAGTAGCTACTGTTTCCTTACAGTAGCTAATGGGGATCTAAATAAACAAACAAACAATCAACATTTGCTAAATGTGTATTCCTTTTTTTAAACTGCTTTTTGTATCTAATGCAGTATCTAATGCATAATTTAATTTTCTTACTTTGAAATGTAAGAGCCTTATAATTTGTTACAAATGATTTAAATAAACTTGGTTTACAGTATGGTTTTACACTATGGTTTTATAGGCTATACGGTACTTGAACTTGGACTTTGCTTTTGATCATAATTGGCTCTATAGCATTCAATGGAAACGGGTTATGCTTCTGTTTGCAGCCTGTTATGTTGATACAGTGATGATCTATTGTGCTACAGAAACATTTTGTCCAGTCAGTTGTTTTAGAAAAATGTTTACCAGTTTACTGGCAAAGTGTGGAAGACAAATGTCCCCTTCATCGTACCGTCTGAAACTGTTATCCATTGTCTGCGGAGACCAAAATAGAAGACATTGTTCAAGTTGATTTAAACAGTGGATTCTTTACCCACATGGGTTTGCCCGACACATTTTCAAAAAGTGTTTCACTCTGGAAAGCCCTTAAGAAGTCATCGAGGCCAGAACATTGTCACTAAAATGGGTTAGGTTAGCAATTCAGAGACTAGATCCACGCTTACTATCATGAATGATGCCATGTTTTCAAGACCCAATAGAGTCATGGAGGGAAAGATTTGGGGGGATGTTTCCACCCACATCTTTAAAGTTTGTGTTCGATGGCCTTGTGATAAAAAAAGATCAGAGACAGACGGTAACGCCCAAACAAATAAATCAAAATGCTGCAGTGCCATGCGTTTTTTCTTTTTTTTATCACACAAGCATACCTTCTTTCTTGTCCTCTTGGAACCTGGTTGATCAGAGGAAAATTAACGATATTTAACATTGTTAACATATAGCTGGAGCCTGGACCAGGTATTCAGAGCTGATGCTTGTGCTCTAAGAGATTGTATAATCTGAAATCTTAGTCTTAATTTGACCCCTTTGTCAGGAACTGAGGCAACTCACCATAACCATTATGTTGCGTTCAGTGTGGCGTTATGCAAAACACTTGACTCCCAGCAGCCACTCAACTGGAACCAATCAGGGGTCATGAGGATTAGAATGGAGTTCCTGGGTAGCCAATTTCCTCGTGTGAAAGTGTGTCACTGACTCAATGTGTAACACTGAAATGCAACAGAATTCAAAATGCAAAAGCAGCTTATTATCACTTGACTGTTCCTGCTGTTTACTGTTCTCTATTCTGAGTTCCTTCTTCACTCACATCTCATCCTATTTCAATACTGTTGGCTGTTTCATTTTAGATAAGAGACCAATTGTGACCACATCAGACCTGCTATCCTGTAGCTATCAGCAAACATCTCACACCACATCAGACCTGCTATCCTGTAGCTATCACCACATCAGACCTGCTATCCTGTGGCTATCAGCAAAGATCTCACACCGCAGGCACCACGCTGTTATCCACATGTCCCTCCTGCCTGGTCCTAATGCCCTTGGTATTTAATGTAATTTCTCTCTGTCCAGGAAAATGGAAGGAATGCATCAGGAACTAGCTATCTTGCTGTCAGATGCCAGACTGTCAAGATGATTCACCCTCTTGGCATACAGTATCTGTGATTCTGAAAGGCAGATAGTAATGCAGAGGTTTCTTCCGAAAATAACCATATAGGCAATTATTTCCAAAATAGAGAGTCTTCCAGGTCATTCTTCACCTGTCAATGACGACATGTCAGCAAATCCCATTTTCCCTCAGAAATGATTGATGGCTTTAGTCTTTTTGGCCTGGGCCTATATGCTACAGAAGTGGACCAGCTGTTTCCCCCAGCAAAGAGCATGGGCAAGTACCGGTAGGCAATCTCTGTCTGTCTGTTTGTTTCAAATTCTGTCCCACCAATGTCATAGGTGAAGTCATAAGACCAAAATCATCTTATGACATCAATGATGGTGTCATAGGCGCTGATGATGTCATAATGATGCCATAAGATCATAGACATTGTGACATCATTGTAATGTCATCAGTGAGTAATGTCAGGCGAGGCCACGCAGCAGCTGAGCTGTGTATGCAAGCGTATGCGAGCTGCAGCCTAGGAATCGAGTGCTGCCTAGTTCACTAAAGTTAATCAATAAATCCTTGTTATGACAACCAGGCATTATTCAACCTAGATTACCCATTTCATTTTTGCTATAAATGAAGAAAAAAATTGAAGTAAAATGTGCAGGTGTATGTGGAAGTATGTGTTTATTTTCAGGTCACGTCCTTTTTTTCTGCAAATCTCTCCTCTAAACACGATCATTTTCAGTCCAGCTCCCACACCATATGATTCAGTGGTTTAGTCCAGCTCCCACACCATATGATTCAGTGGTTTAGTCCAGCTCCCACACCATATGATTCAGTGGTTTAGTCCAGCTCCCACACCATATGATTCAGTGGTTTAGTCCAGCTCCCACACCATATGATTCAGTGGTTTAGTCCAGCTCCCACACCATATGATTCAGTGGTTTAGTCCAGCTCCCACACCATATGATTCAGTGGTTTAGTCCAGCTCCCACACCATATGATTCAGTGGTTTAGTCCAGCTCCCACACCATATGATTCAGTGGTTTAGTCCAGCTCCCACACCATATGATTCAGTGGTTTAGTCCAGCTCCCACACCATATGATTCAGTGGTTTAGTCCAGCTCCCACACCATATGATTCAGTGGTTTAGTCCAGCTCCCACACCATATGATTCAGTGGCAGTATAGTAAGAAATTTGTTTCTTTTTTGACAGAACATGCCCTGATCGACAGCCCAGCAAATGAGAAAACATTGACTACACATTCACAGAGTGGCCGCTTGCATTTAGCAGAACAGCTGTCTGTCTCTGGGGCGTGTGTGTGTGTGTGTGTGTGTGTGTGTGTGTGTGTGTGTGTGTGTGTGTGTGTGTACGCACGGCAGCAGGTCTCTCAATTTCAAAGAGAGCTTACACCGTTTTCCAGTGTAAAAATCTCAACATGGCCACCGTTTCCTTTTGATGTTGCACATGCAGGTCAAGGTCAACAAGCGAGGCCTTCAGCAGTCCACTGTACCTGTCTGAGGAACATAAAGGATCTATGCTCGGTATAATACGGTAGAAATAATATCTAATAATTGTTGTTGATATTTTTAAGATCAGCAAGAAGATACTTTCAACTTTACTTAAAAATGACTGAACAGAAATGTCTGAATGAACATTAATGAAGCTTTGTTGTGTTGCAAAATTATGGAACATTCAAAATGTCAGTGAGCGAAGCATGGCTTTAGATGAATTAGGAGTCATATTCCCACTGATTCCATCCATACTCGAATAATGCAGTGCTTTGAATAAATTCACTGAATGACATATGTTGACAGAATCAGAATAACTTTTTGAAATTGAATTTGAAATTGATCCTCGAGGGGATCCAATACCTGATACAGTCAGGCATGTTCAGACGCTCAGACTAAGCCACAGATATTCTTCAAAATCCAATGTACAAAAAACCATGAGTGTTGATGGATCACTTATAAAGGATCCTGAAACAATTGCCCACAAATTTAACCAGTTCTTTACTGAAATCGGACCAGCACTGGCATCTAAAATCCCTGTGGTCAATGAAAGTCCCCTCCAATTTATAACAGCACCCCCTACTGGTGGATTTCATCTTAGCCCGGTCACTTGCAGTGAAGTCTCCAAGATAATAGGCTCTCTGAAGAATTCTGCTCCAGGTTATGACAATATTAGCGCAGAACTACTCAAAGTGGTTTCTGATGCTATTGTCAAACCTTTGACACATATATTTAACCTTTCTTTTAGTAAAGGAATAGTGCCACAAGAATTGAAAACGGCCAAAATTATCCCCATCTACAAAGCTGATGATCCTGCAATATTTACCAACTACAGACCCATTTCCATTTTACCCTCCATCTCTAAGATTCTTGAAAAGTTAGCTTACAACAGATTACTGTGCTATCTTGACAGGAATGAAATATTATATAAACATCAATATGGTTTCAGAAAATCCAGATCTACATACATGGCTATTACACATCTTACCAATGAATTACATAGAGCAAATGATAATAAGAAATACACCATAGGAATTTTTCTAGATTTGTCAAAAGCCTTTGACACCGTAGACCACCATATTTTAATACAGAAATTAAATTATTTGGGACTGGATGATCAGGCTTTGTTGTGGTTCACCAGATATTTAGAACATAGAAAACAGTTTGTGGCCTTTAAAGGAGTAACCTCTCCTCCTCTTATGGTGAATTGTGGGGTCCCCCAGGGATCAATCCTTGGGCCATTGTTATTCCTTGTTTATATTAATGATTTGCCCAATGTATCAGAACTGCTATCCAAAATTTTATTTGCTGATGATACAAGCTTGTTTTATTCTCACTCAGAGCTTGATGTGGTTGTGAAGGTTGTTAACGAGGAATTGGAAAAAATGTCAAAATGGTTTAAAATCAACAAACTGTCACTGAACATTAAGAAAACTAATTTCATTTTGTTTGGTCCCAATTATAAGAAGCACACTGAGAATATAATGGTTCTTATTGACCATATTGCAATAGCTAATGTCAAATCGACTCGTTTTCTTGGTATACTTATTGATGAAAACCTATCTTGGAAACCTCATATTTCATTAATATCATCCAAAATTGCAAAGAACATTGGTATAATTGGAAAAATCCGCTATCTCATCAACACAAAAGTTTCTCTCAACCTTTATTATTCTATGATTTACCCCTTCATCAGTTATTGTAACATTGCTTGGGGTAGCACTCATCAAACAAAACTACAACGGATTTTTCGGTTGCAAAAACGAGCAGTGAGAATCATTACCTTCTCAGATCCAAGAAGTCACTCTTTACCTCTGTTTCGTAAACTTGGCATTGTAAATATTTTTCAGATTAACACCCTTCAAGTCACTCAATTTGTATATGATTCTTTGAACAAAATACTTCCCTCTTTTTTTCACAATTTCTTTACTCCTAACAATCAATTTCACAATTACCCAACCCGAAAAGCACTTCAGCTCCGCCCCCCTCAATCGCGTACCACCTTATCTCAATTTAACATAACCTATAGAGGTTCCAAGATATGGAATTCACTCCCCACCCACCTTGTTGAACTCTCTCCTCAGTCATTTAAAAAATATACAAAAAATATGTTGCTATATAAATAGCCCAACATTATTTGCCACTTGCATTTCTGTCTTTTTTTTTTTTGTTCTGTTTTTTGTTAACATTTTTTTACTTATTTTGTTTGTTCTAATCTCTGTACTCTGATGTCCTTGTGTGTGTGTGTGTGTGTGTGTGTGTGTGTGTGTGTGTGTGTGTGTGTGTGTGTGTGTGTGTGTGTGCGCGTGTTCTTATTTATGTTTTTTAAGCTATGCTTTTTTGTGCCTTTAAGATATTTTGGGGGATGCCGCTTTGTCAAGCCCCTTGAGGGCTTTTTGGAATCTCCTTGCATGTTTTCTTTTATTTAAATTGCATTTGATGGTGTCTTTGTATGCCGATTATTTTAATATGTGCTAAATAAATACAAATGAGTTCCCTTGCATGAGGACCATTTAAAATATGATTTTAAATATTATGCACTTTCTTCAACTAATAGATGTTAAACCTGAAAGAGCTGCAGGCATCTCTATTAAGGTACTGTACATCAAAATAGAGTGAGCCGATGCATTAACCCAGAGAAACCCTGTTCTAAAATGTGCCGTAGTAGGTGAGCACAAATTAAGCATACCTCGATTGTGCCATGTCTCTGCAAAACACTGTAGGTAGGTAATGGCTTTTTACATGGTCACTCTGCCTATTGTCCACATTCTCACATACAATTTGTATGTATGTATGTTTTAATGGTTTGAAGAAATGTATCCACAGTATGGTGTGTGCATGTGTATGATACAAATGCACACACCATACCGTGGATACATTCAAGCTATTAAAATTGTGGTTAAGAAGATTGCATCCAAACATGACAATATTTTAACTAAGAATGATGTCTTAAGTTACATGTCTAACTGGTATTGAGTGAACAAAATAGATTTTTATCTGTTTTCATTGGTGTAGTTCAAGCATTTGCACGCACGCACACACACCCATACACACCATAATCTTTAGTTTACCAGTTTCTAAATGAAGACCAGAAAAACATGCTCACCACCGTGTAGAACTATGATGTGGTTCTATAGATGATGAATCACACATGCAATCAAGAAAACCAATTTGTGGCTTGGCTTTGTATCTGGACTTGGAAAGCATTATGCTTCCATCTAGTGGTTGGAAATGTGAATTGTGGCTGTTTCTAGGACACTTACTGCAAACTGATGCTTCTATGGTATAACGGTCCAATTTATGCCTTGGAATTAAAACATTTTTTTTTGTTAAAAAATCATGCATTTCAAATGTACTCACATTCAATGCATTCTTTAGCCTGATATCAGACTGAGTTGTTTTCTTCTTCAGAGGCAGCCTTGGTGGAGTGGGAGGATTTGCAGGTTTGGGGCCAGGCAATGCATTATTCACATTTACGTAGCTTTGACCTACTGGCCAAGTGTAAAATAAATAAAATAAATAATTGTTATGGCCATAACAGCAAAAAAAGGTTGAATTGAGTGAATGGAGTCTCTTTTGTGTTCCTAAAAGTATTATAAATTTCACACAGCAGATCAATTCAGCAAATTAACTTTCTTCAACAGAGAGGATCTTCACAGATTGAGCATTTTACATTTCCTATCCAAGGTTTCACTGACCTTGTGTACCCACTATCCATCTTCAAGATCTTCCATGATATTCTGTTACCTTCTATGACTATGACAGATCAACAAATTGAAAAAGATTCCTGGCATGTTTGTGCTGTCAGCTAAGCTATAAAAATAATTAAAAAAGATATATGTGATTTAACCACAGGATTGCAGTAAACAAAGTTTTCAATCCTGTTTTCGGAACATGTTGAGTTGATTCTGCATGGTCATAGTAAGCCTTAGCCATAATTGAGTTTGCCGTAAACATTTGATCAGCAAGATCTGAAAGTCAATGAATGTATGAAACAAGCAGCAAGAACTTACTTAAGGAATTTACTTAATTCTTACTACGCTTCTATAACCCTTTCAATTCAATGATAAAGCCAGTAATTTTATGACCAGTGCAGTGGGGAGCCTTCAATCATCTGTGGTGGGTCACCACCACTGCAAGAAAAATACCACTTCTAGATCAAATTAGAATTGAGCTCAGTGTCAACAAGTAGAAAAACAAGCGCAGGTCTTGTCTGTAGAAAGAATGCTTATGTACCATAAAGTATTTCAAATATAAATAGCTATAGTGTGGCATGCCCTAGCAGAAGCAAAACAGAGATGGTCATGATAACAAAATCTATCTACAAACAAATGAGAGAGAAAACCCTGGAAGTGCCATGGTAAAGGTTCTCCATATCAACTCAGTGCTCAACAGCGGACACCGTTAGGTAGAGTAGAGGTTTATGGCATTTCTTAAAAGGGGCAATACAATGAAAACATGGGTGTGCATAATTATTACAGGAATTAGCCATTTTCAAATCGGGGAATGTCTTTACATCCTAGAGGTTGTACTGCAACTAGTCTGACAACTGAAAACAACTGGAATCGACTGGAATCTAGATTCGGATCAAGAAATCTTGCATGTTATTTATTACTTTTTGGTCTTTTCCCCCCACATTTATCTCACAAATTAAAAACAGAAATTGCCCATAATTCTCTGGTGTTACAGGTGTTAATGCACAATGGGTACAAACAAGTGAATTTGTTCCACAGATCTGAAGACACCTTGAGGTGCATAGTCTATCAAATCATTACCTGCTGCACTGTGCCACCAGTGTCCAGGTCCCTAAAAAGCACGGCAAAATGCTGTGATCTGAAAAGCAGTGAGACAAAACACCTCCTTTAAGATCAACGGCTTTGTCCCATTTACGTTTTCAAACATGATTGGGTATTTGTATCTCTCATAAGGACGAGTGGGAAACAGTAGGAGTAGAAAAGAAAACTGCCAAATTTTGCATGTGTGTGTACACACACAAACACACACACCTGACACACACACACACACACACACACACAAAGAGGGTAAAATGACGTACAACCATCATCCTTCAAAAAGGTAATTTAAGACAGAATTGAATCAACTGAGACAGAGAGGTTGAATATGGATAGGGAGGTAGATAGATACAAGAGGCAAGGAGAGAAGAGAAGGAGTGAGGGATACTGGTAATCCCATCTAGCTTATGATTCTTAAAAAATGTTCCTTCAATCAAAGGGGATCCAGATAATCTCATCTGTAATCTCAGTTTAAGTGCAGGAATGGAGAGTGGCTCTGCCCTCTCCCTCCTCTCTGGGTTTTAGTTAAAACCATGTTCAGGGCTCGCTCACTAAGTTCATTGTTTTGCAGATGCTAGTTGCTGCCGCCACAGCAGCGGCCGCTGCGGCCCTGGGGGGCGGCTTCCTGTAGGTCCACTCCAATCCTGGTCCGCCCCGCTGGTCCCGCTCCGCCCTGAGGATCGCTCTTGGGTAGCTTCTTGGCTACAGGGACAGAGTCACAGACATAAGACGTTAAAACGCAGCAAATTTAAAAGTTCAAAAATGTCAATTGCACTTTGCAACAAAATATAGTGTAACAACTATGAATGGGAACTTATGAACTTATGAAACTGAAAAGGAAAAAGACAGAGACTGGGCGCTGTTTTTCTATTCATTAGCAATAGTTTATTTTTCCTAAGGTTGAACCAAATCCAACCATCTAAACAGTGTATACTCAGTAGGCCAGGTCAGGGTCTGTTGTAACAATTTTCTCTTTCTAAAATGTATGTTAAATTAAACTTGCAGAAAAACGGCACTGTAATCTAAAGCGTTACCTAAAGCAGTGATTCCCAACCAGGCGTACGTGGACCGCTAGGGGTACTTTTCCATGGGGTAAGATTTGGGATTACAATTGATTTAAAAAATGATAAAAAAACAAATCCCAAGACATGAACTAGCTACAGGAGATGGATGGATAAATGGCTCAAACATCTACTTGCTGTCGCTCCAGATTCAGGTTTAGGGGAGGAGCCCGGTGACAAAAGGAAAGAAGAGGCCACGCCCAAACACCGGCAGTTCAGTGAAAAATATATTTGGATATATTTGGATTTAGACTACTCATACGTCCACGGACCCACCACAGTGTTTCTCCTGTGGCGCAAAGAACGGGTGAGGGATACTATTGGCATGGCAAAACAGCTAAAGGAGTACATATGACAAAAAAGGTTGGGAACCACTGACCTAAAGTATCTATTGTCTGAGGGAGCGGCGATTCGAATCAGATGTACATTTCACTCTGTAGAAAGATGCTCTTACCAATAGCCAAAAAGATTTCGTTGACATTCATGGCAGTCTTGGCTGAGGTCTCCATGAAGAGTAGACTGTTGTCATCAGCGTATGCTTGTGCCTCCTGAGGGGAACATTATTTAGATGTTTAGGATATTATTAGACATTTACTGCAGGGAATGGTGCAATTCACTTTTAAATAGTAATGAATTCAGGAAGTGGATTTCTGATCTTTTGAATATATTTAGCTGTAAAAAAAGAGAGGCTTAGGTTAAAAGCTTAAGTCTTATCTAGTAGTATGTTGTGGTTTTGATTAATATTTTTTGAAATAATTGAAAATAAACTGACTCCAACTTGGGACAAGAGCCATCACAAAATTGATCCAAGGCAACACCAGAGGGAAATGTGATGACCGTGCCATCTCCAGATCCACTAACATCCGCTGGCATGATATACTGTATATCATATCTTCATACCTGAAGGTCTACGGTTCTCTTGTCAGCGATGTCAGCCTTGTTGCCAGCCAGAGCGATCACTATGTTGGGACTGGCTTGTCTCTGCAGCTCCTTCACCCAGTTCTTTGCTCGTGTGAAAGTATCCTGATGAAACAACAGGCTTGCCTGACATTGGTCTTAAAGGAGAAGTCATCACCCTGGACACTATTTGCATTTGTTTTAAATGTATAACTAAGTAAGGTGAACAGAAATCTTTGAAATTGGTGCAGTATTGACCAAGATCGCGTCAGTTGGCAGCCACTTTTCCCACATGCCCCTACTGCACTAAACAAGCTTCTTCTTTTTTTTACCACTGACAGGATCAGATTATTCCACCATGACATTATTATAGAGAGATATAATCGATATTTATCTTCTGCTTGATCCAAGTCTCACAAGAGTCTCGCTCAAGTCTCACAAGAGTTGCATTGTTTGCCGGAAGTCAGCTGTTGTGGGGAAAGCTGGGGGCTGCCATGTTTCTGGTTTTGGAGTAGCTGAATGCTTTTGTAAGTCATGGCAGAATATTTATCTGATTTCGAGATTATGGAGGACGAGGCATTTGAATTTGATGGCCACCTGTATTTATTTGAGCCGGACTAACGTTATATGGATTATAAATTCAGGAAACACATTTAAATGACGATGAATCAGTCAAATTCAAAAAGGATTGGGTGGGTCAAATCTTTTATAGCACTTTTTCTTCCGGGAAAAGGGGGGTAATTATTTTAATAAGGAAGAACCTAGACTTTAAAGTACATGCTAGCTTTTCTCATGAAGAAGGGAGATGGGTCGTGCTTGATGCAAGTATTGAGGGTCAGAGAATTACAATAGCAAATATCTATGCACCCAACATAGTGTCCCCAGACTTCTTTTATGTAGTCGGCAATGTGATTAGGAAAATAGGGAATAACAATATAATTTTAGGAGGGGACTTCAATTTAGTTAGAGACACACTGATGGATACATCTTCTCAACCCAGAAACATCAGTAACAAAGGGACTGTTGCGATGGATGTGATGTTGAACGAATTGGGTGTAGTGGATATCTGGAGATTGCTGCACCCCCAACAAAAATAATATACTTTCTATTCAAATCCTCATTCCACATACTCTAGAATAGACTACTTTCTGATTTCAAATACACTGGTGAGTCAAATAGCAGACAGCAGGATAGGCAATATTATATTGTCAGATCATGCACCAGTTGAATTAGTAGTCTCATCAGAGGAGAGGGTGCAGCGGTCTCCAAGATGGCGCTTTAACAACTCAATGTTAAATAGTGAAGCTTCCTGTATATATATTAAAACGGTAATTGATGAATTTTGGCAACTTAACGAGGGCTCAATAGATGATAGCGGCATAATGTGGGATGCATGTAAAGCCTATGTAAGAGGCAGGCTTATACAACATAGCTCATTAATAAAAAAAGTAGAGAAACAGAAGCTGATTGAGTTAGATCGGGAAATCAAAATACTTACAAATCAACATAGTCAATATCCAGACCCAGAAATTTGGAAGAAGTTAAATATATGTAAATATGAGATGAACAATATATTTCAAAAGATAGCAGAATTTGATCTGTTCCGAACCAAACAAAAATATTTTGAGCAAGGGGAGAGGGCGGGTAAAATATTAGCAAATAGGGTCAAACAATTACAAAATCAAAACATTATACCCTCCATTCGTGCTAAAAATGACATTATTATTACAGATAAAAAGGAAATAAATAACATCTTCACAAGCTTCTATCAAGATCTATATACATCACAAGTAACAACAGACCAAGATAAACTAGATGCATTTTTCTCTATGATTGAATTGCCATCATTGTTGGAACACCAAATGGAGTCACTAGAAGGAGACATTTCTATTGAAGAAATAAACTCTGCAATCCGTAGTCTCAAACTTGGGAAAGCACCAGGTGAAGACGGGTTTACCCCGGACTTCTATAAACGATTCAGTGAGACAATATCTCCAAGACTGTTAAAGGTGTATCAAGATTCCTTACTGAAGGGCAGCTTGCCTACTAGCATGAGATCTGCTACTATTACACTTCTGCAGAAGAAAGGCAGAGACCCTCAGTATTGCGGAAACTATAGACCCATCTCCCTCCTTAACATAGATGAGAAAATCTTAGCAAAAATTCTTGCAAATAGACTCGAAATAGTGCTACCAAGCCTGGTGCACCCTGACCAAGTGGGGTTTGTGAAAGGAAGGAACTCAGCTGACAATCTCCGTAGGCTGTTACACATTATGTGGAAAGTTAGGAATGATGAAGAGCCTACAGTGGCCTTCTCACTAGATGCTGAAAAGGCATTTGATAAGGTTGAATTTTCATTTTTGTTTTACACCCTAGAGCGATTCGGAATTGGTCCATCATTTATTGGATGGGTGAAGTTGTTGTATGCTAATCCAATGGCTTCAGTTTTGACTAATGGAATTACCGTATGTCATCGTCCTTCAACCTAGGTCGGGGGACCAGACAAGGGTCGCCACTCTCTTCTCAAATGTTCGCACTATTTCTGGAACCACTGGCCATTGCATTGAGGGCCAATCAAAACATCAAAGGGGTAATTACTGGGCAAGAGGAGCATAAACTGCTTTTATATGCAGATGATATTTTATTGGTTTCCAGCAACCCTCAAACAGCAGCTGTAAACATTGGATTAGTCATAGACGCATTTTCAGCTATATCTGGATATACAATTAATTGGAGTAAATCAGAGGCTATGCCTCTATCTAGGTTTTGTCCACCAGCCATTAGGAAGGACTGGCAGTTTAGATGGATGCCGTCAGGTCTGACTTATTTAGGGATAAAACTAACCCCAGGGTTGAAAGATATAATGGAAGCTAACATTGCCCCAATAATTGAATATATTAAAACTTTAACACAGAACTGGGCCAAAATGTGTATATCCCTTCTTGGTAAGATAAATTTAGTGAAAATGATAATAGCCCCTAAATTAAATTATATTCTATATATGCTCCCCCTAACTCTCCCACCTCAATTGCTCATTCAATATGATAAAGTAATCAGTGACTATTTGTGGATGGGAAAAAGACCTATGTTTAGTGGTGCCAAAATGTATGCAGCTAAGGAAAAAGGTGGTCTATCTTTGCCTAAATTAATCTGGTATCATTATGCATTCTCACTCTTACAGCTATCCAAGTTCAATCTTTCTGTAAAACAGATACCTGCCTGGGTCAAGATTGAGGAAGAACTGGTGTCTCCTTCATCTTTAGAATCCTTCCTAACACAATCAGACAGACCTATACCTTTTAAGAACCCTCTTCTGTCTTTTGTTCGAGAAACTTGGAACCAGTCACACAAATTAACTAGAGCTAACCCATATCTAACACCAAGAGCCTCCGTTTGGTTTAATAAAAAATTGAAAATTGATGGGAACTCTTTCATGTGGGAGGACTGGGTCAAGTCGGGAATTTATGTCCTAGGGGACTTAGCAGGAGAAGATGGGGTAATACCCTTTGAGGACATCAAGAATGACTAGTTTGGACTGGACAACAAACATTTCTATAGGTTCTTGCAGATTAGGCACTGTATATCCTCTGTGACAGGTTCCTCACTTGACCCATTAACTGAGATTCAAAGAGTATTTTATCAAGACTGCTATAAAAGAGGAGGTGCATCAAGGTTTTATGATGTCATCAGAGATCATCAGGCACCCAACCTGACAGGCTTGAAATTAAGCTGGGAGAAGGATATTTGTGAAGATATTTCTGAAGACTCTTGGAAGAAGTTAGTAGCCAAATGGCATAAATGCTCTCGAGAAGCACAGTCACAACTTATCGTTTACAAAGTGTTAAATAGAAGCTATTGGACCCCCAGTAAGCTAGCCAAACTTAAGCTGAGAAATAATGACACCTGCTGGAGATGTGATAAAGATGTGGGTACGCTTGTACATATGCTGTATGAATGTGAGAAGGTTAAGAACATGTGGGACAAAATTGTAGTATTTTTGAGTGAAATACTGAATAAAAAAATACATAAATCTCCTGCGACATGCATATTGGGTTTGTTACCAAAAGATACCATATTGTCTAAATATAAAGGGATGTGGTATAGAATGGCCATGATATCTGGTTGTAGAATTGCATTAAGACATTGGAAATCACTTATTCCCATTACATTTGAGGAATGGTTGGAACTAATGTGTCGTACAGCATCTTATGAAAGGGTAACTTATAGAGCTACGGGAAGAGAAGATGTCTTCACTGAGATATGGGGTCACTTTTTGAAGCTAACCGAAAGGTCTAAAGACTAAATGAAGTTCTTCCCTTCTGATAAGATAACAAGTATCATGAGATATAAGATCTGACCACGTGGTATATATATATATTTTTCTTTTTCATCAACATTTTTTGTTTGTTGTAATTTATTTTCCTTTTTTCTTTTTCTGTTTACTGTTATGTCTTTATTTTGTTTTTATATAATATATGTAAAAAATATGTAAATCTATGTGATGATGGATGGGCTATACCATATAAGAATTGATTTCTGTATGTCAAGTGATTTACGCATAAACATCAATAAAAAAATAATAATAAATAAATTGAAGAGCGGGGGCAACGGGAGCTTCTCTCTCTACCAATGTGAGGGACAGCAGGCAGAGAGAGGGTGAACACGTTGCTGCCAGGTCACGCAAGCGTTCATTTTCATTAATCCGAGCATCAGTTGCAAAAGTGAGCAATTGTCTTAGGATATACTGATGCTGTGTTTTCCCCCGTGTGATTACATTGTAGCCATTGCAGCTGCTGACTGCGATCTTGCTCAGTACTGCACCAATTTCAAAAGTTTCTGCTCTGACTAGTTAAAAGCAGCTACGAGCAAGATTTTCGATTGTTATTAAACAGTCTAAATTTAATATCGATGCATCACATCTTACCTCAAATAGTAGACAAGACCAATGCCGAGTAGTCTCGCTTGAACCCCGAGTGAATTGGCCAGTGTTGTCTTGACGATTAGTCTGTCTGCGGCCGGGGCAGATCAGGAAGTGAAATGAAACGGTTTGCGGCAGCCACTTCGGCCATAACCACAAAATAACAAAATAACTTCCAAACAAACTGTTAGAATATAACGAGAGATGTTCGCGAGAGTAGCAAGCCCCTGCATGGCGTTCTCCGTGTTTATGGTCTGTTGCTAGGCAGAGCGAAACAGTTGAAGGCAGGCAGCTGCCGTAAACCGTTTCATTTCACTTCCGGGTTTATCCGGCCCGCCGGTAGACAGATAGAGAGAGAGAGCCTGGTGACGCGAGGTTAGACAGACACAGACTCTATAATCATCAAGAGAGCAATCTCCGATTCACACGGCTTTGGTCTCAGCTACTATTATAGGTAAGATGTGATGCATCAATATTATAATTATACTGTTTAATAACAATCGAAAATCTTGCTCGTAGCTGCTTTAAATGTGTATAAAAAAATAAAATAAAAATAATAATAATATAAGGCCCAGGTTGAAAAATACAGAAATTCTCTAACTCATATACGGTAGTCCATATAAACTCATGTGAAGTCGACCTCCAAGTAACACTGGCCGACCTGAGGATTTGATGTCACTACTTAACACATACACAGGTACAGTATGTGCACTAAAAACAACCATGTTCAACCACAGTGAAAAGTACAGTAGATTTTTTAGGCCCCAGCTAATTAATTTGATAGAGAACCTGTCTTCAATAAAGATAAAAATGTATAAAACAAGTAGTTTTATCAATCCCACTGAGGTGCCATATAGCAGTGTGCCATACTGCCATTACATTTCAGCCTCGAATCTAAAGCAAAGCAAGAATTTTGTGGCTACTGGCTAAGTTCTGTTCACCACAGTTGAACCACAGAGAGGGGACCTACTGCGTTGGTAATGTCGTAGACCACGATGGCGGCCTGTGCTCCTCTGTAGTACATTGGAGCCAGGCTGTGATAACGCTCTTGGCCCGCTGTGTCCCAGATCTCAAACTTGACCGTGGTGTCGTCAAGACAGACAGTCTGGGTGAGGAAGGCAGCTGTGGAGAGGAAGGAGACAGTTCAACAGTGGAATGACAGTATGACAGTTGGACAAGTGTATTGGATTCAGTACCCATTCACTTCTCTGCCTTGTAAGGTCCTGTCCAACTGTGCGTCTAATTTAGTGCTAGAAGGTTTTGTCATCTGATGTGGAGAGCATGCACACTCAAATTCCTCGCTCAGAAATAGGTGATTTGTTGGTTACAGGGATGAGGAGCAAGAACTTTCAGTTGCTCTTCTTCCAAGTCGATTAAAAATGCATATGTTACAGCATGACACGTGGGATTCGGGAGAATGACCATAAAAATCACTTTTAATTGCTTAGCAAGGAAACTCCACTATTGACCAGTAATTACTATAACGGATTTTGCAACTGACACTATGTTCATGGTGTCTATTCTGTTTAGCCTAATTTGACAGCATAGGTGTCAAAAACCTGAGAATGAGGAAATCATAATGGCAGCGGCACGTTATACCTTTTTTTACATTAAAAGTACCACTTATACCTGTAAAGCACAATGGGCTAAGCGTTAAAAATAGGCCATTGACATTTTCACATCACCTCCCGATCCGTTGAGCTGCTCCCCCTCCGGGCTATTCCCCCTCTCTCCTCCTCTGAGCAGTTTGCTCACACAGCTGCGCATTGTCAGGTTAGCCAGAATCAAATGGAAACTTCTGGTCAAAATGTCAATAAAAAGCCAACAGGCTCTGGCAGTGGGTAACGCAGGGGTATGTGTGAAAAACACACAGAGGTCATACGACAAGAGAGGTCATGGCGATCCAACTTTTGGGGGATGGAGCGCTACGTCACGCTCCGCTGGCCAATCTAGATGCCACGCACGCACGCACGCACGCACGCACACACACACACACACACACACACACACACACACACACACACACACACACACACACACACACACACACACACACACACACACACACACACACACACACACACACACACACACCTCTGCTTCACTAGTCTCTTCTCTTCTTTCGTTCTACCATAAAAAATCCGGAATATATACAGTATCTGTTCTCTTCACAATAAAAATCCTCCAGTTAGCACTTGGTTTATCAAACAGAAACTAAACTATAAAAGAGAGAAATTAAACTGAAGATACAAAATACCTACAGCCTTTTTAAGAAGAAGGCAGAAAGGGAGGGGGGGGGGGAGTGAGATCCGCCCACCCCGACGTACCACAGCTGGACTACAATACGCCTATATGCCTTTGACTGGTGACAGAAGCGTTGTTGGCACAGGGAATGGACGTAGGGCTTTGCAGATTATAGGGAAATTTGAGTGACAGAATTTGGCTTCCGAATTGCAGAGGAGTTTGAATGACGGAGGTCTGTTCAGTACGCATTTAGGTTTCTGCTGCTGTGGCACGTTCATGCTTGCTCTCTCTTTGTCTCAGTGCATTAAAGAGAGATTTTCTTATGCAGAGTCAAGAAGACAAATTGTTTAATTGGGCTCTTCAGCTCTTTTGTCTGGTGTGGAAAAGAAACTGAAGCCAATGGGGCAATATGGATCAATAAAAAAAAAAGACCAATCAGATTTGACTATGCAAATTCTTAGTTGGGGACACGCTAGTGATAAGACTACTTTGTCAAAGCCAGTGAGGCAATGTGCACATTCACAAGTGGAATTTGATTCGGATCATAACATAATATATGCCATTCGTTAAATCATTTTATCCAAAGCATGAATGAATGAACACCTTTTCATTATAGGGGCCCACAGTGGTAACCTGACGCTGCCAGATGGTTACCACAGTGGGACTCAAACCCGAAACCCTGTTAGTATGAGTGCAATGCTTTACCTATTGAGCTAGACAGGGACTAGAACCCCGAACAAAGACCGTGTTAGCGTGATGATCTGTCCATTGAACTATATCGATAGACAGGAGCATAATCTACTCATTAAGATTCAATTTCAGTTCCTCAACAGTCTAGAGATGCATCTCTGTATCACTTACCTCCAATGGTACTTTCCTGGTATTCATGGAACTGGCCTTTGACAAAACGCAGCACTAGGCTGGACTTGCCCACCGCCGACTCGCCCAGCAGCACCAGTTTGAATTGGCAGATCTTGTTGGCTGCTGCGGGGCCATGAGGCCTGGTTGCTCCTCCACCGCGCCCGGCCGCCATTGACAGAAACAGAGACTGCTCTGGATGAGAGGGCCTGAGCTGGGCTGAAACTGTGGCTGGCGAGGGGTAGACAAGACGTCTGGATCGGGCAGCAGAGCCAAACTCCAGAGGCACTGATGGTGAACGAGGTCAGCGGCTGAACTCCTTGTGCCAATTAAGCACCAGACGGGACAAGTAGAGGTTGAGTGACCCAATCTAACGAGAAAAATAACACCACAGGAAATCAGCTGGTAAAGACCACGTTCTCAGGAAAGCATTTGGTGACAAAAGTCCCCCCGCACAACACTGCACATTAGATGGAAATGGGAAAAATAGTTGAGGCCTTAGAGTTGATAATATAAATACACTGTAACTAGTATTTTGCTTTGACTTTGACTGAAATGGCTCTTAACAGCTACATGCCGCAATATTTATGACATCATGCGCAAGTAAAGAAGGCTTTATGATGTGTGACAAAGATTGTCAATTCCCCCCTCCCCCCACAGCTCATGCTTTGCTCATTGTTTCTTCTAATAATAATAACGCTGAATTGTCTTCTCCCCGGGTGATGCCAGCCACACCACCAACTAGCTCACTGTAGTGTAGCTAGTCATCATTATTTAGTGGCCTGTGGCCTCCTGCAGCTGGCAGAGCTAACATAAAGGTAAACAAACACCACATCATGTGACAGTCCCCCCGCACTTCCAAAACAGGAAAATGTGGCCAGCCAACAAAATCACAAGTTAGATGCTTGAACCCAGCAAATTGACGCAGTTTAACTCAGTCCATAGATAACAAAAGTATAAAATGTCACTTGCATTTCGAGGCTAGCTTACATGCAAAAACAACAAACAGCGAGCTATGATTATCCGAGGTTGTCACACAGATTAAACAACACGTTGCCGCCGTCGTCCTTACCAAAATACTGAAACACAAACTCCACTGCGCCCCGTAACTTCTAAATTATAACGGCGCTATTCCTTGTTTATAGCAGCCGAATAGCGTTACTTTCAGGCTGAGCAAAATCATACCCGCTCTCACTTCCGCCTTGTGCAACCAAAACACTTCCTGGATTTGTGCGTCACGTGACAATGTTATTTTTGTCACGTGATAATCTTCTTCTTCTTCTTCTTCTTCTTCTTCTTCTTCTTCTTCTTCTTCTTCTTCTTCTTCTTCTTCTTCTTCTTCTTCTTCTTCTTCTTCTTCTTCTTCTTCTTCTTCTTCTTCTTCTTCTTCTTCTTCTTCTTCTTCTTCTTCTTTAAATTTCCGGCAGACTAGGCACGGGTTGGTGCATTGCTGCCTCACACTGTTAAAACTACGTCACTGCATCTCTCTCACATTACACACACACACACACACACACACACACACACACACACACACACACACACACACACACACACACACACACACACACACACACACACACACACACACACACACACACACACACACACACACACACACACACTTAGAAAGAAAGACGGCAGAGGGTGGTGTCTACATAAAATATGTAGGCTACACCACACCGTGAAATGAAATAATTTACTGTGAAATACACTATAGGTTCTTTTCGTTCTTTTTTTTTTAATAAACTGGATAATCTATCTCGTCTACAGTCTACCACAAGGTGGTGCAACATGATAGGGAATAGGCCTAACAAATCAGCAGGCTTTTATCAACTAGGCTACAGCTGCTTTTAATTGTGTGACATCAGCACTCCGCTCCAAACTTTCTGCAGCAATAATAAACTGAAAGAAGTTGAATATTTGTCCCTAAGATTGGCTAATTAGCCTTTATGAGCTGTGCTTAAATTGTTTATGTTATAGAGAGAGGCTGGAGCAGGTTGGTAACACCTGTGGTGGTTTAAATCAGTTAAATGCATGGGAGAGAGTGCTCTTTGAATTCTGACTTCTGATTTGTGGTGCAAACATGTGCCTATACTGTACTAGTGGCTCTCAAAGTGGAGTGGAGGCTATGACCCTAATTTTTGGGGCTCGACCCACGATGATTGATGGGATGGGGGGCTGACACATTCACATTTCAGCTACCCCCCCCCCCCCCCCGATTTCTTTGTACCCCTCATAACTGACAGCCTGATATTTGAAATTGGCTACAGCTGCGTACAGCGAACAAAGGTTGAGCCACCTGGCAGACCATGGGCACTGTTCCCATCTGTCATTAACTGCTGTGTCTTTTCTAAAGCACTTTCATTAACAACACATCAGTGTGGATTGCCAGCAGGTATAGGTATCTAATAACCATCCACTCCAAACTGTGGGCAGCCATCTTCGCCTAAACCTTTTGAACCTTGGAAATGCCCTGGGCACAGACACCAGTGCCACCTTCACCTATACTTCTGTGTTTTCCCTAATGTGGAAAAGTGGTAGGTTGGGAACACGATACATAGAAAAACATGAAATATTACAGATGGGTCAGGGTGACATGACTGTGGCAGATGAGTGACAAGCAAGTGAAAAAGTGACGGTCATTTAAGCCGTAGCAGATACAGTTGCTGTGTTTGAATTGTGTGACAGTGTGCACTGCACATTTGGGAGTATTTTATTTCTAGTGAGAAGTTACAAAAACATTGATAGAAATGCTTTGGCTGTGCTTTATTGCAAGGATCAAAGTGGAGCAACAGGGTCTCTCTCAGGAGGAATATACTCATATATATCAATCACTCATATGACAGTTCTGCCCGTATCTTGTACTGTATCTAAATGTTCAGAATAATTGGAAGCATATCTGCTCATTAATCAAATCCCCTCCTGAAACACAGCCCACAAAAAGACCATTGAGTTTTATTAGCAAGGCTATTAAAGGGGGATGATGAGATGATTCAGTCATTCCACCTACTTTAGGCTATAGGAATACATAGCAGAATGAGAGAAATGGTTTAAATCTCAAAAGACTAACAAAACTCAAATACTCTTACAATATGAAACATTTGAAACGAAACTGATCTGATATATTTCTTTTACACCCCTGTCATAATAGGCCTACTGTTTTTGAAGGGAAGGTTTCTAATTTCAAGAATCATAAATAGCTAGCCTCAACGCGAGACTCGTCAGTCATTCTTCGACTGATGAGTCTCGCGTTGAGGCTACATAAATAGCCATATGATTTAGGAAGATTTCTTGCCATACCCTGCCATACCATTCAGACCTGAATGTTTATGAAAATTGCCCTCAGAGCAGCAAATTAATGTTTTTGCATGTATATAGTATAATCTGCTCTGAGAGCAGTAGGCTATTGAGAAAGTGGCCTCAGACCAGACTGTTTATGACCCTATGGGTCAGAAAACCTAGCCTGGTAAACCAGCCGGTCACTTGAACTCACATTTCATTTAGTTCTACCAGAGGTCTGGTAGAATTGAAGTTGTTGCATAATTATTGAGAAAGTGCCCTCAGACCAGAATGTTTATGAGAGGAGCCAAAATCACTTTTTTGCACAAGGGAACTGGCTGTATTGTCCCTTTACCTGTATGGACATGGTCAAAAGGGCTGGGTTGGCTATAATCTTTAAAATATAGGCCTAATTGTTTTTTTTCTGATGTCTTGTCAGTTTTGTTTTATTCTGTTGTTTGAAAATATGAAACATGGAGATATTTGTTTCTTCTTCAGTAAGCGACAAGGTTGGCACGGTTATCATACCAAAATTTAAACTAGAGACATGTGACAAAAATAAAAAAAAATTGTGTTGCCACCGTTGCCACCTTATAGACAGTTTTAACTTGACAACTATGGGGCAGCATAAGGGACAAAATTAAGATTACTGAGAAGCCGTCGGAGGCTATATCTTTGCCAAAGCCAGCTATGGATCTGGCCAATGATATGCCGGCACTGGCAACTGAGAGACCGTCGGTGAGAAATGAGAAGCCGACTATTCATTTGTCTTACCAAGCAATCCACTGGATCGGCTATTGGATCGGCTGGTCATTAGCTTGTCTAGGCTAGCTACTAGCTTGGAGAGGCTAGCAACCCATTGGATCGGCTGGTCATTAGCATTTCTAACCCCACATAGGATAAGCAATAACCACGCCCTGTGGCACCGGGATTCAGGTGGTGGTAATGCAACATTTAAGGATGCCAACCGCCATAAAACACAGAAGAAGAAGCTGAGAAAAAGGAAGCGCTGTGGGGTTGCAGCTGGTGAAAACCTCTATAGGTGGTAGTGATTTGTGAAAATCTCAGCATTAGCCCATGGACTAAATGTCCATGGGCTTTACTTTAATTCCAACATTTACTCTTTATTAGGATACTTTACTTTGTGCATTTGGTATTGACATTTAAGCTACAGATAACTGTGCTCCAGAGTAAACAGAAATCGGAGAACCCACACAACTGGTGCTAATTTCCTCACAGAGTTTGAGAAGTTCCTACAGAGTTTGAGAAGAGTTTGTTTTTGATTCTTTGTAACTGCTAAGTGTTGCTAATGTATGCTTTGGCAATGTAAGATGCACCTTATCATGCCAATAAAGCCATTTGAATTGAATAGAGAGAGAGAGAGAGAGAGAGAGGGGGGGGGGGGGGGTCACACATGAATGAATGAGTCACACACAGTACTCTCCCCACCTGAACAACTCCCAGTTCTAGCCTTTGGGCAAAGCAACAACTTGTTTTGAAAATACATAAACTAGTAGTTATAAGTCAGGTATGCCAATTCTTCATCATTGAATCTTTCGTTTCTGCAGCTCTTTGACCAGTCCATGAACCCTTGTGTGTTAAATCGAGGATTAATTACACAAATGATTAATTAATTGAGGTGTGTCTTGCGTTTAGCAGCTCTTTCCAGTTGCCATTTCAGTTTCGAAACCCAAATCTGCTTTTACCACATAAAATATGTCAATACACAAAACAAACAAACAGAAGGAAAGGTGCATCGGTGAGGAGGAAGAGAGACTGAATATAGTTGAAGGTCTTCAATAAACACAATGGCCAGGTGCACCCAATCAGCCAAACGGCCCCAACACCAGGCTCCTGCTGTACGACAGGGCCAGGAGAGTGGGAGGGTTGTCACACTTTCAGATGTTTTATTAGAAAGTGTATATGAAACTCATGACCAAAATACATTCTGTCATTGTGTTACTTATGGTTGGAATTCTAGTGAAAATAAATGATTACCTGGGTTCCCCCTGGAATCCCCTCAAGGACCTCTGCAGGGTCCCCGGACCCCAGTTTGAGAACAACTGGTTTATGTAACATTTCTGCTATAGATTTTGGCTGTCATGTGATGTCATCTAATATGGTAGTTTGTCACACACAAGTCATTCTACAAAAAGAGAGAAAAGCCAAAAACTATGCAACAGATTGCTCTTTATTAGGAGAATGCTTTAGTTTACATGAATGTATTCATGAGTTGCAGAGATCATGGCATATACACATCATGTATGATACATCTGGTCTGGCAGATGGTACTGATCAGTTGCAGAAATCCACCCTGCAGCAGGCTCCAATGAAATGTCTCTGATCAACTATCCGTTGGCACTCATCTGCATTCATGCAACCGCGGAAGAACTCTGGACCTGTGGAAAATTAGAATAAAACAGAATGTGATGTTTACCCTTAAAGAAATGTTCAGAATGATTTGAAGCATATCTGCTCATTAATCAAATGCCCTCCTACGACACGGCCCACAAAGACACGTGCTAACTTGGCAGATTGAGTTTATTAGCAAGGCTATTAAAGGGGGATGATGAGATGATTCTTCAAATCACATTCAGTCATTCCACTATACACGTAGCAGAATGAGAGAAATGGTTTAAATCTCAATTGACTATATATATATATATATATATATATATATATATATATATATATATATATATATATATATATATATATACACACACACATATATACACACACATATATATATATATATATATATATACAGTATATACAGTATATATATATATATACACACACACACATACATGTATGGTGGCTCTTCACCTTGTGATGATTACTAACATTTGAATTGAATAGTACACCACAGGACACACAGTACTTACGGCCAAAACCATAATTGGTGTAAATGGCGCAGACATCATTTCTCCCACTGCAGGTCTCCCGTGCTCCTCTCTGAGTGGTGCACATCAAGCCTTCACCTGGAAAACAAATGATGCTCTTTTTACGTTTTACTGCAATTTCCCTGCCAATAATAATTGTCTTAGCCCTATATAAGTTTCAGAACAGTGAACACATAGCCTAATCTTTATTTAGATAGTTAAAATTATAGAAGTAATACAATAGCCTATGTAGATCATAACTACAAACCATAGTCCATGCTCCTGTGCAGCACGGTTTACTCAAGTGCACAAGTGTAGCATCTTGTGCTCAGGCTTCAGGAACATTCACTTTTAAAACACAGCTTGTAGGATTATAGGGTATTCTGCTAAGTTAACTCACCTTGGCTGATAGCCAGCAACACCAGAAGAGCAAGAATCACAACCTTCATGTTTTCACACTGCTGCGTTGCTGCACACCAGTCTGTAAAAGAGAAAATTTGTAAGTTTTAGATCACAATTTGTCCCTGGTCAGAGCGTCAGAGTAGTTACCCTCTTCTGAAGTTTGAAGGGTGCCTGCCTGAATCTCCGATGCCCCTTTTATACTGTCTGGTTCTGACATGTTGTTCCTCCTTTACTCAATCTATCATCACCATATTAGGCTGCTTTTGTCTTTGGATGAACTGGGGTGAAGACCCCCCCCCCCCCCCCCCCCCGCCCCCCTTCATTGGAAAACACCTGATTCCCCAATCATCCGTTAATTGCCCAACGGGCGACCGTTACTGTGCAACCCATTGATTTCAAGGCCATTTGACCCCTCAGCCACTGTGGCCTGTCTTCACTTGGCCATCCGAAAACGGTCCCCTCCAACCGACACACATCAATTGCAACATAATTACAACAGATTTCTCATACATATCAAAATTGCAACATAATTACAAAAACACCTCTACCACCTCCAACTGCTGTAATTTCATCACAGTGACAAACTGACCTTTTACACATAAATCCCGTGCTCTCATCACAGCAGCAGCAGTTATATAACAACACTAGAATAACACATCTTAGAATCAACATACTATCCATTGATTAGCTTATTACATACTTCTTATGGTTATTTAATCCGTTAATATATTTCTTCCAAGTATTTGATTTAAAAACCAACTCATTCCTTCTTCCAGGGTCTTCTACCAGGCCCTCTTCTCTTGCTCGTCCCCCAATCTGGGCACGCAGTCTATCAGTCTGATGACTAATATGACTCTGGGACAGAGAGATTCCAGTCAGGGATCCTTCGCCTCTTCCTCAAAAGCTTCGACATCTCTTCTCAAACACCTTTCAATGGCTTCCAGCACCTCCCCAAATGTTTTCAACTCTATATAACTTTAGGATCTGGCACTTTGGACTCCGGAACCTTGGAATCTGGGACCTTACTGTATCTCCTCCCTCTTCCGAAGAGGCACCCCCACTCATCCATGACCACAATCAGATCTGGGATCTGAGTTATCATTCTCCTCTGCTCTCCTTCTGGAGATGTGGCAGGGAGAGGAGCCGGGGAGATTGGAGAGAGAGATGAATCACACAAAGCATTACACACCACAGCGAATTATTACAAACAACGGTTCGATGTGAAGATGTCTTTCTCAGGTGTGAAGCTTTGCTTCTTGGTTTTGTCAGAAGAAGAAAAAAAACGGTAGATCAATATAAGTTTTACTCACGGCACTGGGCCAGCAGGCTCTGCCTGGGTCAGAAGATGGCAAAGACAGGACACTCAGACTCAGTCACTCACTCACGGACGTTTAGTGAGGCTAGGGAAGAGGGGCCGCAGCTAGGGAGCTAGGAAAGTCAGAGTGGGGATACGAGGGGTGGCTAGGGGGATATGGGTGTTGATGGGGGCAAGGGGAAAGGGGCCGTAGCTAGGATTAGGAAGGTCGTAGAGAGTCGGGATTCGAGGGGTGGCCGCACCACTGCACCATGGTCTTAAGGGTTTACGCTAGTTTGAATATATGCAGTGTCAGTAGCAGCTGCGAGGCGACTGGATATTTAGCGGCGTCCTCCAGCGACATCTCATTAATGCCGTTTCCCAGTTCTGTGACCTGAAGGTGAAGATAAAGTTTTAAGCCTGGGGCAAAGAGGAGCAAGCACATCATTTGACATCTGCCACATGACATGAGTGAGAAACTGCTGCCTCATGAGAGGAAAGGACACAGTGAGAAATCTCAGCATACTTTATTTTGTCAGTCAAGGAAAAATCATGTCAAAAAGAATCAATGTCCTCAATACTCTGTTACATCGATATTGCAATTTGATTATTGTTTTTTTCCCGTCTTCTCAGGAGGCATTCATATTTTGCAAATTAGTAACAGCATGAAACATTTAATAGTGGGAGTTGTGGGACCCACTATATATATATATATATATATATATATATATATATATATATATGTAATATTGTAATAATATTCTTGAGAAATAGCTTTAAACAACAGTTTTTTGTTTGAAGCACAATTAAACCTAATTTATATCTATATCATCTGTAATGCCTTCAAGGAAACAATATGACATTCATTCACAACACCTGAAGGATCTTCAAAAGGAGAACATAAAAAAGTTGATGTTCAATTAAAGTATAATTTAAATTAAAAATTATATATTGTCTTCTACAACTACTTTTTTGAGTATTGTTTGTTATTAAACATTCATATTCCAAGAACTATATAAACTCACAACTTTTCAATATATATACACACACACACACACACACACACACACACACACACACTTAGAAAGAAAGACGGCAGAGGGTGGTGTCTACATAAAATATGTAGGCTACACCACACCGTGAAATGAAATAATTTACTGTGAAATACACTATAGGTTATTTTCGTTCTTTTTTTTTATAAACTGGATAATCTATCTCGTCTACAGTCTACCACAAGGTGGTGCAACATGATAGGGAATAGGCCTAACAAATCAGCAGGCTTTTATCAACTGGCTACAGCTGCTTTTAATTGTGTGACATCAGCACTCTGCTCCAAACTTTCTGCACCAATAATAAACTGAAAGAAGTTGTCCCTAAGATTGGCTAATTAGCCTTTATGAGCTGTGCTTAAATTGTTTATGTGGTAGAGAGAGGCTGGAGCAGGTTGGTAACACCTGTGGTGGTGGTTTAAATCAGTTAAATGCATGGGAGAGAGTGCTCTTTGAATTCTGACTTCTGATTTCTGGTGCAAACATGTGCCTATACTGTACTAGTGGCTCTCAAAGTGGAGTGGAGGCTGGGACCCTAATTTTTGGGGCTCGACCCACGATGATTGATGGGATGGGGGGCTGACACATTCACATTTCAGCTATACAGATACCCCCCACCCCCCCCCGATTTTTTTGTACCCCGCATAACTGACAGCCTGATATTTGACATTGGCTACAGCTGCGTACAGTGAACAAAGGTTGAGCCACCTGGCAGACCATGGGCACTGTTCCCATCTGTCATTAACTGCTGTCTTTTCTAAAGCACTTTCATTAACAACACATCAGTGTGGATTGCCAGTAGCAGGTATAGGTATCTAATAACCATCCACTCCATACTGTGGGCAGCCATCTTCGCCTAAACCTTTTGAACCTTGGAAATGCCCTGGGCACAGACACCAGTGTGCCCTGGGCACAGACACCAGTGCCACCTTCACCTATACTTCTGTGTTTTCCCTAATGTGGAAAAGTGGTAGGTTGGGAACACCACGATACATAGAAAAACATGAAATATTACAGATGGGTCAGGGTGACATGACTGTGGCAGATGAGTGACAAGCAAGTGAAAAAGTGACGGTCATTTAAGCCGTAGCAGATACAGTTGCTGTATTTGAATTGTGTGACAGTGTGCACTGCACATTTGGGAGTATTTTATTTCTAGTGAGAAGTTACAAAAACATTGATAGAAATGCTTTGGTTGTGCTTTATGACTTTGGTTGTGCTTTATTGCAAGGATCAAAGTGGAGCAACAGGGTCTCTCTCAGGAGGAATATACTCATATATATCAATCACTCATATGACAGTTCTGCCTCTATCTTGTACTGTATCTAAATGTTCAGAATGATTGGAAGCATATCTGCTCATTAATCAAATCCCCTCCTGAAACACAGCCCACAAAAAGACCATTGAGTTTATTAGCAAGGCTATTAAAGGGGGATGATGAGATGATTCTCCAAAACATATTCAGTCATTCCACCTACTTTAGGCTATAGGAATACATAGCAGAATGAGAGAAATGGTTTAAATCTCAAAAGACTAACAAAACTCAAATACTCTTACAATATGAAACATTTGAAACGAAACTGATCTGATATATTTCTTTTACACCCCTGTCATAATAGGCCTACTGTTTTTGAAGGGAAGGTTTCTAATTTCAAGAATCATAAATAGCTAGCCTCAACGCGAGACTCGTCAGTCATTCTTCGACTGATGAGTCTCGCGTTGAGGCTACATAAATAGCCATATGATTTAGGAAGATTTCTTGCCATACCCTGCCATACCATTCAGACCTGAATGTTTATGACCCTGTGTGTGGAAAATTGCCCTCAGAGCAGCAAATTAATGTTTTTGCATGTATATAGTATAATCTGCTCTGAGAGCAGTAGGCTATTGAGAAAGTGGCCTCAGACCAGACTGTTTATGACCCTATGGGTCAGAAAACCTAGCCTGGTAAACCAGCCGGTCACTTGAACTCACATTTCATTTAGTTCTACCAGAGGTCTGGTAGAATTGAAGTTGGTGCATAATTATTGAGAAAGTGCCCTCAGACCAGAATGTTTATGCGAGGAGCCAAAATCACTTTTTTTGTACGAAGGAACTGGCTGTATTGTCCCTTTACCTGTATGGACATGGTCAAGAGGGCTGGGTTGGCTATAATCTTTAAAATATTGTAACGGATCGTGCATCCGCCAAGGAACAGAGAGTTGTAGTTGGTACAAGGTTCTTTATTGACAGGCTCATTCAGCTCCTAGCAGCTAGCTTCACAGCTAGCTCTACACACGACACCCGGTCTCGCTCGCTCGCATAGCTAGACTGACATCCGGCACGCGGCTGCTGGTCCCATATACCCCCCTCTCCCTAGGAACACACCCACACACATTAGTTCCTAGGTGCAATCTAGACACTCCTATTGCACATCACATTACAGGTAATACCTGGATTACCTGAACCGCTACATACTCCCGGCCCAACAATAAGTCAACGCCCACGTTGACACCCACAACCCACACATATCCCCCTGTACCAAAACACACCACCCCACAACATTTTCCATTACCACATCAATTTCCCCACCTAGTCTCTTATTTTTCAGCACACTTCTTTTCGCATTCCACCACCACCGTTTGCTTTTCTTTTCATTCCTTCCTCTTTCCCCATTCCTCTAAATTCAACCCACATTTCAATTCTCTTTTTACACACATTTCAATTGAACTCAACCCCATTTACGTTTCCCTCTTTTCTTTACACTCATTTTCAATTCAACCCACATATAATTTCAGTTCAACATTTGACCCCAACATTTACCTTATTTCTCTTTTCTTCTTTACACATTCATTTAAACCACCATTTCCATCCCCCCTTTTAAAGCTTCTGTCCCACCTGAAGCACCTTAGTCCCGCTCAACCCCCAGTGGGGTTAGTCCTCTCCAGGGTTACTCTTTTCGGTCCCCCCCCTGTGTCCCACAGACCTCACCCGCACTGCAGTAGCTCCGCACATCCCTCTTGTGTTGGTTCCAATAGAAAAGTTCACAAACACGGCGGAGTGTCTCTCCAGGCCCGGAATGTCCCTCTGTGTGCCTGCGTGCCCACCGTAGCGCCAGCACCTGCAGGCAGCTGGGCACAACCAACTGGAACCCCTTTACCCCGCGCCCTGTCCTCTCCAACAGCCCATCTTTATCCAGACGCAGGTCCGAAAACATCTCCCACAGTCCCCTCGTGACACCGGAACACATGCGAACCTCCTCCACAGGGGGCCGGCGTCCGGCCGCCACCCACGCGAGCACCGGACCGATTTCCGCGTCCTCCTCCAGCCTGCGTCTCCACTCCTCCTCGTCGACATCCAGGATGTCCATGCTCTCGTCTGTCGGGTCCACATCTAAACCGTACTCCTCGTCTTCCTCCACCTCTTGCACATGCTCGTCCTCCCATCCCGCTCCCCCAGGGAGCGGCGCGTTGAGGGCAGCAGGGCGAACACCATCGGCGTCGATCTCCACCTCGGCCTTCTGCAGTGCAGCCGTGGGGGTTGTGTAGCGGCTCGGTTGGGCCGGCTCCTCCGGCGCTGGCCCCCCTCGCCCACCCGGGGACCCGAGCGCCGCTCCCCCGACTGTAACAGCATTGCAGGTGATGTCTCTCACTTCCCTCTGGCTGTTCAGCACGATTCCCATTATCCTGATGGTCTCGTCACTGATGGTGATCTCCCCCACTACTGGCTGGTATGCAGAGCAGCTAGCCTGGGCCGGCTCAACCGTCGCTCTCCTGCCCAGAACAACCGGCTCTGCACTGCCCCGTTGCTCTGCTGCTTGTAGCTCAGGCTGCTCCACTGCTCCGCTGCTCCGCTGTTCCTCTGGCTGTGTGTCCCTTCCAGCGTTCACACTCTCCGTGCAGTCTCTTGCTAAATGTTCAGGCGAACGGCACGTCCAACAAAGTCTCACCTGTCCGCCGCCTGCACGTCTCTCCTCTCCCTCTGTCTTCCAGTCCCCGACAGCTTCTTGACACTCTCTAGCTATGTGTCCCGATCCACCGCATGCCCAGCAGGCTCCCTGCTGTCACCAGTACCTTTGCTCCGCATACCCGGTCCGTCTCCCTGGACCGTTACGGCACCACCTCGCCACGTGGCCCGGTTCTCCACAGGTCCAACACAGTCTATTTTGTGGCTCCTCCGTCCGCTTCTCTCCGTGCTGCGCGACCTCCCGTAGCAGCTCCATAAGCCCCTCTGCCCAGGCTGGCGTCGCCTCCAACAGCCGTCTGAT
This sequence comes from Poromitra crassiceps, assembly GCF_964638095.1. Classification (NCBI taxonomy): domain Eukaryota; kingdom Metazoa; phylum Chordata; class Actinopteri; order Beryciformes; family Melamphaidae; genus Poromitra; species Poromitra crassiceps. The sequence continues at coordinate 1,611,570 of NC_139626.1, read as the reverse complement.
CTCCTGCATCAAGCGGGCCTCCACGCTGGCAAGTACCGCGCTGAGCTCCTGCTTCAGTCGGCCCTCCATGCTAACAAGCACGGAGCTGTATTCAGGAGCCAGCGAAAACTCCTCTTCCCCTCCGTCCACCGACAGGCGTTCTTCTCTGCGCACCATCACACGTGGCGCCCCTAGCAGCTAGCTCCCACAGCTAGCCTGCTACCGCTAGGTCGCTCGAGCCGTTTGATCTCCAACTTTTCCTCCGCCGTTCCTCCTCACTCTCTCCCCTCTCGACCGAATCAGAGGCGTTACCGCTTCACTTGCTGACACCAATGTAACGGATCGTGCATCCGCCAAGGAACGGAGAGTTGTAGTTGGTACAAGGTTCTTTATTGACAGGCTCATTCAGCTCCTAGCAGCTAGCTTCACAGCTAGCTCTACACACGACACCCGGTCTCGCTCGCTCGCATAGCTAGACTGACATCCGGCACGCGGCCGCTGGTCCCATATACCCCCCTCCCCCTAGGAACACACCCACACACATTAGTTCCTAGGTGCAATCTAGACACTCCTATTGCACATCACATTACAGGTAATACCTGGATTACCTGAACCGCTACAATATAATCGTTTTTTTCTGATGTCTTGTCAGTTTTGTTTTATTCTGTTTTGAAAATATGAAACATGGAGATATTTGTTTCTTCTTCAGTAAGCGACAAGGTTGGCACGGTTATCATACCAAAATATAAACTAGAGACATGTGACAAAAATAAAAAAAATTGTGTTGCCACCGTTGCCACCTTATAGACAGTTTTAACTTGACAACAATAACAACCGTCACAACCCACCTGAATATCCGGTTTACTTCCTGTATACATAGCTGAGCGCAGGCTGATATTCGGCTCATATTAAATGTTAACGTTAGGCCGTGTCTCCAACAGACACATTAACAAAGTAGCCAAACACATTCGCTTGGCTATCCTGCATTACATCTCTGTTACAGTCTGTGGTCAGACCGTCAGACTCAGTGGGTCAGACAGACATACAGCAGTTACGCTTGCTAGCCTGCATGAAAGACGCCAGTGTGTTTATGTTTTTAATATAGTCATATCTATGGTTTATAACGCTGCCACTAATCAGAGGCAGAGAGGGCCAGGGGTGGGTTATGCCTTCGCCATCATCCGAAAAAAATATCGCTTCCTGTAAGCTAGCTAGCTAGCTAATGTTAGCTGCTGGTTGGTTGGCTAACTAGCGAATGTTAGCCGTTAGCTAACGTTAACGCGTTAACTAGACAAACACAGACATGCGGTAACGTCCATGTACCTTTATGTATTGCAAAGGGATCTGACGGATAGTGCAGTAACAGTCAGCAGCTATGATAGCACGAGGAAGTCGTGGGGAGGAAGTCCATATATGGTCCATCCGGTCATGGGGCACAGGACATTACGTCATCACAGGATAACGCGATTGGCTGGCTCAGATCTGTTCAAATCTGAGCCAGCCAATCACGTTGTCCTGCGCTGTTTGCGACCGTGTATAAAAGGCGACCCCAGACGGGGGGGGGGACCAGAGGAGAGGAGAAGAGGGGAGAGGGGGAGGAGAGGAGAGGGGAGGGGAGAGAGGGGGAGAGGAGAGGGGAGAGGCGAGGGGGAGGGGGAGAGGGGAGGAGAGGAGAGGGGAGATGGGAGGAGAGGAGAGGGGGAGAGAAGAGGAGGGGAGAGAGGGGGAGAGGAGAGAGGAGAAGAGGGGAGGGGAGAGAGGGGGAGAGGGGAGAGGCGAGGGGGAGGATGGGAGGGGAGAGGAGAGGAGAGGGGGGGAGTCTGTTAACAAACTTTTTTCAGTCAGCTCCGAAAGCTGCAGCGTTGATATGAGTAAAGCGCGTGCGGGGGAGGGGGGAGGGGGGCATAGTGGCTGGACCCTTCCAGGGGCACTGCCATCTCTCTGGGCAGCCCTGGTAGTGGAAGCGATCATCTTGCTCTATAATGACCAGAATGGGTGTTGTTCAAACTGAACATTTATTTCTTCAACATGCTGCAGCAGAAAGGGAGATAAACAGCCGACACTATTTTCGTAGTTAAGCTATGAAGTAGCCTACTTCCCCCCGCAGCATCGTGACATTGAATGAAAGTATAGGCTATAATGGCTCGTTTGAGATGACTTCTGGCTCGCCTGGGAAGCAGGCAGAGAGGGGCGGGTCATGCCTTCGCCATCATGGGAAAAAAAAGATTGCTTCCCGGAGCTAGCCTGAGAGGCTAATAAAAGCTACATGTTACAGAGTAAGCTGACTATCAGTACGTTATTGCACGCATAGGCCTATCTTTACATTTAAATGTTTACATAGCAAAAATAAAAAATAGAAATAGAAGTAGGCTATGTCAGTGTTTTCCCCTGAATAGCTGAGAAAGTGGACACTCAATAGTTCGCACTGTGAAGCTGATACAATTCAGGTGGCGGTAATGCAACATTTAAGGATGCCAACCGCCATAAAACACAGAAGAAGAAGCTGAGAAAAAGGAAGTGCTGTGGGGTTGCAGCTGGTGAAAACCGTCTATAGGTGGTAGTGATTTGTGAAAATCTCAGCATAAGCCCATGGACATTTAGTCCATGGGCTAATGGGCTTTACTTTAATTCCAACATTTACTCTTTATTAGGATACTTTACTTTGTGCATTTGGTATTGACATTTAAGCTAAGGATAACTGTGCTCCAGAGTAAACAAATCGGAGAACCCACACAACTGGTGCTAATTTCCTCACAGAGTTTGAGAAGTTCCTACAGAGTTTGAGAAGAGAGAGAGAGAGAGAGAGAGAGAGAGAGGGGGGGGGGGGGTCACACATGAATGAATGAGTCACACACAGTACTCACCCCACCTGAACAACTCCCAGTTCTAGCCTTTGGGCAAAGCAACAACTTGTTTTGAAAATACATAAACTATAGTTATAGGCTAAGTCAGGTATGCCAATTCTTCATCATTGAATCTTCCGTTTCTGCAGCTCTTTGACCAGTCCATGAACCCTTGTGTGTTAAATCGAGGATTAATTACACAAATGATTAATTAATTGAGGTTTGTCTTGCGTTTAGCAGCTCTTTCCAGTTGCCAGTTCAGTTTCGAAACCCAAATCTGCTTTTACCACATAAAATATGTCAATACACAAAACAAACAAACAGAAGGAAAGGTGCATCGGTGAGGAGGAAGAGAGACTGAATATAGTTGAAGGTCTTCAATAAACACAATGGCCAGGTGCACCCAATCAGCCAAACGGCCCCAACACCAGGCTCCTGCTGTACGACAGGGCCAGGAGAGTGGGAGGGTTGTCACACTTTCAGATGTTTTATTAGAAAGTGTATATGAAACTCATGACCAAAATACATTCTGTCATTGTGTTACTTATGGTTGGAATTCTAGTGAAAATAAATGATTACCTGGGTACCCCCTGGAATCCCCTCAAGGACCTCTGCAGGGTCCCCGGACCCCAGTTTGAGAACAACTGGTTTATGTAACATTTCTGCTATAGATTTTGGCTGTCATGTGATGTCATCTAATATGGTAGTTTGTCACACACAAGTCATTCTACAAAAAGAGAGAAAAGCCAAAAACTATGCAACAGATTGCTCTTTATTAGGAGAATGCTTTAGTTTACATGAATGTATTCATGAGTTGCAGAGATCATGGCATATACACATCATGTATGATACATCTGGTCTGGCAGATGGTACTGATCAGTTGCAGAAATCCACCCTGCAGCAGACTCCAATGATATTTCTCCGATCAACTATCCGTTGGCACTGATCTGCATTCATGCAACCGCGGAAGAACTCTGGACCTGTGGAAAATTAGAATAAAACAGAATGTGATGTTTACCCTTAAAGAAATGTTCAGAATGATTTGAAGCATATCTGCTCATTAATCAAATGCCCTCCTACGACACGGCCCACAAAGACACGTGCTAACTTGGCAGAGTTTATTAGCAAGGCTATTAAAGGGGGATGATGAGATGATTCTTCAAATCACATTCAGTCATTCCACTATACACGTAGCAGAATGAGAGAAATGGTTTAAATCTCAATTGACTACCGGTATATATATATATATATATATATATATATATATATATATATATATATATATACACATATATACACACATATATATATATATATATATATATATATATATATATATATATATATATATATATATATATATATATATATATATATATTATATATATATGTGAAATTAGGTGGAAGGCCAGTATGGTGGGTCTTTGGAACAGGCTGCTGGGTTTACCACCCAACAGGGTGGCTAGCCATATTTTCTTTTGGGATTTGTTTGTTGATGGGGAATGGGTCTCTGAACTGTATGACTTACTACAGGAATGTGGTCTGGAAGACCATTATTTTCAAAGAAAAACTGTGAATGTGGAGGAGTTTAAAAATAGAATCCGGGTTAAATGTCTACAATCCTGGGCTGAAGAAATTTGGCAAAAGCCAAAATTAAGAACATATTGTTTATTTAAAAAAGATTATAAATGTGAAAAATATGTTTTGTATAATTTGTCCAAAAGTCAGAGATCGCTCTGTGCACAGATAAGATGTGGCATCCTACCATTACATATTGAAACAGGAAGATACAGAGGGGTAGCTGAGGAGGATAGAATATGTGAATATTGTGAGTTGAATGAGGTGGAAAATGAAATTCATTTCATTTTATATTGTCCTTTGTATCATGACTTGAGAGAAACAATGTTTAAAAGAGTCCATACTCCTGAGCTAAATATGATAGATAGTGAGAACGGAGTAATACTCGAATTTCTTTTTGATAATATTTTTGCATTCTCTGAATTTCTTTCTAAAGCGTGGGACAGGAGGAGAAGGTTGACGTATAACTGATAAAGTAGAGTTTATTTTTATTTATTTTTTATTTTTATTTTCGTATTTTCGTATTCTCAGTGCAGGTATGTATGAATGTATATGTATGTATATGTATAGGCATATTATGTCTGCATGTATATATACTCTCTAATTTGGGCTGCACTGAAAGCTTCTGGTTGGGTAACATACCAGAATGTTATGTTTTGTTAAATATTGAATGTTGATGTGTCTGATAATCCCATGTGGGATGGGTCATGTAATTGTCCTGACACGAAAATAAAATATTCATTCATTCATTCATTCATTCATTCATATACACACACACATACATGTATGGTGGCTCTTCACCTTGTGATGATTACTAACATTTGAATTGAATAGTACACCACAGGACACACAGTACTTACGGCCAAAACCATAATTTGCGTAAAGGGCGCAGACATCATTTCTCCCACGACAGGTCTCCCGTATCTCCCGTCCTCCTCTCTTAGCGGTGCACATCAAGCCTTCACCTGGAAAACAAATGATGCTCTTTTTACGTTTTACTGCAATTTCCCTGCCAATAATAATTGTCTTAGCCCTATATAAGTTTCAGAACAGTGAACACATAGCCTAATCTTTATTTAGATAGTTACAATTATAGAAGTAATACAATAGCCTATGTAGATCATAACTACAAACCATAGTCCATGCTCCTGTGCAGCACGGTTTACTCAAGTGCACAAGTGTAGCATCTTGTGCTCAGGCTTCAGGAACATTCACTTTTAAAACACAGCTTGTAGGATTATAGGGTATTCTGCTAAGTTAACTCACCTTGGCTGATAGCCAGCAACACCAGAAGAGCAAGAATCACAACCTTCATGTTTTCACACTGCTGCGTTGCTGCACACCAGTCTGTAAAAGAGAAAATTTGTAAGTTTTAGATCACAATTTGTCCCTGGTCAGAGCGTCAGAGTAGTTACCCTCTTCTGAAGTTTGAAGGGTGCCTGCCTGAATCTCCGATGCCCCTTTTATAGCTACTGGTTCTGACATGTTGTTCCTCCTTTACTCAATCTATCATCACCATATTAGGCTGCTTTTGTCTTTGGATGAACTGGGGTGAAGACACCCCCCCCCCCCCGCCCCCCTTCATTGGAAAACACCTGATTCCCCAATCATCCGTTAATTGCCCAACGGGCGACCGTTACTGTGCAACCCATTGATTTCAAGGCCATTTGACCCCTCAGCCACTGTGGCCTGTCTTCACTTGGCCATCCGAAAACGGTCCCCTCCAACCGACACACATCAATTGCAACATAATTACAACAGATTTCTCATACATATCAAAACTGCAACATAATTACAAAAACACCTCTACCACCTCTAACTGCTGTAATTTCATCACAGTGACAAACTGACCTTTTACACATAAATCCCGTGCTCTCATCACAGCAGCAGAAGTTATATAACAACACTAGAATAACACATCTTAGAATCAACATACTATCCATTTGATTAGCTTATTACATACTTCTTATGGTTATTTAATCCGTTAATATATTTCTTCCAAGTATTTGATTTAAAAACCAACTCATTCCTTCTTCCAGGGTCTTCTACCAGGCCCTCTTCTCTTGCTCGTCCCCCAATCTGGACACGCAGTCTATCAGTCTGATGACTACCGTAATATGACTCTGGGACAGAGAGAGTCCAGCCAGGAATCTCCAGGGAGATTCCAGCCTTCGCCCCTTCCTCAAAAGCTTCTACCTCTCTTCTCAAACGCCTTTCAATGGCTTCCAGCAGCTCCCCAAATGTTTTCAACTCTATATAACTTTAGGATCTGGCACGTTGGACTCTGGAACCTTGGAATCTGGGACCTTACTGTATCTCCTCCCTCTTCCGAAGAGGCACCCCCACTCATCCATGACCACAATCAGATCTGGGATCTGAGTTATCATTCTCCTCTGCTCTCCTTCTGGAGATGTGGCAGGGAGAGGAGCCGGGGAGATTGGAGAGAGAGATGAATCACACAAAGCATTACACACCACAGCGAATTATTACAAACAACGGTTCGATGTGAAGATGTCTTTCTCAGGTGTGAAGCTTTGCTTCTTGGTTTTGTCAGAAGAAGAAAAAAAACGGTAGATCAATATAAGTTTTACTCACGGCACTGGGCCAGCAGGCTCTGCCTGGGTCAGAAGATGGCAAAGACAGGACACTCAGACTCAGTCACTCACTCACGGACGTTTAGTGAGGCTAGGGAAGAGGGGCCGCAGCTAGGGAGCTAGGAAAGTCAGAGTGGGGATACGAGGGATGGCTAGGGGGATATGGGTGTTGATGGGGGCAAGGAATGGGGGGGCTAGGGGAAAGGGGCCGTAGCTAGGATTAGGAAGGTCGTACAGAGTCGGGATTCGAGGGGTGGCCGCACCACTGCACCATGGTCTTAAGGGTTTACGCTAGTTTGAATATATGCAGTGTCAGTAGCAGCTGCGAGGCGACTGGATATTTAGCGGCGTCCTCCAGCGACATCTCATTAATGCCGTTTCCCAGTTCTGTGACCTGAAGGTGAAGATAAAGTTTTAAGCCTGGGGCAAAGAGGAGCGAGCACATTATCTGACATCTGCCACATGACATGAGTGAGAAACTGCTGCCTCATGAGAGGAAAGGACACAGGGAGAAATCTCAGCATACTTTATTTTGTCAGTCAAGGAAAAATCATGTCAAAAAGAATCAATGTCCTCAATACTCTGTTACATCGATATTGCAATTTGATTATTGTTTTTTTCCCGTCTTCTCAGGAGGCATTCATATTTTGCAAATTAGTAACAGCATGAAACATTTAATAGTGGGAGTTGTGGGACCCACTATATATATATATATATATATATATATATAGATATATATATAGATATATATATATATACGTAGCTATACTGTCTTAATAATATTGTAATAATATTCTTGAGAAATAGCTTTAAACAACAGTTTTTTGTTTGAAGCACAAAACCTAATTTATATATCATCTGTAATGCCTTCAAGGAAACAATATGACATTCATTCACAACACCTGAAGGATCTTCAAAAGGAGAACATAAAAAAGTTGATGTTCAATTAAAGTATAATTTAAATTAAAAATGATATATTGTCTTCTACAACTACTTTTTGGAGTATTGTTTGTTATTAAACATTCATATTCCAAGAACTATATAAACTCACAACTTTTCAAAATAAAAATGCCAAACTGGGAAAAAACATTCCATTTACAGTAAAAACAAACAATCTGTGCTGTGTGGTGCGTACACTATTTCCTCTGCAAGTTAAGTATGTGTCATTTGCTTTGCTCCATAGTACATCCACCCATTCTGACCAGCCTGCCTTCACTGCCATGCAAATACACTATTTAAAAGGTTGTCATGTAGAATGCTTACACATTGATTTGGAAACCTTTTCCTTAGGAAAAAGAATAAACAACTTTACCATGCAAGGAGGTAACAGGTATTATCAGCTGCAGATTCCTCTGAACCCACTGCTGTGGGGCTTAAGAGTTGGGTTTGTGTTAGCTTGGAGCTCAACAGCTTAAGTAAAGGTAGATATTTTAATGTCCCAAAAGGTTGCTCATAATAGCATGCCATGGAGTCATGAACATGTGTGTTTATGGATGCAGAAAGATATTGACTATACTGTACATCACTAGTTCCAGTAATGCCTCTGATAGTTTTTGATTACTAGCTCATAAATAAACAAATAAATAAATAAACAAACAAACAAATAGATAAATAAATAAATAAATAAACAAATAAATAAATAAATAAATAAACAAATAAATAAATAAATAAATAGATTTTGTAAAACATATTGTGCCAAATGTTCATACTGTGTAGCTGTATAAACGGTCATTATGAAACTCATAGGAAACATCAGTCACATTTAGCCAACAGAGAGGAAAACAAAATCTATTCCTATTTTTGTATGAAATGTTTCATAGCATAAGTCAGTTGAGCCAACTATAATAATATTTTATCAAATTAATTTGCACTATATTCATGGCTTTGTATTGACTATTCCTTTAAAGAAGCTTACAATATAATGCCATGTTGTGGTCATGTGATTTGATAATGCTACTTTTAGTTGAGAGGGTAAATCAAAAGTTCTTTCCAAAAGTTCCTCTAACTTATACCTAATCATATATTTGAGTTCTGTGAATTCAACACTTGTTAAAATGCCTCTTAGATGAAGTAATGAATAAGAGAAAGACATCTTGGCTTTTTTTAAAGACATACTTCAACAAAGCCAAGAAAATGCACAAATGACATGCTTTTGCATAGAAAAGGTGTAATTTGCATGGAGTCTGACATAATGATCCAGAGGGACACACGGTACACATTGACAATCTCCAGCAGAGTCACTTCATACACTGTGAGAAGTTGCATGCCAGTAACTTGAGCTCCTTATGCAGTGTTGCTTTCTTCTAGTACACTGTCACTGTATCTGTTAAAGGTTTCTGCCATGATAAGGTGGTCCATTCTAGTCTGTGAGGTCCAGACACCATGATAAGGTGGTCCATTCTAGTCTGTGAGGTCCAGACACCATGACTGCTCCGTGCTCTGAGTCTGGACGCCGATGCTGGACCTCCGGGACGATGCACTTTCGCTGTCCCTGCTCTCCATGGAGCCCCCATTCCCAAGTAGGCACTCCAGGCTGGTGTGTTCCACGGCAGATGGATCGCCCAGTGGCATATGGGCGTCCAGAGGGTCTGGCCTCAGAGGTCCTGAGTCCTGGGAGCAGACAGACGACTGGCGGAGGAAGGTGGGCGGAGAAGCAGGGGTGGGGTGGATGGAGAGGTGCGGCTCCTCGACGTGGAGGCTGGAGGCACCGTCCCGCATCAGATAACCTTTCGGGTCGGACGTCAAGACACGAATGTCCCCTTGTGTGGCTTGTGCAGGGTGGAGGTGGGAGTCAGAGGGCAGGTAGAGATGGGGGTAAGAGCTGGGTGATGGAGCTAACAGACTGTGGGTAGATGTTGGGCTGCTGGACAAAAGGCAAGAATATTCACCAGTGCTACTGGGAGGCTGCAGGCACAAAGTGGGCTGGGACTGGCTGATTGTAGCCGGGGTAGCACCGAGAGGCCTATCGTTGGAGTCGTCATGCCCGGCATGAGGCGCCAGGCCAGGACTCCCACCCTGGAAGGCTGGGCTGATGCCAGGACTCCCACCCTGGAAGGCTGGGCTGATGCTAAGAAGGGAAGAGTCAGACCAAGGATTTGTGCTGATGCTCCCAGAGCCATGGCATGGGCCTGGCCTGGGCGCTGAGTCTACAGAGGGGGGCGGGTAGAAGGTAGGAGGGCTTGGACTAGAGGATTGGGGCTGGTAGTGGCCCTCAGTTTGGGTTCCAGCAGCCCCACTGTAGCTCCACTGGCCTACAGGTGGAAGATTGTGGTGGCTGTGACCTTCAAGGCTCCCAGGATCGTGATGGAGGGGCAAGCCGGAAGCCAGATTGAACGGCATGCCAGTGCTGGTGGCTGAAGGAGGGTTGGAGACCATATGGATGCCATAAGGGTAGGAGGAGAGCGAAGCCGTGTACTGGTGCACAGCCACATGGGCTTGGAGGAGATGCATTATGTGGTGCAGGTCCTTGGTGAGTTCAGATACTTCCTGGTTTAATGTGCCCATCTGTGAAGAGAGCGTACACAGTTTGGTGGTGATGTACAGAGACGTTTTGGTGCATATTCTACCTCCCTTGCATATCAGGTTGAGCAAACACAGAAAAGTAACTTAAAAGTACAGTAAAAAAAATAACTTCTTCTCAATTAAGTCCCCAGGATAGAGTGTCAGACAAATTAATCAGCTTCTATCTTTAAGACTCTTGTCCAGATATCATTTTCTGTTGACCTCCCAAAACAATTCATAATCCTCTCTGTGACTCTAAGAAGAGCCTTCTTACGCAGCTCTGAAATCCAGAGGGAGGTGAAGGGAGGCTAACTGACGCAACCAGGGAAGAAAGTAGACAGAGACACGGGGAAAAGGGGGGCAGAGAGGGAGCACAAGTAAAGCTGGGTTGTCATCAGAATTTCTTGATTGTCGAGTCAGCGCTGCAGACTTTCCTCTGCTCTGCAGAAGCGCCCTGCTGATTAATTAATATCTACTTCAGAGTGCACCTACCTACCTAGGTCCATCTGGATCCTCTCGCTGCACCTGCTGCACCTCTATTCACATTCAAATGATTTTCTTTCCACCTCTAAATTTGGTTGATATGTGATGGGAAGCCAGAAAATTATCTCTGGAAAAATGTATGAGTTTGTGTTTATTTTGTTGGTTGGCATTGAAAACAGATGGCCAGTGATTGGTCTTGTAGAGACTCCAATTTTAAAGTGGAAGTGGCAAGCGTGTTGTATTTTTCATGAATGCTTGCTGTATTTTATATCCAGTCCATCCAAAAATAGTGTGTTGTTAAGGATAATTGCTAAACAGATCATGAAACACAAAGTCAATTTGAATGTGGAAAGTGCGTAGTGAGGCTACTTTCTGTCTTCGGACAGTATAGATGTTTTCTCATCCCCAGGACTAAATCATGAGCCCAGGGATGAAGATCTTAACTGCTACATTATCTTTGGTCCTAACAAAGCGATTTGAGGTGTACTTTACCTTTTGGTTGAGTTGACTGATGCTCTGCCTGACCTCCTCTGTCTCCAACAGCAGAGTGGCACTGGCCTGTGCGGCGTCTGGAAAAATGAAAAGCACACACATTTAAGTTGTTGTTTGTAGCACACAAAATGTATATGCACATATATAACCCTTATATGCACACTAACCATGGGTTATATGGATAATTACTGCGGTGTGATTCTGAAGGACAGTGACTGAATTGCACATTCAACCCATAATGATAGTTGCATTTAGAATCTTGTTTAAGCTTCCAAGATGGACAAGTCACAAGTCCTAGGTCATATGTTTGTGACTACGTAGAAATGTTCCCACCTCTGTGTTGAGGAATTTCATTTATAAATGTATGTAATAATTGATTAAAAAAATAAACAAATGTATTCCTCTTGTTTTTGGAAACACTGGAACAAATGTCTGTATGTATTTTAATCTATGTGGGCTTATGAACTGCCATGATCTCGTATATTTTATGTGCTGTTTTTGTCCTCGTTTTATACTTTTACCTCTCTTTTTTTTTAAGTTCAGGTTCGATATCGGTATCCCCAGTTTGGCCTCAGTTGTCTATTATCATGTTGGGTGACCCTTTAGACACATGCTGGCCATTTCACTCGTCCTCCCTCTCATATTCCCCAGAAGAAGAAGGCAGGTGAAGGCCACTGTTTCAACCTTTCAGTTCACCTCCAGCCGTCTGGCACCCAGGTGACCCTCCTCCCGCTGGCAGTCAACGCGCAGCTGGAGGCGGTTTGTCTTACCTTGGGTGCTGCCACTCGTACTGGCTTTAGGCCCACTGTGCTCCACGTTGAAATGGAAGGTGTGTCCATTATCTTCGATTCCGTCCACAACCCTGGCAGGTGGGGGGGGGGGGGGTGTTCAGGGGAGGAGGGTGAAAAGAGGGGCGGAGCGGAGGGAGGGGGAAGCAGGAGTTAATGTAACAGTAGAGCTTTTTCAATTATCGTGGAGCCGGCAGACGACCCGAGGAGCTGCCATGAGAGCTGCTGCTGGGTTAACATGAGGAGAAGAGCGTGGGCAGACACCTGAGCCCTCTGAACCACCTCTTACTCATATATGTGGGACTTTGTGGGGTGACCCAAGGACACGTTATGAATATAGATGGTTGGGGGCAGGTGGATAAGAAGCTCTGTTAACACATTCACTGCCAGCCTTTTTTTTTTTACTGTAGGTAGGTTCTGCCAGAGGGTTTTTTTGAGGATTCTGGCTCATTTTACAAGAGCCGAGGATTATTTTCTGCTTGGAGTTTGTGAACACAAAGTTCACAAAAGTACTAATAGAATGTGTGCTTTCTCTGTCTAAAAGAGTTAGTTTGTAGAGTTAGTAGTTATGTAGATATTAGCCGTTGAGTACAGCATGGTTTCAGCGTCTGAGAGTGAAAGCTGAGATAATCGCAGTTTTGTGAAATTCAATCAAACAGGCAGAACAGTCACTTTAACCATTTATTTTTGGCATCAGTGAGAGATCAGACATCTAAACAATATAGTTCTGAACGCCCTCTCCTTCAAACTCCTCCCTCCGTGGGCGTGTCTGGTGGCTTTCAGCCTGCGTTTGTCACAAGCGAGTGTTCTGCTGCTGCTGCTGCGAGTTTGAGCAGCCTCCCTCCCTGGCAGCGAGTGTGGATAGGGCTCACTTGTTTCTTGGGTTTGAGAGCTTTGATGAAGCTTTGTGCGATTCTAGGCTTTATGCTGCGTGTTTCAAACGGTGTTTTCCACCCAGTCTATTTTTGGAATCCCCCACCGCCAGCTCCCAGCGCGATAATGCGTGAAAGTGAAAGCGTTTTCGCCAATCCATTTTACAGTAGAGAATGGTTTCCTCGCGCGTTACCCTGCAGTTTTGGCTCTGCTTTTCCTAGTGTGGAGAGCACTGTCGCCACTTAGTGGGTCCGTGGAATGGGTTGTACACGTTCGCTGACTCCAATATTTTTATAGGAGACGGGGGGAGCGTTGATCCACGTCCCACCGTCAAAAAAAAAAAATCAATACGTCATTGGCAGTGAACCGTTGGATTTTTTTTGACGGAGTAATACGTCATTGGCAGTGAACGTGTTAATGAAGTGCGGTGACATCTATCGAAATGTGCGATGCAAATATAATCCGTTTATGTCAACTAGACAGGGCAGGTTATCTCATGATATAACTTATTCATTCAGATCGCCTCAGAGGTTTTGAAACCACCATATTGAGGGTTAATAGACATATAAGAATAGACATATAGACATATAATTGTGCTCCAGTAGTTCATGAAGCTGTTGTATTTCTGGCTGAAAGTATTTCCAGCTGAAACAGGATGACGGGGTGGGACATAACACCATGACAAATATAGAAAGAAAAAAAGCAGTGTAGTTCACCGCATATACCGCATGTAGTTGTGAAGTAATCCAAAAGACACACTAATTCCTCATCATTAACCCATTGATACCTGATGCAGCATTTGTGTGAGTATCCCTTTAAGTTTGCGGTCTTAAAGGGATACGCACACAAATTAGGGATATACACGCAAATGCTACATCAGGTATCAATGGGTTAAACAATCCACTACGAAATGTTTTGAGCATAATTTAGAGCTCTCACATATTCTGGATTAACTAACACATTCTAGCCACCGGGGTGAAACCATGTGTCAGCTTGAAAGATGTGCGGTCACAGGTTTTATATAGGTGCAGTCAAAAATCTGTGATGGTATCATCGGTTGGATTTCTGTGTCTGCCAACAACATTTTCCACGATGTAAAGCTGGAAACATCCGACAACATCAGCCTCGACTTAGGGCGTTGCCGACGTCAGCTATACTCGAACGTCGCCTTTGACGAGGGCGTCTCAGAGAGGAGTCCCCAGTAAAAGGAGTAAATTGTGTGATTTCACTATGATTTCTGTGACTAGAAGTTAGTCCAAGGAAAGCATGTAGTGCAGGGGGTTTTCAAAGTCTGAGACTGTGGGCCTCCCCCCATACAAAGCTTGGAAAAAGGTGCCCCCCTCGCTCAATTCCTGGATTATGATTGTTATTTGATCCCATGACACTCAACAATTGTGCCAAAATAGCCTGATATTGCTGTTTGACATACTTCAGAGTACACCAAATACATCAAACACAAAGCCTGTTCCTGACTCTGGGAAAGTGGCATAAAACAGTAAAATTCCACAAAACGATTATATCGCTGAATTATCTCTTTAACCAAAGCACACACATTTAGGTTATTCTATGTGATCTCCTTTTGATAACGAATGTAGTAATATTTTTTAACTTACATTCACTGAGCCTCCCCTGAAACTGCTTGGAGCCCCCTTGGGGAGGCCCGCCTCCCACTTTGAAAACCCCTGATGTAGTGCAGAGTTGGTAATAGCTTTCTCTCCTGTTATCTCCTCTGTTAGCCGGGGATCGAACCATCGACCTTCTGATTAGTGGATGAGCCGCGCTACCTCCTGAGCCCACAGCCGCCCATTATGTTCATTATGATGTTTAGGAGAATTATCAGTTGACTGCTATAGTTGACTGCTATTTTTCTGGTTCTAATTCAAGTTTGATGTGGGCTTTTGCGATACCTGGGACTAAGGTCCGGCGGTTCGAGGCAGGTGACGGCTGGGATGAGCAGCTTCGTGGGCTTCGGCTCCCCAGCGGACTCTTCCTGTACCGGCGCTGCGGCTCCTGTGGGGGCGCTGTGCTCTCTTTTCGGGGCACGCTGAGGGGACGGGCTCTGGCCCCGGACACCGCGGCTCAGGTTCGGGGAGCGGCAGCGGCGCAGGGCGTTGAACTGGCGCAGCTCATCGCCCAGGAGGTTCCCCAGGGAGGTGTGGCGAACGGGGCTGCTGAGGGTGGGCAGGAGGAGGCTGCGACGGGAGCGTGAAGCCGGAGAGAGGCGGAAGAACTCGTCAGACTCGTCGCCTTTGGTCTCCACGATGGAGGGAAGCTTCTGTTCACCAGAGCCCCGTTTGTTCTGGAAAACAGGGAATACAGTAGAGTACTGTATAATTATGCAACATTAAGAACCCATTATGGTGAAGCTGACTTAGAAATTGTTAAGGTCATGTAGAATGTAGCAGTTGCTTATGTCAAAACCAGTACAGTAATTATGCGACTGCCTGATTTGGCTCTGTGTTTTGCTCTGTGCATTATTCAACCACTGTGGATATGAAAACTGTCAAAATCAATCAATCAATCAATCAATCAATCAAAATGCTCAGTAATCCTCCAGGTAATGACATGTATATTAAAAGCAGCTGCTGATTACTGTGTTATTTAACCTTTTAATGAGTTTTGTTTTTGTTTTAATCAGATTACTTTCCACCCCTGGCTGCTTATGAATGGAAACAACAACAACAACAACAACAACAACAACAACAACAACACCGTTTTGCATTAAATGGGATTCTTAATGATAGACAACGTGAGCACTGTATATAATATCATATTTAATCATGAAAAAGTGAGGGGTGGCCACATGCGGAGAGAAAAGTAGCTCATAAGGTCTCCGATTAGGAGAGGAATTGACCCAGTTAGCGAGCTAACCCCCAGGGACTGAGCTGCTCTCTCTGCTCCAAATGAGTTTCAACCTGTAGGGGAAGTCCTAGCACAAACCTGTAGGGGAAGTCCTAGCACAAACCTGTAGGGGAAGTCCTAGCACAAACCTGTAGGGGAAGTCCTAGCACATACCTGTAGGGGAAGTCCTAGCACAAACCTGTAGGGGAAGTCCTAGCACAAACCTGTAGGGGAAGTCCTAGCACAAACCTGTAGGGGAAGTCCTAGCACAAACCTGTAGGGGAAGTCCTAGCACAAACCTGTAGGGGAAGTCCTAGCACAAACCTGTAGGGGAAGTCCTAGCACAAACCTGTAGGGGAAGTCCTAGCACAAACCTGTAGGGGAAGTCCTAGCACAAACCTGTAGGGGAAGTCCTAGCACAAACCTGTAGGGGAAGTCCTAGCACAAACCTGTAGGGGAAGTCCTAGCACAAACCTGTAGGGGAAGTCCTAGCACAAACCTGTAGGGGAAGTCCTAGCACAAACCTGTAGGGGAAGTCCTAGCACAAACCTGTAGGGGAAGTCCTAGCACATACCTGTAGGGGAAGTCCTAGCACATACCTGTAGGGGAAGTCCTAGCACATACCTGTAGGGGAAGTCCTAGCACAAACCTGTAGGGGAAGTCCTAGCACAAACCTGTAGGGGAAGTCCTAGCACAAACCTGTAGGGGAAGTCCTAGCACAAACCTGTAGGGGAAGTCCTAGCACAAACCTGTAGGGGAAGTCCTAGCACAAACCTGTAGGGGAAGTCCTAGCACAAACCTGTAGGGGAAGTCCTAGCACAAACCTGTAGGGGAAGTCCTAGCACAAACCTGTAGGGGAAGTCCTAGCACAAACCCTCATCAGCAACATGGCACAGAAACACCTCGGAAAACCAGACACACGCTCGCTAAATACCAGGAAGTGTAATGCCTGGCACGCATAATTCTACATCGCTCCTGTATGTTCATTTGCTTTTGCCTCGTGGAAAATTAAATTACTATCCAGGGATATTCAACTTGCTTTGTCCTGATGTCTGACAATTTTGTGCATAGTTAGTTAGGTTAAGTTAAGTTAGTTAGGTTAAGTTAGTACATATAAGTGTCTGGGCGGCAAGCAGACGGCGGTATTTGACAATTTGGCTGGAGCTCTGTCAAACTAGATTTCATGTTCGTTTTCATTGGGAATTAGAAAATGGTCGGGGGGCCACTCTGTACCCTATCGCGGGCCTCATGTGGCCCCCGGGCCGCAAGTTGAGTATCACTGGTCTACACCTCTGAGAGAGAGAGAGAAAGAAAGAAAGAAAGAGAGAAAGAAG
Source organism: Poromitra crassiceps (assembly GCF_964638095.1). Lineage (NCBI taxonomy): Eukaryota > Metazoa > Chordata > Actinopteri > Beryciformes > Melamphaidae > Poromitra > Poromitra crassiceps. The sequence goes on along the minus strand of NC_139626.1, from coordinate 1,594,264 downwards.
ATATTGAGATTGTGCAGGACTCACGTGGGGAAGCTTTGGTGACCTTGAAAACCTGCCCAGACCCTGCAGAGACAAAAACAAAGGGGGATTAGCCCCACAAAACACAGACATTGTGAGAGATGGAAGTGGTTCATCTTCATTTTGTGAAACCTTGTCAAAATGATATTAAAATGAACGCACGCAGACATCTGGACACAATTAATTACTCTAGGTGATGTCCAAGGTCTTTTCAGCAATGAAAATACATAACATTACAAGACCGCTTTTCCCCCCTTAAATCCGGAGACGTTTTGCTCTGTTGGAATTGGTTTCCCATAAGCCATTATTTAAAGGACCCTGGCCAGTGACACAGCCGATGCCACACAGGAGACTGTAATTGATGCTTTCTCTACACTTGATAGCAGGAGGATTCCAGGGAGAAGGTGAGGAGAGGAGGAGAGGTGTCTTTCCGTTGGCATGTGGAGAAATTGGTAGCAATTTGGCCTAATCACCAGCCGGATGGCACGTCACGTGACTCTCCCTCCTGAGTGACAAATGCCTTTTGCGTCCGACAACAGGGCTTAATGTATGTGACAACCTGAGTCACAGCTTGGTTGCACACTGTCAGTAATCCTCTTTGACACAGGAAGCCAATTCATGCACAGGATTTTACCGTCGATAAAAAAAAAAAAAACGAATAGAGAAGTATGTTATATTATTCATAAAATATAACTGTAACTCTATGAATCGTCACGTCTTAGCTGTGACTTTTCACACAACACCCACAAGACTCTTCTCACATTCCCAAAATAGAATCTGTTTCCTTTCTTGCAAAGACACAGTCCTCTCTCATCTGTCAGCGCCGCTAGATGTGAGGTAGAGCGGATAAGTTGGTCTATTAGTCTATTCAAGGCACCAAGAAATTCTCCTCATAAGAACAATAGACCCTTTTCACGGGGGCCATTTTGTGTCGAAAAGGCAGAATAAACACAGGTGCGAGCAAAACACTAATGAGGGGTTTCCACATTCCAATCATGGAAGTTTGAAACCCTCATTAGTGTTTTGCATGCACCTCTGTTAACCCTGCCTTTTTGACACAAAAAAAGAAGATAAGGGTCTATTGTCCCTCGAGCAAGAGGGGATGATTACACAGCCAGCAATGAATATCAGTGCCAAGTGACATTCATTGAACATCAATATCCAGGGATGCAAACACCAGAGTGAAAAAGGTGACAGATACCAAGGCAGACACAAAACCACTCAAAATCATTCAATTAAGTGCCCTATTTTGGGATCAAAAAGGTGACTGTCACCTAAAGGTGACTAGTTTGCACCCCTGAATATCGATATATATTGATGGCACAAGTGTCCCACATACTGTACAGTAGCATAGCAAAATGGGTTTGGAGGGATTCTGTCCTGTCAGTCAAAAGTGTGCATGCTTGTGCCTCCATGGATTTGTATGTTCTGGAGCCAGAGTGCAACCCAGAGTGTTTGTAGTCTTACATTCTTCTTACATCTTTATTCAAGGAGTGTTGGAGTGTAGGTTTAAAGAACTAGGGTACCGGCCTGCCCTATTGGCATGTGCAGTGCATATTTCTCAAACTTTCGCATCATTGATGACATCACCATTGCTCTTATGACATCACTGATGATGTCACCACCATGCCTATGATATCATCAGTGATGTCACAATGCCTATGACATCATCAGTGGGACAAAAATTTAAACAAACCAAACATTGCTTCCTTTATTATTATATATAATAATAATAATAATAATAATAATAGATAGATAGATAGATAGATAGATGATATGTACAGCCTGTCTTTCACTATCATTTTGCACTTTGTGTGTGGTAGGGGAGCACGGTGGCTCAGTGGTAGAGCTGTCGCCTCGCAGTCAGAAGGTCCTGAGTTCGATTCTCGCCTGGGACACTGCGGGCACTGTGGTTGTGTTCCCCCCCATATCTTCAGTGCCTACTGCCCATGTGGGGTATCTCGTCGTAAGGGCCTTTCTGTCTGTGTGGAGTTTGCATGTTCTCCCCGTGCTCCCCCAGGGGGGTTCCTCCGTATATAACCCCCCCCCCATTAAAAACATGCAGAAGATCAGATCGTCATCGTCATCCGACCAGTGACGACAACATCCGAAGTCGGTCCCCGGGCGCTGTACGAGAAAGCGACCACTGCTCCTGGCCTGCCCCCCGGAGGAAAGGACAAAGCCAGGATGGGTTAAATGCAGAGGACAAATTTCACCGGCCACCGTCAGCATGTGTGTGTTTGTGGCCCTCCGTGCATGTGTTGATGTGTAACCGTGTGACAATAAAGACGGGCTTGTCCGTCTGAAATCGTGTCGTGTCCTTACTTACACCATGTGCCAGTGCCACAGTATGTAGGCTACTTTGAAATTTGGCGGATTGTATGTCTAATTCCACCCAGACAAATTCTTGTGCTATTTTTGTACTTGGCTGATTCTGATGCTCTCGTTGAAAACCACTCTTTTCTTCCCTAGGGTTTGAAAATCTCAGAGAATGTAATTTCCTCCCATGACGAGACGAGACAGACCTCCAGCCATTCATTCTTACAGTTGCTACTCTCACACAGCTGTGTACAGAAAACAAAAGCAGCCTCCACAAAATGATTTCTGCTCAGGTGAACAAAGACAGAGATGTGGAGAAACCCATTTCTCCTGCTTCTGTGTTCAAGCTTTATGTATCTCCCCTCTACTCCTTTCAGCCCCTCCAACTGATTTCCAACCTCCACAAATTTGCCCATTTCTCTCTGCCACTGCTCTCCCACCATGGCTGCGCCTCGCATCACATTGGAAAGGCTGGTGGTCTGCTGGCTGCTGCACCTCCACACCTCCACACCTCCACACCTCCACACCACCACACCTCCACACCTCCACACCACCACACCTCCACACCTCCACACCTCCAAGCCGACACACCTCCACACCTCCACACCTCCACACCTCCAGGCCGACACACCACCAGCCCACTGCTACTGGTCCTTTAGCTTTCCTTTCCTTGCTCATTACTCCAGCCGGCCTCCCCTCATGGCTCCCCAGTGACAGAATGACCTTCAGGACGGTGGTGAAGTCACTAATGTCCTGTCGTCTCGTCTCCTCAACAAATACTTCATGTCTCTCTGTCCCCCTTAAATCACACACAGTACCCTCCTCTCCCTTAAATCACACACAGTACCCTCCTCTCCCTTATCTCTCCCCCTTAAATCACACACAGTACCCTCCTCTCCCTTATCTCTCCCCCTTAAATCACACACAGTACCCTCCTCTCCCTTATCTCTCCCCCTTAAATCACACACAGTACCCTCCTCTCTCCCCCTTAAATCACACACAGTACCCTCCTCTCCCTTATCTCTCCCCCTTAAATCACACACAGTACCGTCCTCTCCCTTATCTCTCCCCCTTAAATCACACACAGTACCCTCCTCTCCCTTATCTCTCCCCCTTAAATCACACACAGTACCCTCCTCTCCCTTATCTCTCCCCCTTAAATCACACACAGTACCCTCCTCTCCCTTATCTCTCCCCCTTAAATCACACACAGTACCCTCCTCTCCCTTATCTCTCCCCCTTAAATCACACACAGTACCCTCCTCTCCCTTATCTCTCCCCCTTAAATCACACACAGTACCCTCCTCTCCCTTATCTCTCCCCCTTAAATCACACACAGTACCCTCCTCTCCCTTATCTCTCCCCCTTAAATCACACACAGTACCCTCCTCTCCCTTATCTCTCCCCCTTAAATCACACACAGTACCCTCCTCTCCCTTATCTCTCCCCCTTAAATCACACACAGTACCCTCCTCTCCCTTATCTCCCCCCCTTAAATCACACACAGTACCCTCCTCTCCCTTATCTTAAATCACACACAGTACCCTCCTCTCTCCCCCTTAAATCACACACAGTACCCTCCTCTCTCCCCCTTAAATCACACACAGTACCCTCCTCTCCCTAATCACACACAGTACCCTCCTCTCCCTTATCTCTCTCCCTTAAATCACACACAGTACCCTCCTCTCCCTTATCTCTCTCCCTTAAATCACACACAGTACCTCCTCTCCCTTATCTCTCTCCCTTAAATCACACACAGTACCCTCCTCTCCCTTATCTCTCCCCATTAAATCACACACAGTACCCTCCTCTCCCTTATCTCTCCCCCTTAAATCACACACAGTACCCTCCTCTCTCCCCCTTAAATCACACACAGTACCCTTATCTCTCCCCCTTAAATCACACACAGTACCTCCTCTCCCTTATCTCTCCCCCTTAAATCACACACAGTACTCTCCTCTCCCTTATCTCTCCCCCTTAAATCACACACAGTACCCTCCTCTCCCTTATCTCCCCCCCTTAAATCACACACAGTACCCTCCTCTCTCCCCCTTAAATCACACACAGTACCCTCCTCTCTCCCCCTTAAATCACACACAGTACCCTCCTCTCCCTAATCACACACAGTACCCTCCTCTCCCTTATCTCTCCCCCTTAAATCACACACAGTACCCTCCTCTCCCTTATCTCTCCCCCTTAAATCACACACAGTACCCTCCTCTCCCTTATCTCTCCCCCTTAAATCACACACAGTACTCTCCTCTCCCTTATCTCTCCCCCTTAAATCACACACAGTACCTCCTCTCCCTTATCTCTCCCCCTTAAATCACACACAGTACCCTCCTCTCCCTTATCTCTCCCCCTTAAATCACACAGTACCGTCCTCTCCCTTATCTCTCCCCCTTAAATCACACACAGTACCCTCCTCTCCCTTATCTCTCCCCCTTAAATCACACACAGTACCCTCCTCTCCCTTATCTCTCCCCCTTAAATCACACACAGTACCCTCCTCTCCCTTATCTTAAATCACACACAGTACCCTCCTCTCCCTTATCTTAAATCACACACAGTACCCTCCTCTCTCCCCCTTAAATCACACACAGTACCCTCCTCTCTCCCCCTTAAATCACACACAGTACCCTCCTCTCCCTTATCTTAAATCACACACAGTACCCTCCTCTCCCTTATCTTAAATCACACACAGTACCCTCCTCTCCCTTATTTTGCCGTTGCTTGCTCCCCTTCTCAGAAGCTAAAGGGGTAAGTATGACTTTTATTGCCCTATAAGCATAATCAATCTGTGGGGTGTGTGATTAATAACAATGTCGTCAGGTGGTGCTCTTCTATTGGTGCTACGAGACTATAATTATAAGTGTCATTGCGAGACATTTCAGCTGCAAAGGCTCATAAATTGCATAATGCCATTTCAAAATAAAAACAAAAGCACTTTCCTGCTCTAGTCGATGTTAAATGATTATTCTAGGGTCACGGGATCATTTTGTCATGGCTCTATGACTTTGACCCTTAATGTGTTTCTTGTAATGTTGGGTCGATGAAGGCCTTTCTGTCCGATTCACTGCAAATTGCTCCAGATGAGAATGTCAGCTGCAAATGCCTCAAATGCAACCACAAATGTAGATGATTACTTTTTAAACGCAGGATTAAGTATGTGCGGCTGTGTGTGCTGTGTGTGTGTGTGTGTGTGTCTATGTGTGTGTGTGTGTGTGTGTGTGTGTGTGTGTCTGTCTGTGTGTGTGTGTGTGTGTGTGTGTGTGTTAGGGCATTCACGACTAGTGAATTTTACTAGTCGACTAGTCGTCCCTAAAGGTAGTCGACTAACCGTTTTTAATTTTTTTTTTTTTTTAATTTTTTTTTTTTTTTTTTTTTTTAATCTTTAACACGTTAAGTGCCATAGCCGAGATAATTCGTCTTACATAATCCAACGCTTGAGTGCCAGAGCCGAGATATCTCGTCTTACATAAACATTTTTTTTTTTTGACGGTGGGACATCAATCAACAACTTTTACATCTTCGAGATCACTATTGGAGCAAGAGAATGTGTATAATCTATTTTACCGACCACTAAGTGGCGGCAGTGCTCTCCTGACTAGAGGAAGGCAAGCATTTTTTTAACTTGTCATGCCATTCTCACCCCAGCCATTCTCATGAAAATGGATGGGGGAAAACGCTTTCGTTTTCGCGCTGATTGCTGGCGATGCGGGATTGCAAATTTACATAAGAGATTACAGGTGGAACACACTTTGAAACACGCAGCATAAATATGACCAGAATCGCAAAAGCTTCTCTCAACCAAAACTCCAAGAAGCGAGCGAGTCCATCCCGACTTCCTCAAACAGCGGCCGCGCAGCCACAGGCACAGGACAGCAGCAAAGCACTGTCAGACTGGTGACAAGCTTGTGACGGCCGCTGCAGCCAAGAAGAACGCCCACGGAGGGAGGAGTTGAAGCAACTCTCCCTCTCGCTCTCTCCCTCTCTCTCTCTCCTCTCTCTCTCTCTCTCTCTCTCTCTCTCGAGAGAGAGAGAGAGAGAGAGAGAGAGAGAGAGGAGAGAGAGAGAGAGAGAGAGAGAGAGGAGAGAGAGAGAGAGAGAGGAGAGAGAGAGAGAGAGAGAGAGAGAGAGAGAGAGACAAGGGCAAGAGTGGGAGACAAGGGCACCCATAATCACAGGCACGTGAGGTGGTTCTAAAAATCCATTTATCTCCAAACTCTCTGAAAATCTCTGAAACCATGCTGTACTCAACGGCTAATATCTACATAACTACTAACTCTGCAAACTAACTCTTTTAGACAGAGAAAGCACACATTCTATTAGTTATTTTTAGATGATTGGTGTTCATGAATTCTTAACAGAAAATAATCCTCGGCTCTTGTAAAATGAGCCAGAATCCTCAAAAAAAAACCTGGCACAACTTACCTACAGGATGAAAAAATGGCTGGCACTCAATGTGTTAAGAAAGAACATGAGGTATTTACACGACATACATGGACTATCATATCCCATATCCCATATCCCCCACAAAGAACATCAAAACACAACAAAACAAAACAAGAAAACTGCATAAGATACACAATAATCCAAGAACAAACAAGACTATTGGACAAACAACCAAACAAAAACAATGCATTCAGCTCCTATCCTGATAAGCCTAATGACACTGGGGTAAAAAGTTCTTAAAGTCAAACTCTGTATGTGGTTGCCATATTTTGGGGATGTCTAAGAATCTGCTTTTGCTCTTGTAGTAAATGTTATCCAACGTATGGTAGCTTGAGAGTTCATTCCACCAGTGAACTACAGCTGGGCGATTGGATGCTTTCCAATTTAAAGCTATGCATTTCCTAGCTGCCAACAGGGCAAGATCTATGTATTTACTTTGAATGCATTGTTTTTGTTTGGTTGTTTGTCCAATAGTCTTGTTTGTTCTTGGACAGTTTTCTTGTTTTGTTTTGTTGTGTTTTGATGTTCTTTGTGGGGGATATGGGATATGATAGTCCATGTATGTCGTGTAAATACCTCATGTTCTTTCTTAAAGATTTAATTTTTTTTTTTTTTTTTTTTTTGCTAAAACGACTAGTCGACTACTAAGCACAGTGTCGACTAGTGGTTTTACTAGTCGACTAGTCGACTAGTCTGTGAATGCCCTAGTGTGTGTGTGTGTGTGTGTGTGTGTGTGTGTGCGTGCGTGCGTGCGTGTGTGTGTGTGTGTGTGGATGCTGTGGGCCCTGGCAGCTTGGTTAAGAAGCAGATCACTCCTTCATGCTGTCATGGTGGTGGTGACGCTCCTCCTGGCTTCATGGTGGTGGTGACGCTCCTCCTGGCTTTGTGCTCGAGCATCAACTCTGAGCAGATGGTGTGAGAGAAGTACAGCGCTGTGCTCGTGACCGGCCACACCCCAAAAAAAACATTCAACGTGTCACTTGTATCCACCGGCTTGTATCAGAGTCACTGACTGCGGTCACATTTTCAGTTCTGTTGTATCCATATGGCAGTCAGAAAGTTATCTTTAACACATACATTCTTTGTGCACAAAATGTCTTAAAGATGACTAAGCATCTTTAATAACCCACAGTGAGCTTTCCTCTCTTTGATATAAGCAATGATTTTGTAAGAATAGTTGCCAAATTGAATCAATGATGCTTTTTTTTTTAAATGAACCTCTTCAAATATGTTCATTCTGTTTCCAAAGCCAGTTCAGAATACACATGAAGCTGTGTTCCCTCATGAAGCTGTGTTCCCTCATGAAGCTGTGTTCCCTCATGAAGCTGTGTTCCCTCATGAAGCTGTGTTCCCTCAACCAGACAGAGCAGTGTTCCCTCAGCCAGACAGAGCAGAATACACATGAAGCTGTGTTCCCTCAACCAGACAGAGCAGTGTTCCCTCAACCAGACAGAGCAGAATACACATGAAGCTGTGTTCCCTCAGCCAGACAGAGCAGAATACACATGAAGCTGTGTTCCCTCAACCAGACAGAGCAGAATACACATGAAGCTGTGTTCCCTCAGCCAGACAGAGCAGAATACACATGAAGCTGTGTTCCCTCAACCAGACAGAGCAGAATACACATGAAGCTGTGTTCCCTCAACCAGACAGAGCAGAATACACATGAAGCTGTGTTCCCTCAACCAGACAGAGCAGAATACACATGAAGCTGTGTTCCCTCAGCCAGACAGAGCAGAATACACATGAAGCTGTGTTCCCTCAGCCAGACAGAGCAGAATACACATGAAGCTGTGTTCCCTCAACCAGACAGAGCAGAATACACATGAAGCTGTGTTCCCTCAGCCAGACAGAGCAGAATACACATGATGCTGTGTTCCCTCAGCCAGACAGAGCAGAATACACATGAAGCTGTGTTCCCTCAACCAGACAGAGCAGAATACACATGAAGCTGTGTTCCCTCAGCCAGACAGAGCAGAATACACATGAAGCTGTGTTCCCTCAACCAGACAGAGCAGAATACACATGAAGCTGTGTTCCCTCAACCAGACAGAGCAGAATACACATGAAGCTGTGTTCCCTCAGCCAGACAGAGCAGAATACACATGAAGCTGTGTTCCCTCAGCCAGACAGAGCAGAATACACATGATGCTGTGTTCCCTCAACCAGACAGAGCAGAATACACATGATGCTGTGTTCCCTCAGCCAGACAGAGCAGAATACACATGATGCTGTGTTCCCTCAACCAGACAGAGCAGAATACACATGAAGCTGTGTTCCCTCAACCAGACAGAGCAGAATACACATGAAGCTGTGTTCCCTCAGCCAGACAGAGCAGAATACACATGATGCTGTGTTCCCTCAACCAGACAGAGCAGAATACACATGAAGCTGTGTTCCCTCAACCAGACAGAGCAGAATACACATGATGCAGTGTTCCCTCAACCAGACAGAGCAGAATACACATGAAGCTGTGTTCCCTCAACCAGACAGAGCAGAATACACATGAAGCTGTGTTCCCTCAACCAGACAGAGCAGAATACACATGAAGCTGTGTTCCCTCAGCCAGACAGAGCAGAATACACATGATGCTGTGTTCCCTCAACCAGACAGAGCAGAATACACATGAAGCTGTGTTCCCTCAACCAGACAGAGCAGAATACACATGAAGCTGTGTTCCCTCAACCAGACAGAGCAGAATACACATGAAGCTGTGTTCCCTCAACCAGACAGAGCAGAATACACATGAAGCTGTGTTCCCTCAGCCAGACAGAGCAGAATACACATGAAGCTGTGTTCCCTCAGCCAGACAGAGCAGAATACACATGAAGCTGTGTTCCCTCAACCAGACAGAGCAGAATACACATGAAGCTGTGTTCCCTCAACCAGACAGAGCAGAATACACATGAAGCTGTGTTCCCTCAGCCAGACAGAGCAGAATACACATGAAGCTGTGTTCCCTCAGCCAGACAGAGCAGAATACACATGAAGCTGTGTTCCCTCAGCCAGACAGAGCAGAATACACATGATGCTGTGTTCCCTCAACCAGACAGAGCAGAATACACATGATGCTGTGTTCCCTCAGCCAGACAGAGCAGAATACACATGATGCTGTGTTCCCTCAACCAGACAGAGCAGAATACACATGAAGCTGTGTTCCCTCAACCAGACAGAGCAGAATACACATGAAGCTGTGTTCCCTCAGCCAGACAGAGCAGAATACACATGATGCTGTGTTCCCTCAACCAGACAGAGCAGAATACACATGAAGCTGTGTTCCCTCAACCAGACAGAGCAGAATACACATGATGCAGTGTTCCCTCAACCAGACAGAGCAGAATACACATGAAGCTGTGTTCCCTCAACCAGACAGAGCAGAATACACATGAAGCTGTGTTCCCTCAACCAGACAGAGCAGAATACACATGAAGCTGTGTTCCCTCAGCCAGACAGAGCAGAATACACATGATGCTGTGTTCCCTCAACCAGACAGAGCAGAATACACATGAAGCTGTGTTCCCTCAACCAGACAGAGCAGAATACACATGAAGCTGTGTTCCCTCAACCAGACAGAGCAGAATACACATGAAGCTGTGTTCCCTCAACCAGACAGAGCAGAATACACATGAAGCTGTGTTCCCTCAGCCAGACAGAGCAGAATACACATGAAGCTGTGTTCCCTCAGCCAGACAGAGCAGAATACACATGAAGCTGTGTTCCCTCAACCAGACAGAGCAGAATACACATGAAGCTGTGTTCCCTCAACCAGACAGAGCAGAATACACATGAAGCTGTGTTCCCTCAGCCAGACAGAGCAGAATACACATGATGCTGTGTTCCCTCAACCAGACAGAGCAGAATACACATGAAGCTGTGTTCCCTCAACCAGACAGAGCAGAATACACATGAAGCTGTGTTCCCTCAACCAGACAGAGCAGAATACACATGAAGCTGTGTTCCCTCAACCAGACAGAGCAGAATACACATGAAGCTGTGTTCCCTCAGCCAGACAGAGCAGAATACACATGAAGCTGTGTTCCCTCAGCCAGACAGAGCAGAATACACATGAAGCTGTGTTCCCTCAACCAGACAGAGCAGAATACACATGAAGCTGTGTTCCCTCAACCAGACAGAGCAGAATACACATGAAGCTGTGTTCCCTCAGCCAGACAGAGCAGAATACACATGATGCTGTGTTCCCTCAACCAGACAGAGCAGAATACACATGAAGCTGTGTTCCCTCAACCAGACAGAGCAGAATACACATGAAGCTGTGTTCCCTCAACCAGACAGAGCAGAATACACATGAAGCTGTGTTCCCTCAACCAGACAGAGCAGAATACACATGAAGCTGTGTTCCCTCAGCCAGACAGAGCAGAATACACATGAAGCTGTGTTCCCTCAACCAGACAGAGCAGAATACACATGAAGCTGTGTTCCCTCAACCAGACAGAGCAGAATACACATGAAGCTGTGTTCCCTCAGCCAGACAGAGCAGAATACACATGAAGCTGTGTTCCCTCAACCAGACAGAGCAGAATACACATGAAGCTGTGTTCCCTCAGCCAGACAGAGCAGAATACACATGATGCTGTGTTCCCTCAACCAGACAGAGCAGAATACACATGATGCTGTGTTCCCTCAGCCAGACAGAGCAGAATACACATGAAGCTGTGTTCCCTCAGCCAGACAGAGCAGAATACACATGAAGCTGTGTTCCCTCAGCCAGACAGAGCAGAATACACATGAAGCTGTGTTCCCTCAACCAGACAGAGCAGAATACACATGATGCTGTGTTCCCTCAACCAGACAGAGCAGAATACACATGAAGCTGTGTTCCCTCAACCAGACAGAGCAGAATACACATGATGCTGTGTTCCCTCAGCCAGACAGAGCAGAATACACATGATGCTGTGTTCCCTCAACCAGACAGAGCAGAATACACATGATGCTGTGTTCCCTCAGCCAGACAGAGCAGAATACACATGAAGCTGTGTTCCCTCAGCCAGACAGAGCAGAATACACATGATGCTGTGTTCCCTCAACCAGACAGAGCAGAATACACATGAAGCTGTGTTCCCTCAACCAGACAGAGCAGAATACACATGAAGCTGTGTTCCCTCAGCCAGACAGAGCAGAATACACATGAAGCTGTGTTCCCTCAGCCAGACAGAGCAGAATACACATGATGCTGTGTTCCCTCAACCAGACAGAGCAGAATACACATGAAGCTGTGTTCCCTCAACCAGACAGAGCAGAATACACATGATGCTGTGTTCCCTCAGCCAGACAGAGCAGAATACACATGAAGCTGTGTTCCCTCAGCCAGACAGAGCAGAATACACATGAAGCTGTGTTCCCTCAGCCAGACAGAGCAGAATACACATGAAGCTGTGTTCCCTCAGCCAGACAGAGCAGAATACACATGATGCTGTGTTCCCTCAACCAGACAGAGCAGAATACACATGAAGCTGTGTTCCCTCAACCAGACAGAGCAGAATACACATGATGCAGTGTTCCCTCAACCAGACAGAGCAGAATACACATGAAGCTGTGTTCCCTCAACCAGACAGAGCAGAATACACATGAAGCTGTGTTCCCTCAACCAGACAGAGCAGAATACACATGAAGCTGTGTTCCCTCAGCCAGACAGAGCAGAATACACATGATGCTGTGTTCCCTCAACCAGACAGAGCAGAATACACATGAAGCTGTGTTCCCTCAACCAGACAGAGCAGAATACACATGAAGCTGTGTTCCCTCAACCAGACAGAGCAGAATACACATGAAGCTGTGTTCCCTCAACCAGACAGAGCAGAATACACATGAAGCTGTGTTCCCTCAGCCAGACAGAGCAGAATACACATGAAGCTGTGTTCCCTCAGCCAGACAGAGCAGAATACACATGAAGCTGTGTTCCCTCAACCAGACAGAGCAGAATACACATGAAGCTGTGTTCCCTCAACCAGACAGAGCAGAATACACATGAAGCTGTGTTCCCTCAGCCAGACAGAGCAGAATACACATGATGCTGTGTTCCCTCAACCAGACAGAGCAGAATACACATGAAGCTGTGTTCCCTCAACCAGACAGAGCAGAATACACATGAAGCTGTGTTCCCTCAACCAGACAGAGCAGAATACACATGAAGCTGTGTTCCCTCAACCAGACAGAGCAGAATACACATGAAGCTGTGTTCCCTCAACCAGACAGAGCAGAATACACATGAAGCTGTGTTCCCTCAACCAGACAGAGCAGAATACACATGAAGCTGTGTTCCCTCAACCAGACAGAGCAGAATACACATGAAGCTGTGTTCCCTCAGCCAGACAGAGCAGAATACACATGATGCTGTGTTCCCTCAACCAGACAGAGCAGAATACACATGAAGCTGTGTTCCCTCAACCAGACAGAGCAGAATACACATGAAGCTGTGTTCCCTCAACCAGACAGAGCAGAATACACATGAAGCTGTGTTCCCTCAACCAGACAGAGCAGAATACACATGATGCTGTGTTCCCTCAACCAGACAGAGCAGAATACACATGATGCTGTGTTCCCTCAACCAGACAGAGCAGAATACACATGATGCTGTGTTCCCTCAACCAGACAGAGCAGAATACACATGAAGCTGTGTTCCCTCAACCAGACAGAGCAGAATACACATGAAGCTGTGTTCCCTCAACCAGACAGAGCAGAATACACATGAAGCTGTGTTCCCTCAGCCAGACAGAGCAGAATACACATGAAGCTGTGTTCCCTCAACCAGACAGAGCAGAATACACATGATGCTGTGTTCCCTCAACCAGACAGAGCAGAATACACATGAAGCTGTGTTCCCTCAGCCAGACAGAGCAGAATACACATGAAGCTGTGTTCCCTCAGCCAGACAGAGCAGAATACACATGAAGCTGTGTTCCCTCAGCCAGACAGAGCAGAATACACATGAAGCTGTGTTCCCTCAACCAGACAGAGCAGAATACACATGAAGCTGTGTTCCCTCAACCAGACAGAGCAGAATACACATGAAGCTGTGTTCCCTCAACCAGACAGAGCAGAATACACATGAAGCTGTGTTCCCTCAGCCAGACAGAGCAGAATACACATGAAGCTGTGTTCCCTCAACCAGACAGAGCAGAATACACATGATGCTGTGTTCCCTCAACCAGACAGAGCAGAATACACATGAAGCTGTGTTCCCTCAGCCAGACAGAGCAGAATACACATGATGCTGTGTTCCCTCAACCAGACAGAGCAGAATACACATGATGCTGTGTTCCCTCAGCCAGACAGAGCAGAATACACATGATGCTGTGTTCCCTCAACCAGACAGAGCAGAATACACATGAAGCTGTGTTCCCTCAGCCAGACAGAGCAGAATACACATGATGCTGTGTTCCCTCAGCCAGACAGAGCAGAATACACATGAAGCTGTGTTCCCTCAGCCAGACAGAGCAGAATACACATGAAGCTGTGTTCCCTCAGCCAGACAGAGCAGAATACACATGAAGCTGTGTTCCCTCAACCAGACAGAGCAGAATACACATGAAGCTGTGTTCCCTCATGAAGCTGTGTTCCCTCAACCAGACAGAGCAGAATACACATGATGCTGTGTTCCCTCAACCAGACAGAGCAGAATACACATGAAGCTGTGTTCCCTCAACCAGACAGAGCAGAATACACATGAAGCTGTGTTCCCTCAGCCAGACAGAGCAGAATACACATGAAGCTGTGTTCCCTCAGCCAGACAGAGCAGAATACACATGAAGCTGTGTTCCCTCAGCCAGACAGAGCAGAATACACATGATGCTGTGTTCCCTCAACCAGACAGAGCAGAATACACATGAAGCTGTGTTCCCTCAACCAGACAGAGCAGAATACACATGATGCTGTGTTCCCTCAACCAGACAGAGCAGAATACACATGAAGCTGTGTTCCCTCAACCAGACAGAGCAGAATACACATGAAGCTGTGTTCCCTCAACCAGACAGAGCAGAATACACATGAAGCTGTGTTCCCTCAACCAGACAGAGCAGAATACACATGATGCTGTGTTCCCTCAGCCAGACAGAGCAGAATACACATGAAGCTGTGTTCCCTCAGCCAGACAGAGCAGAATACACATGAAGCTGTGTTCCCTCAGCCAGACAGAGCAGAATACACATGAAGCTGTGTTCCCTCAACCAGACAGAGCAGAATACACATGAAGCTGTGTTCCCTCAACCAGACAGAGCAGAATACACATGAAGCTGTGTTCCCTCAACCAGACAGAGCAGAATACACATGAAGCTGTGTTCCCTCAACCAGACAGAGCAGAATACACATGAAGCTGTGTTCCCTCAGCCAGACAGAGCAGAATACACATGATGCTGTGTTCCCTCAGCCAGACAGAGCAGAATACACATGAAGCTGTGTTCCCTCAGCCAGACAGAGCAGAATACACATGAAGCTGTGTTCCCTCAACCAGACAGAGCAGAATACACATGAAGCTGTGTTCCCTCAACCAGACAGAGCAGAATACACATGAAGCTGTGTTCCCTCAACCAGACAGAGCAGAATACACATGAAGCTGTGTTCCCTCAACCAGACAGAGCAGAATACACATGAAGCTGTGTTCCCTCAGCCAGACAGAGCAGAATACACATGAAGCTGTGTTCCCTCAACCAGACAGAGCAGAATACACATGAAGCTGTGTTCCCTCAACCAGACAGAGCAGAATACACATGAAGCTGTGTTCCCTCAACCAGACAGAGCAGAATACACATGAAGCTGTGTTCCCTCAACCAGACAGAGCAGAATACACATGAAGCTGTGTTCCCTCAGCCAGACAGAGCAGAATACACATGATGCTGTGTTCCCTCAGCCAGACAGAGCAGAATACACATGAAGCTGTGTTCCCTCAGCCAGACAGAGCAGAATACACATGAAGCTGTGTTCCCTCAACCAGACAGAGCAGAATACACATGAAGCTGTGTTCCCTCAACCAGACAGAGCAGAATACACATGAAGCTGTGTTCCCTCAACCAGACAGAGCAGAATACACATGAAGCTGTGTTCCCTCAACCAGACAGAGCAGAATACACATGAAGCTGTGTTCCCTCAACCAGACAGAGCAGAATACACATGAAGCTGTGTTCCCTCAACCAGACAGAGCAGAATACACATGAAGCTGTGTTCCCTCAACCAGACAGAGCAGAATACACATGAAGCTGTGTTCCCTCAACCAGACAGAGCAGAATACACATGAAGCTGTGTTCCCTCAGCCAGACAGAGCAGAATACACATGATGCTGTGTTCCCTCAGCCAGACAGAGCAGAATACACATGAAGCTGTGTTCCCTCAGCCAGACAGAGCAGAATACACATGAAGCTGTGTTCCCTCAACCAGACAGAGCAGAATACACATGAAGCTGTGTTCCCTCAACCAGACAGAGCAGAATACACATGAAGCTGTGTTCCCTCAACCAGACAGAGCAGAATACACATGAAGCTGTGTTCCCTCAACCAGACAGAGCAGAATACACATGATGCTGTGTTCCCTCAACCAGACAGAGCAGAATACACATGAAGCTGTGTTCCCTCAACCAGACAGAGCAGAATACACATGATGCTGTGTTCCCTCAACCAGACAGAGCAGAATACACATGAAGCTGTGTTCCCTCAACCAGACAGAGCAGAATACACATGAAGCTGTGTTCCCTCAACCAGACAGAGCAGAATACACATGAAGCTGTGTTCCCTCAACCAGACAGAGCAGAATACACATGATGCTGTGTTCCCTCAACCAGACAGAGCAGAATACACATGAAGCTGTGTTCCCTCAACCAGACAGAGCAGAATACACATGAAGCTGTGTTCCCTCAGCCAGACAGAGCAGAATACACATGAAGCTGTGTTCCCTCAACCAGACAGAGCAGAATACACATGAAGCTGTGTTCCCTCAACCAGACAGAGCAGAATACACATGAAGCTGTGTTCCCTCAACCAGACAGAGCAGAATACACATGATGCTGTGTTCCCTCAACCAGACAGAGCAGAATACACACGATGGTAATGAACTGTTTCATCCTTCATGTGTCAAACTAAGATGAATTGAGATGAAAAAGGAGCATTCTTCTTCTTCTCTCTGTCTCTCTGTGTGTGTGTGTCTCTCTCTCTCTCTCTCTCTGTGTCTCTCTGTCTCTCTGTCTCTCTCTGTGTCTCTCTCTGTCTCTCTCTCTCTCTGTGTCTCTCTCTCGCTGATTTCCCCCCATTTTTCTCCCAAATTGTACTTCGCCAATTCCCCCTGCTAAGCTGTCCCGACCATGGAGCAACGGCCTTGGAGGCTCCACCCCTCTGCCGATCTAGCTAGAGTTGTAGACTAGCACATGCTTCCTCCGACACATGTGAAATCGCCAGCCACCTGTCAGCGAGGAGTTTCACTGGCAGGACATAGTGTGTGGGAGGCTCACACTATTCCCCCAAGTTCCACTCCCCCCCCCCGAAAAGGCTCCCAAACTGACCAGAGGAGGCACTAGTGCAGCGACCAGGACACATTATACCCATTCGGCGTTCCACCCACAGACACGGATAATTGTGTCTGTGCCTGTACATCTGACCAAGCCGAAGGTAACACGGGGGCTCGAACCTGTGACCCTCCAGGTTAATTAAGCATGTACTGAGTTAGGTTTTGGGTTAAGTTAGGAGTTAGAGAGTGTAGTGAAAGGCACTATAGCAATAAGCAACTCCAATGACATGTCTTAAAACACACTTGTCTGTGTGTGGTACCTGGTCCTGGGTGCCCTCGCGCAGGTTGTAGGTGAGGTTGTGGTGGATGTCGGAGGTGAAGACGCTGGCGTACTCGGGGTAGAGCTCCAGCACCTCCTTCAGGCCGCGCACGCTGATGTACTGCAGGTCGCAATAGGTCAGAGCCTTCACGTCAGCATTGGTCTTGATCACCTGGTCTGTGTTGGGCAGATCCGACCCAATCAGGTCCCCCTTTCCTACATTCAAAGTTAAAATAATAGGAAAAAGTGGTGGCGCATCTTGGTTATACTGTTAATCTATATTATGTATGTTCTCACATAAGAAGTTGGGGGGAAAAACTTGAAGTAGAGTTTGGAATTGTCATAACAATTTGGTATCCAAAGTACGCTAAAACAGATTTGTTTTGTTTTCTTGTTATTGTTTTGTGGCACAACTCATGTTATTAAGTTAGTTAAGTTAAGTTATCATTTATTTATCCCCATGGGGAAATTCATCCTCTACTAGGAACCTTCCTAGAACTAGGAGCAGTGGGCAGCCGCAGTGCAGCGCCCGGGGACCAACTCCAGTTATTTTTGCCATTGCCTTGGTCAGGGGCACTGACAGGAGTATTAACCCTAACATACATGTCTTTCTTTGATGGTGGGAGGAAACCAGAGCACCCAGAGAAAAACCCACACGAACACGGGGAGAACATGCAAACTCCACACAGAAAGGACCTGGGACGGACCGGGGTTCAAACCCGGGACCTTCTTGCTGTGAGGCAACAGCGTTAACCACTGAGCCACCGTGCCGTTGAGACATATTCATCATATTCAGGTCACAACCCTTGTTGCATCACACCCCTATCGCTCTCATCCTGCTCAAGACAGTAGCAGGGAGGGCTCAACTACACTGAAATGACCCTCCCTGCATCATACACACACCTGTGGAGTGAGACACTCCCCCTCCCTGCATCATACACACACCTGTGGAGTGAGACACTCCCCCTCCCTGCATCATACACACACCTGTGGAGTGAGACACTCCCCCTCCCTGCATCATACACACACCTGTGGAGTGAGACACTCCTCCTCCCTGCATCATACACACACCTGTGGAGTGAGACACTCCTCCTCCCTGCATCATACACACACCTGTGGAGTGAGACACTCCTCCTCCCTGCATCATACACACACCTGTGGAGTGAGGCACTCCTCCTCCCTGCATCATACACACACCTGTGGAGTGAGACACTCCTCCTCCCTGCATCATACACACACCTGTGGAGTGAGACACTCCCCCTCCCTGCATCATACACACACCTGTGGAGTGAGACACTCCTCCTCCCTGCATCATACACACACCTGTGGAGTGAGACACTCCTCCTCCCTGCATCATACACACACCTGTGGAGTGAGACACTCCCCCTCCCTGCATCATACACACACCTGTGGAGTGAGACACTCCTCCTCCCTGCATCATACACACACCTGTGGAGTGAGACACTCCTCCTCCCTGCATCATACACACACCTGTGGAGTGAGACACTCCCCCTCCCTGCATCATACACACACCTGTGGAGTGAGACACTCCTCCTCCCTGCATCATACACACACCTGTGGAGTGAGACACTCCTCCTCCCTGCATCATACACACACCTGTGGAGTGAGACACTCCTCCTCCCTGCATCATACACACACCTGTGGAGTGAGACACTCCTCCTCCCTGCATCATACACACACCTGTGGAGTGAGACACTCCCCCTCCCTGCATCATACACACACCTGTGGAGTGAGACACTCCCCCTCCCTGCATCATACACACACCTGTGGAGTGAGACACTCCTCCTCCCTGCATCATACACACACCTGTGGAGTGAGACACTCCCCCTCCCTGCATCATACACACACCTGTGGAGTGAGACACTCCTCCTCCCTGCATCATACACACACCTGTGGAGTGAGACACTCCTCCTCCCTGCATCATACACACACCTGTGGAGTGAGACACTCCCCCTCCCTGCATCATACACACACCTGTGGAGTGAGGCACTCCTCCTCCCTGCATCATACACACACCTGTGGAGTGAGACACTCCTCCTCCCTGCATCATACACACACCTGTGGAGTGAGACACTCCCCCTCCCTGCATCATACACACACCTGTGGAGTGAGACACTCCCCCTCCCTGCATCATACACACACCTGTGGAGTGAGACACTCCTCCTCCCTGCATCATACACACACCTGTGGAGTGAGACACTCCCCCTCCCTGCATCATACACACACCTGTGGAGTGAGACACTCCTCCTCCCTGCATCATACACACACCTGTGGAGTGAGACACTCCTCCTCCCTGCATCATACACACACCTGTGGAGTGAGACACTCCCCCTCCCTGCATCATACACACACCTGTGGAGTGAGGCACTCCTCCTCCCTGCATCATACACACACCTGTGGAGTGAGACACTCCTCCTCCCTGCATCATACACACACCTGTGGAGTGAGACACTCCCCCTCCCTGCATCATACACACACCTGTGGAGTGAGGCACTCCTCCTCCCTGCATCATACACACACCTGTGGAGTGAGGCACTCCTCCTCCCTGCATCATACACACACCTGTGGAGTGAGGCACTCCCCCTCCCTGCATCATACACACACCTGTGGAGTGAGACACTCCCCCTCCCTGCATCATACACACACCTGTGGAGTGAGACACTCCCCCTCCCTGCATCATACACACACCTGTGGAGTGAGGCACTCCCCCTCCCTGCATCATACACACACCTGTGGAGTGAGACACTCCCCCTCCCTGCATCATACACACACCTGTGGAGTGAGACACTCCCCCTCCCTGCATCATACACACACCTGTGGAGTGAGGCACTCCCCCTCCCTGCATCATACACACACCTGTGGAGTGAGGCACTCCTCCTCCCTGCATCATACACACACCTGTGGAGTGAGACACTCCTCCTCCCTGCATCATACACACACCTGTGGAGTGAGACACTCCCCCTCCCTGCATCATACACACACCTGTGGAGTGAGGCACTCCTCCTCCCTGCATCATACACACACCTGTGGAGTGAGACACTCCCCCTCCCTGCATCATACACACACCTGTGGAGTGAGACACTCCCCCTCCCTGCATCATACACACACCTGTGGAGTGAGGCACTCCTCCTCCCTGCATCATACACACACCTGTGGAGTGAGACACTCCCCCTCCCTGCATCATACACACACCTGTGGAGTGAGACACTCCCCCTCCCTGCATCAATAGGCTCGTTTGAGATGACTGCCGCCTCGCCTGGAAAGCAGACGAGAGCAGGCGAGCACAGTCAGGTGAGGCGTCAACAAGTCGAACACCCCCGACGGCACACTTCCTGCTGCTTTTCTTCTTCTACAATTTTGTTTAACAGCGGTTTGTAAACAAATTAAAACATGCATTAGCGCCACCCACACTCACTGCTCAAATAACACAGCCCTTCAGATTCCTTATTTTAATTTTAATGTAGGCATTCCAGGTGGTATTTATGTAAAATATGGAGTGACAGCTTGGAATAGATATAAAATTGAAGTTTCTACACTTCACTGTGGGTTTGTGATGCACCTGTGTTGAACCAATGGGCGCTCAGCTTCATGCGTTTCTCGTCATCCTTTGTCATCCGCAGTCGGGCGCAGTTGGTGGGGAGCAACTGCGGCGCCTCGCTCCAAATCTGCGCCCGCCTCGCTCTCGCGAGAGTCACGTGACTCACGCAGTCGGGCAGGACGGAGCAAGTTGGACAACTTTCTAACCATCATGCAACGGGGCAAGCAAGGCGCTGGTCGAATCTGCGCAGAATTTGCTCATCTCAAACGAGCCTATACACACACCTGTGGAGTGAGACACTCCTCCTCCCTGCATCATACACACACCTGTGGAGTGAGACACTCCCCCTCCCTGCATCATACACACACCTGTGGACACTCTTTCACATGATTGGAGGGTGAAAGTGAAAGAAGAGAATTACAGGGTATGTGTTTCTGGTTGTGTGTTTTCCTCATTTTAATTTAAGTCTAACATAGTTTTGCAACCATGCATATATATGATTTATTAAATCATTATAATCTTAGCACTGCAGTCATCGCTACCAGAGCATTCCATGTACTACCCTAACTACAAGCCCCAAGTCGTACCTTCAACACAGTGAAAGGAATAGAATAACCCTGTACAATGCCCAATACCAACCTAGTATGGCCAGCACCATGTTGTCTTTGAGCACCTCCAGGGAACCTGAGCAGACAAAGTAGTCTGCGTGCAGGGCATCCCCCTGGCGGATCAGGTACTCTCCAGGGGCGCAGAAGGAGGTTTTGATGTGAAGGGAGAGCGAGCGCAGGCAGCCGCGACTGGCCCCCTCAAACACAGGCAGCTGGAGGATGTCCTTATTCAGGTGCATGGCGATGTCGGCACGCAGCTCATCAGGGAAGTCATGGAGGAGCTGGGCATGCGTGACAGTTGGAAGGTGTGACATTGATTGGAAAATGATGGAATAGACTGTGTTGTCACTGGTTCAATTCCAACAGTTTTTACAGCAGCAAAGGTTTTTGCATCATCACTTGTGGAACAACGTTAGCCTGGTAAACCATCCGATCACGTGAACTCACATTTTTGGGTTTGGTTCTGCGAGACCGTCTGGCCTCTGGCCCGGGGGCGGGCCTTTTCACAATCCACAACCTGGACGGGCCATTCAGGGACCTGCCTCGTAGTTGACAGCGTAACCGGCCAATCAGGAACGTGGCTGGCAAAACAGTAATGGCCGCCTCCATAGCTCTCTGGCTCGAGCAGTAACGGGTTTACACAGCCATAAGTCAATAACAACAATTAAACAAGAACAGGAGTGTGCAACAGCGGAGTTTCTCTGCAGAAAAGAAGTTTAGATTTGACTGGATCCGACGCTGATTGGCTGAAGGACTGGTTCTACTTCCACCCACTGAAATGACTGTGCACAGCTCAGAGTCCAGACGGATCCACAGAAGCAAACAGAATGTGAGTTCACAGATTTGGATGGTTAGAACAACGTGGCTCATAGCTCAAATACTATGACTCAAATACGATGACGTTACTTTGAAGTTCTTGTTATTATATTGTTGTTGCAAAAAGAGATGATTCATCTCAAGGGGTTTTCCTTCAATAAACTTAACAAATAAAGTTCACACGTTTTTTTTTTAGGGAAGACAGCAGTTTATCACAAGAACACTGATATGGACTCCTACCTCGTTGGCATCTATACCGTTGTTGACAGACCAGGTGGTCTGGAAGTATTCCAGCATGCGCTGTTTGAGCTGCTGGGGCAGCCGGTGGACACGGATAAAGTCCTTAAGATCCTTCATGCGCGTGTGGTACAGCGAACGCCGCGAGTACATCCGCTGGATGATGGCCGTCACGTTACCGAAGACCACCGCGTGCATCAGTGCTGTGTGAGAGGAAATGCAAATAAATAGGTTGAAAGAGAGTGAAGGATAAAACTAATTTAATTCCAAGGTGCTGCATATATATCCGCGATGGATTCCCCCCCCCCAGAAGTTTGCTGAATTTCAAATGTTCAACTTCTATTCCAGCTAATGTTCAAATGGTGTCTATCTTCTTTGTACACCTCAGTAAGTGTAATATTAATAATAATTATCAATTAGAGAACTAATTACCATTAACATCCACAACATGTTATCAGTGATCCAGCAGATCCACACAAGATCACAGCTCGACACAGCTATCACAGCTCTAATAAACACAGAACAAATACATATCTTCTGGGTAGTTGCACCAATAATGGCTGCCACTCAGCTTGAATAATCCGTTTATTGGTCTAAAATAACAGCAAAAGCTGCGTCTTAGAGGCCAGCCAAATCATCCAACCCACTTCCTGCTGAATTTGCCGCTCTGTGTGCCAACCGGAGGCAGCAATGTGCCAGGAAGCCGGGGGGAGAGGGACCCCGGTGTCGGACGTACCGCCGATGAGCATGGTGCAGATGGAGAAGATCTTCTCGGCATCGGTGTTGGCACAGACATTGCCAAAGCCCACACTGGTCAGGCTGCTGAGGGTGAAGTAGAGGGCAGCGATGTAGGAGCTGCGCACCGACGGGCCGCCCACCGTGCTGTTGGCGTACGGCGTTTCCAGACGTTTGCCCAGCTCGTGCAGCCATCCTGCGATGAGGAGGAAGAGCATGAGAGAAAGTTCAAAGGTTAAAGTTCATGTTCTCTATTTGTCTCAGTCTCTGTCTGCATATCTGCTGTCACTTGAGAGTTAGAGGGTAAAGGCAAACGGATAACTATGGCCTGAGAAAGAAAAAGAGAGTGTTTGTGTGTGTGTGTGCATGCGAGAGAATGGTTGTGTGTGTGTGTGTGTGTGTGTGTGTGTGTGTGTGTGTGTGTGTGTGTGTGTGTGAGAGAGAGAGAGAGAGAGAGAGATAGAGAATGTCAGAGTCAGGAGGCTGCGGGACAGAGAGAATGAGATTCACTCCTCTAGGGATAAATAAGGCCCAAGTGTTAATTAGCAGGTCTGACCTAACCTCCCCGAATATACAGACAGAGCTGCAGACTGGACCACATGTTTAATTCAGACAGAGCTGCAGACTGGACCAGATGTTTAATTCAGACAGAGCTGCAGACTGGACCACATGTTTAATTCAGACAGAGCTGCAGACTGGACCAGATGTTTAATTCAGACAGAGCTGCAGACTGGACCACATGTTTAATTCAGACAGAGCTGCAGACTGGACCACATGTTTAATTCAGACAGAGCTGCAGACTGGACCACATGTTTAATTCAGACAGAGCTGCAGACTGGACCACATGTTTAATTCAGACAGAACTACAGACTGGACCAGATGTTTAATTCAGACAGAGCTGCAGACTGGACAAGATGTTTAATTCAGACAGAGCTACAGACTGGACCACATGTTTAATTCAGACAGAGCTGCAGACTGGACCAGATGTTTAATTCAGACAGAGCTGCAGACTGGACCACATGTTTAATTCAGACAGAGCTGCAGACTGGACCACATGTTTAATTCAGACAGAGCTGCAGACTGGACCAGATGTTTAATTCAGACAGAGCTGCAGACTGGACAAGATGTTTAATTCAGACAGAGCTGCAGACTGGACCAGATGTTTAATTCAGACAGAGCTGCAGACTGGACCACATGTTTAATTCAGACAGAGCTGCAGACTGGACCAGATGTTTAATTCAGACAGAGCTGCAGACTGGACCAGATGTTTAATTCAGACAGAGCTGCAGACTGGACCAGATGTTTAATTCAGACAGAGCTGCAGACTGGACCACATGTTTAATTCAGACAGAGCTGCAGACTGGACAAGATGTTTAATTCAGACAGAGCTGCAGACTGGACAAGATGTTTAATTCAGACAGAACTGCAGACTGGACCAGATGTTTAATTCAGACAGAGCTGCAGACTGGACAAGATGTTTAATTCAGACAGAGCTGCAGACTGGACAAGATGTTTAATTCAGACAGAGCTGCAGACTGGACCACATGTTTAATTCAGACAGAGCTGCAGACTGGACCACATGTTTAATTCAGACAGAGCTACAGACTGGACCAGATGTTTAATTCAGACAGAGCTACAGACTGGACCAGATGTTTAATTCAGACAGAGCTGCAGACTGGACCAGATGTTTAATTCAGACAGAACTGCAGACTGGACCAGATGTTTAATTCAGACAGAGCTGCAGACTGGACCACATGTTTAATTCAGACAGAGCTGCAGACTGGACCAGATGTTTAATTCAGACAGAGCTGCAGACTGGACCAGATGTTTAATTCAGACAGAGCTGCAGACTGGACCAGATGTTTAATTCAGACAGAGCTGCAGACTGGACCAGATGTTTAATTCAGACAGAGCTGCAGACTGGACCACATGTTTAATTCAGACAGAGCTACAGACTGGACCAGATGTTTAATTCAGACAGAGCTGCAGACTGGACCACATGTTTAATTCAGACAGAACTGCAGACTGGACCACATGTTTAATTCAGACAGAGCTGCAGACTGGACCACATGTTTAATTCAGACAGAACTGCAGACTGGACCACATGTTTAATTCAGACAGAGCTGCAGACTGGACCACATGTTTAATTCAGACAGAACTGCAGACTGGACCAGATGTTTAATTCAGACAGAGCTGCAGACTGGACCAGATGTTTAATTCAGACAGAGCTACAGACTGGACCAGATGTTTAATTCAGACAGAACTACAGACTGGACCAGATGTTTAATTCAGACAGAGCTGCAGACTTTAGGGCAGTAGGCAACGGGGTTCCTCTGCCTTTCCGACATGCTGCCACTCCGAACGTTAACTTCCATTATTCGGACTGGCGGTCGTTCACCTTAGAAGCCGCAATGCCGACCTTAGGTTTAGGCGTGGGGGTGGGAGAGGTTAGGTTTTGGGTTAGGGTCTGGGGGAGGTTAGGTTTAGGCATGGGGGAGGTTAGGTTTGGCGTGGGGGCTGGGAGAGGTTAGTGAAAAACGGGGAATATAGACCCCCTTTCTGAGTGCCGATATTTCGGAGTGGCAGAACGTCGGAGTGGCAGCATGTAACCGTAGGCAACCGTTAGCCCAGTGGCTAGCTAGCAGCTAAGCTGGGCAAGAGGTTTCCAGCTCTTAACGGAGATTTCTGGCTCTTTTGGAAGGGCCGATGTCTCACTGTTGATGGGTCCTTGATGGTGGTCGGGAGTCGGAAAGTTTTATCAAGCCAAAAATCAGATATGTATGCTAGGCTAGCACTCACTAGTAGCCATTCGGCAGGCTAGCCAGCTCGCTAGCAAGCCAAGTCTGCACAGATTGCTCGTAGTCGGGTTCCAGCCGACAAATCCTCTAAGCTCAACACAAGCCTGTGAATAGCGAGCCTCTACCCTGAGTCTAATCACGGGGAAGCAACAGGGAAAGTCTGGGAAAGCAGATGAAATGAAAGACAGAGCTATTGCGACCTGTATTGCCAAATGCTTTGGGAATCAAGCTTGGTCAGAAAAGGTCTACTACATTAGCTAGTTATGCCTGCATCTCAATAGCCCTGCTGCCTGGTTGTATTTGAGACCTTTTGACGTGAGTTGAGCATTTTTATTGGGGGGAGAAAAAAACTCAGACTAGTCGACTAGTCGACTACCTTTAGGGACGACTAGTCGACTAGTAAAATTCACTAGTCGACTAGTAAAATTCACTAGTCGTGCCCTAATCTATAATAGTGGCACCATGGCAAAACCTCTTCAAATGACATCATTAGGACATAATTTTGACCAGGAAGTTCTGGCAAGATGCAGGGAAGTTAAACATTGCATCATTTGCATATATGCATACTGATTTTGTAATGATACAAAGCAGGTTGAAAATAGGCAAAGTGGCCCTATAATTTGTCCTTTATGGACAAAGGGCTATAGATGAAACCAAACACTCAACATGCAGGCTTCATTCATTCAGACCTACCTATGTCCCAGTTGTCTGGATCATTGATCTCGATCTCCTTGCGTCCAATGATATACCAGATGCAGGCCATCCAGTGTGCCAGCAGAGCGAACATGGACATGAGCAGGGTCAGCACCATGGCGCTGTACTGGGAGTAGCGGTCCAGCTTCTGGAGCAGACGAAGGAGGCGCAGGAGGCGTACCGTCTTAAGCAGGTGGACCAAGGAGGTCTGGAGAGGAGTAAAGAGAGAGAGAGAGAGAGAGAGAGAGAAGCCTTGTGGCTCCCTGGAAACCCAGTTTGACTATAGATAAATATGAGTACAGTATATTAATATCCGCAGCTAGATATCACAGTTTAGAATGTAGCAGCACGTTGTTCAAACAGCTTCGCTTGTGTATGAATGTTTTGGGCGTGCTTGTCAGATAGAAAGAGTGATAAATAGCTTTGAAAGCAGAGTATTTTCAAAGACTCTGCATTCCAGGACAAATTGGTTTCTATAAGGCTAGCTCATCAATTTGCTGGTCATGGTGATATAGTCACAAAGGTTAATCAAAGAGACCAGGATGTGACAGCCTGATGAAATGATTGTGCACTGGTACCCACCACTGTGATGTTAAAGGCATAGAGCAGGTCAAAGGGCAGAGCGGCCACCAGATCCACAAAGAACCAGGTGGTGGCGTAGTGGATGTAAATGGAGCGCGCCTCGTACACCACCTGGCCTGACTGGCTCACAAAGGTGGTGCGGAAGTTCAGGATAATGTCTGTAAATACAAAGGTCAAAGGTGAAATTTACCAACTGACCCCAGATGGTACAGTCATTAGGCTTGAGGAGGAACATGATACATGCTAGCTAACCCTTGGTTCACACCAAAAGCATCTCAGAAGCAGCGCTGAAGTAGCGCTTCAAGGAGGCGTCGAGCAGGAGCCTTGCCATTCACACCAGAAGCACTCTGTTTTGCACCACGCCTCGCTCTGTTTTGGCCCGTGCTGCCCTGCCCCCGCTCACAACTTGCATTGACTTCATGCCTGGCTGCTCTGCCCCCGCTCACAACTTGCATTGACTTCATGCCTGGCTGCTCTGCTGCCCTGCCCCCGCTCACAACTTGCATTGACTTCATGCCTGGCTGCTCGCGTACTGCACGCTGCACGCATAAAAAATAGACCACACACCAAAACTATCGCTGCAGGATCTTGTGTGTTCGCGCTGTAACTTAGTGTTTTCCAAGGTATTTCTGCTGAGTTAGATGTATACAATGAGGAGAGATGGTAATATATTTTTTTTTAATCATAAACCAGATTCAATCCCATGGCCTCACTCATATACAGTATGATGTAGTAGTACACCTAAGTCCAATAGGCCACCAGGATAGTTGTCATGCACAGTCCTGAGAATCTAGAATAGCAAGAGATTGATGCACATTCAAAATAAAATGAAAAGACTTGGGAGTATAACTAGATGCTCCTTCCTAAGGGACTTGAAATGCATAAGGGTGTATGCAATTTTGTCTTATGTTTTTGTGTCTGATGTATCTGTCTGTGTTAAATGTCTGTACGCAGCTTGGATCTCTGTCTCCAAGACAAATTTCTCCCAAGGGAGACAAATAAACTTGAACCTTGAGTATCCACGATGAGTTACATCTTATTCTACAGTACATCTGTCACTTCTCGAATCTGTCCTTTAATAAAAAGTTGGATGAACAGAAGCTCTGCTATTACCTCACTAAAAATACTAGAAGGGTAGAAGCCAAATATGATGTAACAGCTCAGGGTAAAACAGGAAGTCTCCCCACCACTCATTCTCACCTAACTGTAACCAGTCAGTATATCCCCACATAACACATTATCACCTAACTGTAACCAGTCAGTGTATCCCCACATAACACATTATCACCTAACTGTAACCAGTCAGTATATCCCCACATAACACATTATCACCTAACTGTAACCAGTCAGTGTATCCCCACATAACACATTATCACCTAACTGTAACCAGTCAGTATATCCCCACATAACACATTATCACCTAACTGTAACCAGTCAGTGTATCTCCACATAACACATTATCACCTAACTGTAACCAGTCAGTATATCCCCACATAACACATTATCACCTAACTGTAACCAGTCAGTATATCCCCACATAACACATTATCACCTAACTGTAACCAGTCAGTGTATCCCCACATAACACATTATCACCTAACTGTAACCAGTCAGTGTATCCCCACATAACACATTATCACCTAACTGTAACCAGTCAGTGTATCCCCACATAACACATTATCACCTAACTGTAACCAGTCAGTGTATCCCCACATAACACATTATCACCTAACTGTAACCAGTCAGTGTATCCCCACATAACACATTATCACCTAACTGTAACCAGTCAGTGTATCCCCACATAACACATTATCACCTAACTGTAACCAGTCAGTGTATCCCCACATAACACATTATCACCTAACTGTAACCAGTCAGTATATCCCCACATAACACATTATCACCTAACTGTAACCAGTCAGTGTATCCCCACATAACACATTATCACCTAACTGTAACCAGTCAGTGTATCCCCACATAACACATTATCACCTAACTGTAACCAGTCAGTGTATCCCCACATAACACATTATCACCTAACTGTAACCAGTCAGTGTATCCCCACATAACACATTATCACCTAACTGTAACCAGTCAGTATATCCCCACATAACACATTATCACCTAACTGTAACCAGTCAGTGTATCCCCACATAACACATTATCACCTAACTGTAACCAGTCAGTGTATCCCCACATAACACATTATCACCTAACTGTAACCAGTCAGTGTATCCCCACATAACACATTATCACCTAACTGTAACCAGTCAGTGTATCCCCACATAACACATTATCACCTAACTGTAACCAGTCAGTGTATCCCCACATAACACATTATCACCTAACTGTAACCAGTCAGTGTATCCCCACATAACACATTATCACCTAACTGTAAGCAGTCAGTGTATCCCCACATAACACATTATCACCTAACTGTAACCAGTCAGTATATCCCCACATAACACATTATCACCTAACTGTAACCAGTCAGTATATCCCCACATAACACATTATCACCTAACTGTAAGCAGTCAGTGTATCCCCACATAACACATTATCACCTAACTGTAACCAGTCAGTATATCCCCACATAACACATTATCACCTAACTGTAACCAGTCAGTGTATCCCCACATAACACATTATCACCTAACTGTAACCAGTCAGTATATCCCCACATAACACATTATCACCTAACTGTAACCAGTCAGTATATCCCCACATAACACATTATCACCTAACTGTAACCAGTCAGTATATCCCCACATAACACATTATCACCTAACTGTAACCAGTCAGTATATCCCCACATAACACATTATCACCTAACTGTAAGCAGTCAGTGTATCCCCACATAACACATTATCACCTAACTGTAACCAGTCAGTATATCCCCACATAACACATTATCACCTAACTGTAACCAGTCAGTATATCCCCACATAACACATTATCACCTAACTGTAAGCAGTCAGTGTATCCCCACATAACACATTATCACCTAACTGTAACCAGTCAGTATATCCCCACCACTCATTATCACCTAACTGTAACCAGTCAGTATATCCCCACATTAGGGCTGTGCGATTAATCGATTTTGAATCGTAATCGAATTAATTAGTTAGGACGATGTTAAAAAAATGAAAATCGTAAAATCGTTTTTTTTTTTTTTTCACTTTAACTAGGGTAAGTACGTTACGCGGGGCGGCTCTCTCTCATGTACGCATGCTGCTACTTGTCCATTCTCACCGCTGTAAAGTCTCTCTAGAGGCTGTGATACTGGCTACTAAAAACAGCAGCACAATGGACTTATTTCAACACCTCCGACCAAAAAGCAGCTTGTTGCACTGCAGGCTGTAGCCTACAAGATAACGATTGCCACAACACACTCACGCGCGCACACGAACACAGACATTATCACCGGACGATGAAATGTTGCCTTTACAGTTCACATAATAACAAAACAACACGTGAGGCCACCGAGTACTGATAGATTGGCTGTATTCATGGCTGCCTCAGCTGCCTCAGCTGACTCACCTGTCCCTGTGTGTCTGAATTTACCCCTAACTGCTATCGCAGTTCCACGCATTCCTGTTGTGACTTTGTGTTATTCTAGTACAGATATAACTCCGAGCACGGGTGGTCGCTTAGACACTAATATAATTATCTCACGGAGGAACACGCAAATCCACCAGTGTCAAGTTAGCAAGCAACAGCCAGGAAGTTAAGCATAGCAGCGGCAAGCTAAAACAGGAAGTTGAGTTGTTCTACCTTCAGAGTAAAAGCGTAAATTGTCAATTATGGAAAAAAGGGGGGAAAAGAGCTCTGCAGGGCAACAAATGTTTAGAGAAGTATAATAGTATAATAAATCGAAATCGAAATCGAAAATCGGGTTTTGAGAGAAAAAATCGTCAATTTTAGTTTTAGGCAAAATCGCACAGCCCTACCCCACATAACACAGGTGACTCATTATCACCTAACTGTAACCAGTCAGTATATCCCCACCACTCATTATCACCTAACTGTAACCAGTCAGTGTATCCCCACATAACACAGGTGACTCATTATCACCTAACTGTAACCAGTCAGTATATCCCCACATAACACAGGTGACTCATTATCACCTAACTGTAACCAGTCAGTATATCCCCACCACTCATTATCACCTAACTGTAACCAGTCAGTGTATCCCCACCACTCATTATCACCTAACTGTAACCAGTCAGTGTATCCCCACATAACACAGGTGACTCATTATCACCTAACTGTAACCAGTCAGTATATCCCCACCACTCATTATCACCTAACTGTAACCAGTCAGTGTATCCCCACCACTCATTATCACCTAACTGTAACCAGTCAGTGTATCCCCACATAACACATTATCACCTAACTGTAACCAGTCAGTATATCCCCACATAACACAGGTGAGAATGTGAGACAGCTGCTTTATGTTATTGTTTAACACAAGACAAATGGATCAGTCTGTTTGCCAGACACATTATCTAGTCATCCATTATCTTACTAATATAATAAGGTGGCCGGTGGCGCGGCGCACAATTGCTCACCCAGTTTAGTTTAGTTTGAGGAATGATCCTCAAAGTTGGAATGGATGGAATGGCCTAATTGGGGCGAATAACGGGCAAAACAAAAACCCTAACCCTTCAGTTCCAATGTATCCACGGCCCAAACTCTCAGAAGAACAGTGTAACACTCTCAGAAGAACAGTGTAACACACAAACTCTCAGAAGAACAGTGTAAACTTTCAGAAGAACAGTGTAACACACTTGAATCAGAAGAACAGTGTAACACACTTGAATCAGAAGAACAGTGTAACACACTTGAATCAGAAGAACAGTGTAACACACTTGAATCAGAAGAACAGTGTAACACACTTGAATCAGAAGAACAGTGTAAACTTTCAGAAGAACAGTGTAACACACAAACTCTCAGAAGAACAGTGTAAACTTTCAGAAGAACAGTGTAACACACTTGAATCAGAAGAACAGTGTAACACACTTGAATCAGAAGAACAGTGTAACACACTTGAATCAGAAGAACAGTGTAACACACTTGAATCAGAAGAACAGTGTAACACACTTGAATCAGAAGAACAGTGTAACACACTTGAATCAGAAGAACAGTGTAACACACTTGAATCAGAAGAACAGTGTAACACACTTGAATCAGAAGAACAGTGTAACACACTTGAATCAGAAGAACAGTGTAACACACTTGAATCAGAAGAACAGTGTAACACACTTGAATCAGAAGAACAGTGTAACACACTTGAATCAGAAGAACAGTGTAACACACTTGAATCAGAAGAACAGTGTAACACACTTGAATCAGAAGAACAGTGTAACACACTTGAATCAGAAGAACAGTGTAACACACTTGAATCAGAAGAACAGTGTAAACTTTCAGAAGAACAGTGTAACACACAAACTCTCAGAAGAACAGTGTAAACTTTCAGAAGAACAGTGTAACACACTTGAATCAGAAGAACAGTGTAACACACTTGAATCAGAAGAACAGTGTAACACACTTGAATCAGAAGAACAGTGTAACACACTTGAATCAGAAGAACAGTGTAACACACTTGAATCAGAAGAACAGTGTAACACACTTGAATCAGAAGAACAGTGTAACACACTTGAATCAGAAGAACAGTGTAACACACTTGAATCAGAAGAACAGTGTAACACACTTGAATCAGAAGAACAGTGTAACACACTTGAATCAGAAGAACAGTGTAACACACTTGAATCAGAAGAACAGTGTAACACACTTGAATCAGAAGAACAGTGTAACACACTTGAATCAGAAGAACAGTGTAACACACTTGAATCAGAAGAACAGTGTAACACACTTGAATCAGAAGAACAGTGTAACACACTTGAATGGATGTCTTTCTTTCTCACCTAGAATAAAGAGCATCTCCACGGCGATGTCGCTGACGATGGTGGAGCGCGCGGCCGTGTCGGTGTCGTCGTACGGCGTGAAGCAGACGTTGTAGGGCACGGTGACGGCCACGTAGAAGGTGGCCAGCAGGATGAGCCAGTCCCACAGGGCCTTGGACACGCTGTAGTGGAGCAGAATGAAGCGAGACTTCTCCACTGTCGCCACCTTGTACTCCGGCACCGAGGGTTTGTCAAACATGTTCTGTCGGAGAGGAGAAGGTGGAGTTGAGAAGGTGTTTTTTTTTTTTTTTTTTGCTGGAACAGTTACAATAGGCACAATAAGCACACATGTACACACATGCATATGCACAAACACACAAACACACTAGGGCATTCACAGACTAGTCGACTAGTAAAACCACTAGTCGACACTGTGCTTAGTAGTCGACTAGTCGTTTTTTTTTTTAATCTTTAAGAAAGAACATGAGGTATTTACACGACATACATGGACTATCATATCCCATATCCCATATCCCCCACAAAGAACATCAAAACACAACAAAACAAAACAAGAAAACTGCATAAGATACACAATAATCCAAGAACAAACAAGACTATTGGACAAACAACCAAACAAAAACAATGCATTCAAAGTAAATACATAGATCTTGCCCTGTTGGCAGCTAGGAAATGCATAGCTTTAAATTGGAAAGCATCCAATCCCCCAGCTGTAGTTCACTGGTGGAATGAACTCTCAAGCTACCATATGTTGGATAACATTTACTACAAGAGCAAAGGCAGATTCTTAGACATCCCCAAAATATGGCAACCACATACAGAGTTTGACTTTAAGAACTTTTTACCCCAGTGTCATTAGGCTTATCAGGATAGGAGCTGAATGCATTGTTTTTGTTTGGTTGTTTGTCCAATAGTCTTGTTTGTTCTTGGATTGTGGTGTATCTTATGCAGTTTTCTTGTTTTGTTTTGTTGTGTTTTGATGTTCTTTGTGGGGGATATGGGATATGATAGTCCATGTATGTCGTGTAAATACCTCATGTTCTTTCTTAAAGATAAAAAAAAACGACTAGTCGACTACCTTTAGGGACGGCTAGTCGACTAGTAAAATTCACTAGTCGTGAATGACCTAAAACACACGCACACACAGGCACACACACTAGTAACCACCTCCAGATTTCTTTTTTCTTTTTAGTTTATTCGGATAAACCCTCAACCCTCACCACCCGGTCGTTGCTCCACCCCCTCTCCGGATCTGGGGAGAACATCCTTCCTCTGATACATGTGCACGTGACAGCGAGGAGGTTTCACCAGCAGGACGTAGTGGGTGAGAGGATCACACGCTATTCCCCTCAGTTCCCCTCTCTCCTGAACAGTCGCCCCCATGACCGACCAGGGGAGACACTAGCGTAGCGACCAGGACACACCCTAATCCGGCTTCCCACCCGCAGACACGGCCAATTGTGCCTGTATGGATGTCCAAACAAGCCGGCCCGGAGGTGGCACAGGGGCTTGAACTTGCGATCCTCATGTTACCCTCATGCACTACCCGGATGCCCCTGCCTCCAGAATTTCGAACTCAACTTGATAAATATACAAAAGACACAATGCACCACCACCAGCAAAGCTGAATACATGAATAACGTGATAGCCAGCTGTTCCATGGGTGAAGTGCTGTGCAAATACGTTTTATGATAATCAGATGATAGGCTATTGCTGTGCCAAGATTTGCCCCCAAATAGAGAACATACATAAGTGCGTTGAATACTGACGGCAACTCAGGTGAAACTGATGCGGTAAATTAATGCTGTGTGTTATCTATTCTAAACAGCATCCAATAAAGAGGGGAACAAAATGAATGAATGACCATGAAAATAACCATCTAAAATGAGAACTGTGGTCAGTGAGGGAGCAATTCATTGCCAACATTGAGGGCTGCTCATTTCATACATGACTTGACCTTGGCTTGACTCCATGCCATTAGTGCATCAGGTCTTGAGGTGGTGCTGGATGGAGAATGGCAGATGTGTGAGAACAATGACCGTGCTGCTATTTCTGAAAGTTCTGCCCATTCGTTCTCCTCATTACAGTTTTTTATGGTGGAAATCCAATTGCAGAAATGTATGAATTGCTATTGCGGATGAGTTGGGGAGTCTGTTTTAGCACATAATGAGTCTGCGGATCTCCAAACGGGACCGTGCACTTGGCAGGTAATCACCACATGTGATCATAGCCTACTTAACTTACCATATAAGTAGACTCCTTAGGGGGCAAATCAACTGACGTCCTCTCCTTAACACATTGGGTGCCAGCCATGTTTTCATTCCTGTAGGTAAGTTGTGCCAGGGGTGTTTTTGACGATTCTGGCTCATTTTAGAACAGCCGAGGATTATTTTCTGTTAAGAATTCATGAACATCAATCATCTAAAAATAACTAATAGAATGTGTGCTTTCTCTGTCTAAAAGAGTTAGTTTGCAGAGTTAGTAGTTATGTAGATATTAGCCGTTGAGTACAGCATGGTTTCAGCGTCTGGAAATTTATTCAGAGATAAATGGCTTTTTGTGAAACAGTCACTTTAACCATTCATTTTTGGCATCAGTAAGACCGTCAGACATTCTAAACAATAGTTTTGAACAGTAATTTCCTCCATAACAACAGGAAACACCCCTCTCATTCAAACTCCTCCCTCCGTGTGTCTTCTCCTCCTTCCTCCTGGCTTCAGCGGGCGTGTCAGAAGCGCGTTGTGCTGCCTGCCTGTCTGTCTGCGTGCCTGCCTGCCTGCTTGCCTGTCGGGCAAGACGAGTCTGAAATGGATATGGATTACTGTAAAATCGCGTCGCCATTTCCTTGAATGGCTTGCTTCCGCGGTGTGTGTGTGTGTGTGTGTGTGTGTGTGTGTGTGTGTGTGTGTGTGTGTGTGTGTTCGCGCGTTGCTGCGCGGCTCTGGGGGGAAGGGATCTCTGTCCGTTCTGTGTGTGTGTGTCCGGGCGAGGCGGCTGCTTTTGTGGCTTTTGGGTCCCGTGGCTGTGACTTCTCTCGGTCTCTGTCGCCACTTAGTGGTCGGTAAAATAGATTACACACATGCTCTTGCTGCAAATACTTATCTCGAAGATGTAAAAGGGGTTGATTGATGTCCCACTGTCAAAAAAAAAAAATCTTTATGTAAGACGAGTTAGTCCGTCCTTGGCACTTAAGCGCTGGATTATGTAAGACGAATTAGTCCGTCTCTGGCACTTAATGTGTTAATAACGGCAATAAGAATAATTTCTGCCGTATGGCCACGGGCACGGCGGATGGGCGTCTACACCTGAATCCAAATGTCTTCATATTGCACAATGCAGGGCCCGACGTTTGCGTTTGGTTGACACAAGATCATCTGTGAATGATCAATCTCGAGATTATGGCAATTTAAATGAATTAAATCCATCAAGAATTGAAGAGAGAGGAGTTTTTGAAACACGTGGAACTTCGCATGCGCCGGTTGGCAATAAATATGGTTATTTTTTGGTTTATTTTCAAAGAGTGTTTATTCTAATTTATTTAATCTAATAAGTATAGGCCTAAAACTGTAGGAAATTGTGTTTATAGGTGTTGCCCCACGCCCTTATATGCACGTGAGTCTAATTCATTATCGAGTTTATAAAATGTAGGCTATAACTAGTCTACTTTTCAATAATAAAAAAAAATAGCCTATATGCCAATAATAGGGCCAGGCTAGCCGTTGTCAGGGGAGCTGTGTGGACAAAGAGAAGGATTAGTTTAGATAGAACACTTCAATTAACATATTCTGCCCGTTTTCTGGAAAAGGAGAAACGACCTATAGTGAAGACTAACCCTTAGGAGACAGCAGGCATAACTGCCTTTGACAGTGGAGAGCAGGAAAACAAAAAGAGGAGATGCAGTTATGAGCAGAGATCCATCAGGGAACAATGTGGCCACTAACAAACAGACGAGGTGAGGTGAGCACCAGGGACTCAGGGAGGTGAGCACCAGGGACTCAGGGAGGTGAGCACCAGGGACTCAGGGAGCACCAGGGACTCAGGGAGGTGAGCACCAGGGACTCAGGGAGGTGAGCACCAGGGACTCAGGGAGCACCAGGGACTCAGGGAGGTGAGCACCAGGGACTCAGGGAGGTGAGCACCAGGGACTCAGGGAGCACCAGGGACTCAGGGAGGTGAGCACCAGGGACTCAGGGAGGTGAGCACCAGGGACTCAGGGAGCACCAGGGACTCAGGGAGGTGAGCACCAGGGACTCAGGGAGGTGAGCACCAGGGACTCAGGGAGCACCAGGGACTCAGGGAGCACCAGGGACTCAGGGAGGCTCGCTAACAAAGTATTACACTGAATTTGTATGTGCGTTCACTAGCGTGACTGTGTGATATCTTAATGGAGAACTGGAGAAGACGGATGCGCTCTACTTTGGGATATAATTGGCGGATGATGATGGACAAATGACACCTCCATCTCTGTATGAAGGGCGGGGAAAATGGTCAAATTGTTCCCGGTGTCACCACTTTTGACAAATTGCATTGGCTAGACCTGCCTGACAAGTGAAACTGGGCAATTTGTGATCAAAGGAAGAAGAAGTGTGTTTCACAGCACAGTACATGCGTTTTCACGGCTTCGCCATAAAGAGCAGCACACTGGAAAATCCAGGAGAAAGCCCCCCCGCTGATTTCCCTCAGCTGCTGTGGCTACTTGAATGATGTTTGAAGGAACGTCGGCGAACGCTGGACTGTTTTGACTGTTTTTTTTTAAATTCGCCCTTACATCACAGAGGTCAGAGGTCAGGACACCCACGTGACCTTACATCACAGAGGTCAGAGGTCAGGACACCCACGTGACCTTACATCACAGAGGTCAGAGGTCAGGACACCCACGTGACCTTACATCACAGAGGTCAGGACACCCACGTGACCTTACATCACAGAGGTCAGAGGTCAGGACACCCACGTGACCTTACATCACAGAGGTCAGGACACCCACGTGACCTTACATCACAGAGGTCAGGACACCCACGTGACCTTACATCACAGAGGTCAGGACACCCACGTGACCTTACATCACAGAGGTCAGGACACCCACATGACCTTACATCAGAGGTCAGAGGTCAACACACCCACGTGACCTTACATCACAGAGGTCAGAGGTCAACACACCCACATGACCTTACATCACAGAAGTCAGCACACCCACATGACCTTACATCACAGAGGTCAGGACACACACGTGACCTTACATCACAGAGGTCAGGACACACACGTGACCTTACATCACAGAGGTCAGGACACCCACATGACCTTACATCACAGAGGTCAGCACACCCACATGACCTTACATCACAGAGGTCAGCACACCCACGTGACCTTACATCACAGAGGTCAGGACACCCACATGACCTTACATCACAGAGGTCAGGACACCCACATGACCTTACATCACAGAGGTCAGCACACCCACGTGACCTTACATCACAGAGGTCAGGACACCCACATGACCTTACATCACAGAGGTCAGGACACCCACATGACCTTACATCACAGAGGTCAGAGGTCAGGACACCCACGTGACCTTACATCACAGAGGTCAGGACACCCACATGACCTTACATCACAGAAGTCAGCACACCCACATGACCTTACATCACAGAGGTCAGGACACCCACATGACCTTACATCACAGAGGTCAGCACACCCACGTGACCTTACATCACAGAGGTCAGGACACCCACATGACCTTACATCACAGAGGTCAGCACACCCACGTGACCTTACATCACAGAGGTCAGGACACCCACGTGACCTTACATCACAGAGGTCAGAGGTCAGGACACCCACATGACCTTACATCACAGAGGTCAGGACACCCACATGACCTTACATCACAGAGGTCAGCACACCCACATGACCTTACATCACAGAGGTCAGGACACCCACATGACCTTACATCACAGAGGTCAGGACACCCACGTGACCTTACATCACAGAGGTCAGAGGTCAGGACACCCACGTGACCTTACATCACAGAGGTCAGCACACCCACGTGACCTTACATCACAGAGGTCAGGACACCCACGTGACCTTACATCACAGAGGTCAGAGGTCAGGACACC
This sequence comes from Poromitra crassiceps, assembly GCF_964638095.1. NCBI lineage: Eukaryota > Metazoa > Chordata > Actinopteri > Beryciformes > Melamphaidae > Poromitra > Poromitra crassiceps. Next base: position 1,554,645 of record NC_139626.1, on the reverse strand, counting down.
CACATGACCTTACATCACAGAGGTCAGGACACCCACATGACCTTACATCACAGAGGTCAGGACACCCACATGACCTTACATCACAGAGGTCAGGACACCCACGTGACCTTACATCACAGAGGTCAGAGGTCAGGACACCCACGTGACCTTACATCACAGAGGTGAGGACACCCACGTGACCTTACATCACAGAGGTCAGCACACCCACGTGACCTTACATCACAGAGGTCAACACACCCACGTGACCTTACATCACAGAGGTCAGGACACCCACATGACCTTACATCACAGAGGTCAGGACACCCACATGACCTTACATCACAGAGGTCAACACACCCACGTGACCTTACATCACAGAGGTCAGCACACCCACGTGACCTTACATCACAGAGATCAACACACCCACGTGACCTTACATCACAGAGGTCAGAGGTCAGGACACCCACGTGACCTTACATCACAGAGGTCAACACACCCACATGACCTTACATCACAGAGGTCAACACACCCACGTGACCTTACATCACAGAGGTCAACACACCCACGTGACCTTACATCACAGAGGTCAACACACCCACATGACCTTACATCACAGAGGTCAGCACACCCACGTGACCTTACATCACAGAGGTCAGCACACCCACGTGACCTTACATCACAGAGGTCAGCACACCCACATGACCTTACATCACAGAGGTCAGCACACCCACATGACCTTACATCACAGAGGTCAGCACACCCACGTGACCTTACATCACAGAGGTCAGGACACCCACATGACCTTACATCACAGAGGTCAGGACACCCACATGACCTTACATCACAGAGGTCAGGACACCCACATGACCTTACATCACAGAGGTCAACACACCCACGTGACCTTACATCACAGAGGTCAGGACACCCACATGACCTTACATCACAGAGGTCAGCACACCCACATGACCTTACATCACAGAGGTCAGCACACCCACATGACCTTACATCACAGAGGTCAGGACACCCACATGACCTTACATCACAGAGGTCAGCACACCCACATGACCTTACATCACAGAGGTCAGCACACCCACATGACCTTACATCACAGAGGTCAGGACACCCACATGACCTTACATCACAGAGGTCAGGACACCCACATGACCTTACATCACAGAGGTCAGCACACCCACATGACCTTACATCACAGAGGTCAGCACACCCACATGACCTTACATCACAGAGGTCAACACACCCACGTGACCTTACATCACAGAGGTCAGCACACCCACGTGACCTTACATCACAGAGGTCAGGACACCCACATGACCTTACATCACAGAGGTCAACACACCCACATGACCTTACATCACAGAGGTCAGCACACCCACATGACCTTACATCACAGAGGTCAACACACCCACATGACCTTACATCACAGAGGGCAACACACCCACGTGACCTTACATCACAGAGGTCAGAGGTCAGGACACCCACGTGACCTTACATCACAGAGGTCAGCACACCCACATGACCTTACATCACAGAGGTCAGGACACCCACGTGACCTTACATCACAGAGGTCAACACACCCACGTGACCTTACATCACAGAGGTCAACACACCCACGTGACCTTACATCAGAGGTCAACACACCCACGTGACCTTACATCACAGAGGTCAGAGGTCAGGACACCCACGTGACCTTACATCACAGAGGTCAGAGGTCAGGACACCCACGTGACCTTACATCACAGAGGTCAGCACACCCACGTGACCTTACATCACAGAGGTCAGCACACCCACGTGACCTTTGGCCCAAGAGCCAGTCAGCCGTGGGCATCCGCGTGATTGGAAGGGGAAAGCCCAGCGCTGCGGGGACACGTGTCACTACATGTCACACAGCTAACAGCTGATCCTCGCACTTCATTAAGTCACGCTGCGGCCCAGGGCCTGCTCTACCAACTACAACCCCCAGCATGCTTTGCGCTTTGCTTGCCACAGATAGAAAGGCCTGTCCGTCCTTGACTTGAGCTGCAACCATCACGTTCCCTCGAGCAGAGAATCTGGAGCTACTGTGTTGCAGAAGCTCATCAGACTTGCTTATACACTTTTATCCAAGTCATTTCTCTTGAGGATAGAGCAACACTGCATCAATCGTTATAACACGGTTACACCATAGTCCTTGCTATAGAATTTAAGTCATTACATATTCAATAAAGCTATAATTACATAACACATAATTATTAATGGTATGAGTTATTACATAAATGCACGTCATATGGACAGACGCAATAGGCAGACCATCATCTACAGACCATTGAGGTATGTCGATGCTACAGACAGCATATCTGTCGCGGCATTGAGAAGGCCAATGCATTCTGCCACACACACACACGCACACACACACACACACACACACACACACACACACACACACACACACACACACACACACACACACACACATACTGTAGGTTAAAACCAACTTTCATCCTCTGCCTACAGGCTGACCTTGCTTGGCTCCATGAAGCCTCAGCTGCAAGATAAAACATGTGTGTTTCTAAACATCCCTGTTCTTTGTCTCTCCTCTCTGCTTTCCTCAGTATAAGAATCCATGACAAACTTTTAGATCTTCACTGCATCTGTCAACCATCATGTATACATTGAGATGATCAGTCCTCCTGTAATGCACTTTACAGGGGTAAATGACAACTTTCCGGCTTCTGTCTCCTTTCAGTTTCATATTAGCCGAAATGTTTTTATTGTGGATGAGGAGTGAGAAATTCATTTCAATTCAAACAGTCCTCATGTCAGCTTTTCAAAGTTATCAACAAGCCTGATTTGAGTAATAACACTAAAAACTAGTGCCCGACCGATATATCGGTCCACCGATATTATCGGCCGATATTGGCCGATAACCGATATATCGGTATCGGCCGATATGTTGGCCGATATTTTTGGATTTTGGATTTTTTAAGTCATAGACAACATGTTGTGTATATTTGATCTTTTTTCTCAACTCAAGTTATATTTTATATTTGTTCTATTTGTGTTTTTGTATTTCTAGTTATTTATAATTATTAAATTCCCAGTTCAGTTTACTGTTTCATTGCATTGATGTCATTTTGGACAATAAAGTTTATTGATAAGCTGTAAAATATCCTGCCTACATTACATATCTCAAGTCATGTCAAGTCATATCTTTGTCAAGTGTTTGATATTTGAGGGATCATTGCAAAAGAATTGTGTAATATAATGGTGTATTATATAATATAAGAATATCGGCCGATATATCGATAGCGGAATTTCTTTACTTCCTAATATCGGTATCGGCATCGGCCTCCAAAATCCAGTATCGGTCGGGCTCTACTAAAAACCTCTGAAAATTAACCTCAAGCCTGTGGAGAAACACTAGACCATGAGGACGAGTACATTACGGCAGAGAAACACTAGACCATGAGGACGAGGTTCTCAAATGTTTTTCAGCCAAGGACCACTTACAAGATAGAAAATATACCGGGGACCCCATCATTCTGATTTGTGATTTTGGGCTAAGCTTAATTGTTTCCACGGTAACGTGCTCGACTTTTAATTTGATAGGTTGTTATTAGAATGTAATCCATGAACCATTTTAGATTTAAAGCATAAACTATTTTCGTTGAACTATGAAGATTTTGCAAAAAAAAATATATATATATTTTTTTTTACATTACATTTACATTACGTCATTTAGCAGACGCTTTTGTTTTGTCCAAAGCGACTTACAATATCACAATTTGTCAACAGTACAGAAAACCACTATGCAACACATTCAATGACAGCCAAGATATTTTGATAGACTAGCACCATGTAGGAAGTAGTTTGAGAAGGAATAAGTAACATGTAGCATTTTTTTTTACCTGAAAACTTTTCGCGGACCCCCTCCGCGGACCCCCATTTGAGAACCACTGCATTATGGGATGTTGAAGAGATGGAGATGGAGATATGGGAGATACTCAGACCAGGGACACAAATAGCTGCTGAAATGTGCCACTGTATTTCAATGAGCCAGAATTGCATCATAACTTAAAAGGCCTGTAGATAGCGCTATTTTTATCTTTTACAGCCTTCTGACAAGAAGTGTGTTCACGTAAAAACTGGCACCAGAGTGGCATTCCCCTGGAAAGTCTCAAGGGTTGACAGCATCGGAATTGGCAGATCAGTCATAAACAACAACAGAGGCAGAGTGCCTGTGCTGTTGACACTTTTTTTGTTTTTAACACAGCTGTCCTGGCATAGTAAATAATTTGGGGTGTGAAAGTTCATCAACAGAAAGTACACAGCCTCCACTGTCTGAAAGTCTTTAGATAGTAAGCCCTTGTTCACACAGGACGCCGAACTTGAGGCAGGCTTAAAGCTGAACTGACGCCTCACCGTTCACACAAGAAGCCTTCTCTTTTCCTCTCAGCGCCTCCTCGGCGGGCCTTGAACCCGCCCACAACTTCCCATTCACTTCATGCATGGCAGCTTCAAGCTTCACGCGTCGCGTTTGGAAAATAGGACTGAATCCTGAACGATGGCTTGAGCAAGGCGTGAGCGTGGCTTCAGCGTGAACACGTGCACGCAGGTGGTGTGAACGGCCTCGCCTGTTACCAACGATGCCTAAATGAAACTTGTGGGTTCAGCGTAGGTTGAGCGTTGCTTGGGTGTATGGTGTGAACGGGCGCTAAGACTTGAACACTGAGCTGCTATGGTTCAGCAATTGGGAAATCAAAGGGAAAGAGCCTCCTTCCACACCTCTGAAATCAGGTGACAGGCTCCCAGCTGGACTCGCTTCCATTTTTTTATTTTTTATTTTACCTTTATTTTACCAGGCGAGACAATTAAGAACAAAATTCTTATTTACAATGTCGGCCTGCATTTCTTGAGATTCTGAGCAGTTACGCAGCCTCTGTCTCTTTCTGCCTTTTTCATTGGCTGCTCTCCCTTTGAAAGGCTGTATGCCCCGCCCCCTGCTCCCCTCTTCCTCGCTGGGACGACGGGCTACAAATAGAGATCTATTCACAGCACGGCTGGCTGGCTGGCTGGCTGGCTGGCTGGGGTGTGGAGGCAGACGCACGCACTGCTAGCTAACTGCTCCTGACAGAGAGAGAGAGAGAGACAGAGAGAGAAAAACTGACAGAGAGACAGAGACGGAGGGGGAGAGAGAGAGAGAGAGAGAATGCAAGACAGAGAAGACAGAGCGGGAGCAAAAGTGGGAGGTTAGAGCGATAGAGAGTGTCAATAATGAATGAGGAAGAGATCAAGCAAAAAGAAAGAAAAAGAATAAAGGAGAAGATGATGTAGCGTGACAGAGACAGAGACAGAGAGAGAGAGAGAGAGAGAGAGAGAGAGGGTCAGAAAGGGTGAAGCTGACAGCAGGCGCTTAGGAAAGGAGAGGATGAGATAAAGAGAGAGAACCTGGCTTTCCATAATTTTCTCTCGATTCCCATGAATATATGACAAGTTTTATGAATGCAAATGAAGTCAGCTGACTGTCTGTCTGGTGCATGATGATGCCCGCACACATACACCCCCCCACCCCCCCCACACACACACACACACACACACACACGAGCTAGAAGAACTTGGGCACAAAGCCCAGGAAGAACACAGGGTATAATATGACAAACAAAGTGGGCGCCCGGGTAGTGCAGCGGTAGATTCCCTGCCTAGCAACATGATTCCCTGTCTAGCAACATGAGGGTCGGAGGTTCGAGCTCCCGTGTTACCTCCGGCTTAGTCGGGCGTCCATAATACAGGCACAACTGGCCAAGTCTGCGGGGTGGAGAGCCGGATTAGGGGTATGTGTCCTGGTCACTGCACTAGTGCCTCCTGTGGTCGGTCAGGGCCCCTGTCCGGGGGGAGGGGAACTGGGGGGAATAGGACTAATCAGCGGGACATCACGACACCCGGATATGCCACCCGCTTATATTTTGACATTCTGTGTGAGAGCAGAAGTAGCTCAAGGGTGTGATGTATAATATATGTGTGCGTGTTAAAGTTGTGTGAACTGTTGCAGTTTTTAAAATGAATTTAGTAAAAAGCACAGCCTGCTAGCGCGAGACACTCCTTACAGAAAAAACACGTGAGGTTCATATGTGTCCACATATTTCACCACAAGTGTCCACATGTTTCTCTACATGTTAAATTTCACATGTGAAAACATGTAGAACATGTGAAACCCATGGCAAGCGTGTGGAAAACATGTTATCATGTTATAACATCTGATAACATGTTTTGCCACATGTTGTATAGTAACATGTTTTCCACATGTGGACCATATGTGGAAAACAACATTTACATGGGTTTCACATGTAATCACATGGGAATTGACATGGGTTTCACACATTTCACATGTGAAAACATTCCAAAACCACACGCTTCCCAAAGCACATGTTTCACATGTTCCACATGTGAAATTTAACATGTTTTCACATGTGAAAATGCACATGTGCAAAATCACATGTGATCACATGTCCAGACGGAGTCCAGACGGAACCGCAGAAGGAAACAGAATGTGAGTTCACGGATGGTTTTAACCAGGCTAACAGTATGATGCACAGAAACCGACAATTCTCAAGGGGTTGAATTCCTTTTAAGTGCAACTAATAATAAACAACAGAGTCACACAGATTCATTATGTATTGTAATACTTGAACTAATGTGTTATTATGCACGTCATTTTCTAATGTGCTAAAATCTTAAGAATAATGTGCATAATGCAATGTGCTTATTTGCACCATAAATAAAAACGAACAGAGAATTGTGCAAGCAAAACGCAACTCCATGGACAAAAATAACCCATTGTGTGTGTATGTGTGTGTGTGTGTGTGTGTGCGTGTGTTTGTGTTTGTTTGTGTGTGCGTGTGTGGAGAAACACTCCAGTGAGCGTGTGTCTGCTTCATTTGAGCTAAAGTTTAGCTCAAATTTAGCTGCTAAACTAACATAAAAGCTTAGAGTTTTGGGGAATGGCTGTCCTGGGATTATCAGTCTGGCAGACAGGTGTTTGGCAGGTTTGGTTCGATTGGGTTGAGGGCGCGCGCGTGCGTGTGTGTGTGTAGCCAAAAATACCACAAACGATATGTACAACACTGCACACAGTCACACACATCCTGAAAATATAAAGCGTGCGCGCGCGGGCACGCGCACGCGCACACACACACACACACACACACACACACACAGCTCATCTCAAGTGCGTTGCATCTCATTAATGCTTTGCATCTAAATTCCCATGCAAACTGCGCTGTATCTGCTGTTAACACCAGAGACAGGTCTGCAAGTTGAAGGTTTCCAAAGTCATGGATGGGAATCACAAGACACAGTCCAAAGAGCTGGAAACAAACACCACCTGCCAAGAAGACATTTGAATCATTCTGACCAACGCTTATGCAGATTTTTTTTTTTTTTTTGCTTTTGCAGCCTCTATTTTTGTATGTTTTATATTCACGTGCATTCTTTAAATGCATGCTGCTTGTGGAAATTACCCTTATTTTTCTCTTATTTTTCAAAAGTAGGTGCTTCTATGTATTCTTTCCATGAAACTTACTGCAAAGTCATTTCAAGTTGCTCAAGAAAAGCTTTGGAGTCAGAGGTTCGTCTTATTTGAATATATATATTAAAGATTAAAGGGAAAGTCTTGAGAGGAAGAGATGCACACAGCAGCAGGCTACAGTACGTATACTTCTTACTCTCAGACCTTCCCTTTAACAAATGTGAATTCGCAATAGCTGCGACCGCATATGCAAATTTCCAAAATGCAGGAGGGCAGGGGCAGCCCACCCACCTCTGCCACCCTGCATTTTGAAATGTGTTCATCATAATCATAATAATAATTTTATTGATATATTTATTGATATAGCATCTTTGAAAAACAAGGTACACATGGCTTTACAGTCAAAAACAGACAATAAAACTAAATAAGATCCAGATAAAAAAGATAAAATAATGTTAAAGTTACAAATGCCATCGGTTGATGATGGAAAAAGAACCCGTGAGCATCAACGGATGGAAGAGCTTTAACCAGAAAATCCTAGACTGCAGGTCTCTTATCTGTAACTTATAAGGTATCTCTCTCTCCCTCTCTCTCTCTCTGTAGTTTGCAGGTATATGGGGTATCCAGATTATTAAGAATTGTCTTCAGTTTAGATGGAATTTTTCCTAAGGACCCCCCCCCCCCAGATATTTTGAATAATAGTTGTGTGATGATTTTGTGAACTGCAGCTCTATTTGCTTTACATTACCTAACAGATGAGTGTGAATATACACCCACTCGTGTGCCAATTGAATGTTATCACTCCTGAATCTAGCCCTATAAGCAAGCCCTTCGACTTGGCTCTATATGCCCTGATGAAGACTGTATAGTTGTACCGTGTTGGCATACCTAGCCTAGCCCATACAATAAAAGCGTTTAAAAATCTTCAGCAAAAAAATGTGCTTTGGATTTTTTTGGGGAGGATCAGCTGTCCCAGCCACTAGTGATAAGCTGTATTCTCTTGTCTGTCTATTGGTCTTTAAGCATCTTCCAAGGACGTTACAGAATGTGCAGACATTAGAACAGGTCACAGAAGCAGAGTCAGGGCAACACATGGACGGTATGTCTTGGTCTTCTAGAGACTGTAGATATTCTGGGACCTACAGGAGCCCCTGTCTGTAATGTAAGTGGTAGCAAGGTTACAGTGGTCACCATCGATCATGAAACAGTACATTCGCAGAGGGGGACCCCAGTTGAGCTATTGGTATGTACAATTTTCTTCCACACAAGTACAAAGAGCTTGCGAGTTAAAACTGGAGATCTAGGATTTAGATTTTGACTTGTTTGCAACTTTTATGTCTGTCTTTAAGCCGCTCTCTCGCTCAGGTCTACCTCGAGAAGAGGAATCTTAATCTCAGTGGGACTAACCTAGTTAAGGCAAGGTTAATACATATTGTAAGATGGTAATTCTACTGTCAGCCTGCAAACAGAGGTCATGGAAAGGGGACATTACTGCAAGAGCGAGCGCGTGTTTGAAGGCTACAGAGAGAACGATATGAACTCTTTCACTGCTGAATTTCAGGTTCCTGCATGCATGTGTGTGTACCTGTGGTGTGTTAGCCTGGGTGAACCCAGCCTTCAACGTGATGTCACAGGCTATGCCTGTAGCGTAAGTTCTTCGTGACTGATAGCACATAGCGGTCACGTGGAGGCTGGGTTTACCCAGGCTAGTGGTGTGTGTGTGTGTGTGTGTGTGTGTGAGAGAGAGAGAGAGAGAGAGAGGGGAAGAGAAGAGTGTACTGAATTTGTGTAAAATAGACGCCCATAATGTGAGTGCTGGAATAATGATAAAGCATCTATTAAATATGGTGTATTCCTGTATATCTACCATACTTCATATATATCTACAGTACTTCAAATAAATCAATGTTTATTCTGTAGAAAAACAAATAGAGTCCGCACACTGGATTTTAAGGCTCCTGGTCAATTTATTACGTTTCGATCCCAAGGATCTTCGTCAGAAGTCGTCTGACGAAGATCCTTGGGATCGAAACGTAATAAATTGACCAGGAGCCTTAAAATCCAGTGTGCGGACTCTATTTGTTTTTCTAATTATTATTCATTTGTCCAGCACCTGACTTCTCGTAGATGTGCATGCTCTCCTGTTTTTTATTCTGTAGTAAAGCCCTCATTGACTCGCTGTCTAGGTAGATGTGGGATGATTTTGTGTGTCTGAGGGTGTGTGTGTGTGTGTGCATGCGTGCATGTGTGTGTGTGTGTGCATGCGTGCGTGCATGCGTGTGTGTGTGCGCACATGCATGTGTGTGTGTGTGCATGCGTGCGTGTGTGTGTGTTTGTGCGTGCATGCGTGTGTGTGTGCGTGCATGCATGCGTGTGTGTGTGTGCATGCGTGCATGCGTGTGTGTGTGTGTGTGTGTGCATGCGTGCGTGCATGAGTGTGTGTGTGTGTGTGCATGCGTGCGTGCATGCGTGTGTGTGTGTGTGTGTGCATGCGTGCGTGCATGCGTGCGTGCGTGTGTGTGTGTGTGTGTGCGTGCGTGCATGCGTGTGTGTCTGTGCGTGCGTGTGTGTGTGTGCGTGCATGCGTGTGTGTGTGCGTGCATGCGTGTGTGTGTGCGTGCGTGCATGTGCGTCTGTGCACGTTTGCATGGCTGGAGTGAACAGTGCCATCTGTGAGTAGGTGGGTTTGGAAGCGGGGCACCAGGAGGGTTGGCAGACGTGGGGGAGGTGAAGCTCAGTGATGCCCAGGATGGAGCCTGCAGGTTTGCCCCGGAAGCTACATTACAGCCTTTGTTCGTGGGGTGCGAACAGGATATCAGGCCAGCTATATTCATGTCAGAGGAGTCACACAGGGACGCAAGAGGATTCTTACTATACTGCCGTTGAAGAAACAACAACAACACATAACCGCAATGTATAGGTTTTTGTTTCCTTAGTTAAAGTGAGTTTCATGACCTTTGGCCCTTGAATCCTGTTAAAACCTCATCAGGTATTTTCAAAAACAGATTTAAACAAGAAACATTTTGGCTACTCATTCCACGCTGTTTTTAGCTGAAATGTTCACTGTAGCCAGGTCCTCCACACCCATTCTTATTCTTAGAGCAACATGGATTGAACATTGCAGATTTCAGCTAAAAAGATGGTGTGAAAATGATGTCTTTTCAAGTCAACTTGGCATCTCAGGGCTTGTGGAGACTTGGATTATGTCAGGTGAGCAGTAAGGAAGCATGTTTTTTTTTACACACATTTCTGCTTGTGATCCTGTTCACACTCAGCAGACAGCTCTATTTGCCTGATGCAGCCAGTCTCCATCCAAACTAGGACTGCACCAGCTGCATTCTACTCCATGTACTGTAGTACACGCACTGTCGGCAAGTACCTCATACAACCCCACATCAAAAAAATCTAAACTATCCCTTTAAAGCAGGGGTAGGCAATTATTTTTTCCTGGGGGGGGGAGGGGGGCACATTTTTGTCATGCTGTATAACCTCTAATCTTACCACTAGATTAAATTATAGAAAACATATTGTGCACTTATTCTTATTCTTAATATTCTTATTATATTATATTGAAAATCACTCCAAACAGCCAATAGCTTCATAAGTAAAATGGTGTGGTTTGTCTTAGACCTCCCGGGCCAGGCAGAACCATCATCAGGGCTGGTTCTGGCCTCCAGGCCGTATAATGCCCAGGTGAATGAATGAATGAATTTATTTGATACATCAAAAAATACAGTACAGGATCAGGATATCACAAAATAGTATTTCCATTGTGGTCCCGAAACAACAAACATCAATATAGAACAATCATATCAAGAATAAAAGAAAAAGACATGCATTTTGTCAGGTTTTTTTAAACTATTGTGTGTCCCAAAGTCATTTGGACAAAGGTCATGCAATATTTTATAGACTATGATCAGTTTTAACTGTTGAACTCTACCGTCAACAGGGAGCCAATTCAACTCTCTTAAAATGGTTTGGGGCTAATGTGCGTTCTTGGACTGAGGTTAAGGATGACCCTCATTAGTTTGTTTGGAGCTTTTTGAAGCCTGTCTTTTGATCTTTTAGTTGTGCCCGGCAGGTGTACTCATAGTGACATCGGTCTGCTATCAAGTCAGTATTCTAATTTTCATACTATTTACTTGTGTCACGAATGGCTAATAGACAATATATTATAACATATTTGTACTGGGAAAATCACTTTTGACCAATCACTGGGAAAATGCTAAAATGGCCTTTGTGTCACAGCTGGACATGCTTGAATGACATGAGTGAATTGGCCAATTACTGAAGGCAATGTGCTTGTTGTGTTTGCTGAGAGAGCAAGTTAGAAAAATGCAGCACAAAAACAACATGTTTAACAGACCAGAACAAGGTGGTCAACCTTCTTAGCCTGGGTAAACCCAGCCCCCACGTGACCTGCTCTCAGACCTGCTCTCAGTCACTAGGTGACTGAGAGCAGGTCACGTGGGGGCTGGGTTTACCCAGGCTACAACCTTCTCACTACTGGCAAATAGAAACAGAGATACTGATCACATGTTTACAGGCTCATGTACCAGCATTGGGGAAGGGAAATGTCACTAAAATGTCCTCTCTCTGTCTTCAGTGCTAAAATGAACATGTGCTTTAGTTAAATGTAAATAATCTATTAAAAAAACACACAACAGCGCATTGCTTTCGCATTTTCTTCTTCAAATGCTAATTTTGAACATGTGTCAGTCACACACTGCGCTCTCAGGTGCTGAGAGACTTTTTTAAGCGGTATAAGTGACTATGTCATTTACCATTTACCACTATGTGTTTGAGCACGGGATGTGTAGACGAGATGTGGAGGAGATTTAGCCTAGGCCACCTGGCCACTCTTCCAGCTCAGCAGACTCGGCACAGACAGAGACACAGGCATAGAGAAAGAGAGACGGTAAAACACGCACGCACACGTGCACACACACGTGCACACACACGTGCACACACACGTGCACACGCACGCACGCACACACAAACAGTTTAAGAAATGTCTGGAAATGAATGGAGAATTAATTTCCTCATTGGCGAGACTTTGGCACGGTATGGAGAGAGCGGCTTGACACGGGAGACGGGGGGGTGGAGCAGAAGGACCAGACCTGCCAATCTGCACCGCTTACTTCAACACCTGGGTGTGATTTATGTATTTACCCCTTGATGATTTGATTCTATTTCGCACATCAAAAAGGAAAATGAACAAACAATACCGAAATCAGTGGGTAGTGCTGGGAGAGAAGGGGAGCCCGGGGGGCTCATGCATACAGAGTCCCCTCCCATCATGATTAGATCAGATTAATTTACCCCTTTAAAAGTTCTGCATCACGTTGAGCCTCCTGGGAGGAAAATGCCACAATGTGAAGGACAGGTTTCTCTACAAACCCTGCAGGTTACAGCGCCCCCGCTGGGGGGTGGTGGGACTTTCTCAAAATGTGATCCACTGCAAATAGTTTTGGCTTGAACTTGAGAGCAAAACAGGAAGCCGCTGGCATGCAGAACATTGCTTGAAGTTATTATTCAAAGCTTATGGAAGCTTTGTTCTGTTCAAGTAGGGCAGCAACATGGCAAACTGCCACAAATGCCCTCTTAAGGGTTAGTACCTCTTAAGGGTTAGGGTTAGTACCTCTTAAGGGTTAGGGTTAGTACCTCTTAAGGGTTAGGGTTAGTACCTCTTAAGGGTTAGGGTTAGTACCTCTTAAGCTACTCGAAAGACAAACGCTCTTGAAAGGGAGATAAAGGCAAGTAATTCCGAGGGCAAAATGGCTCAATTAATGATCTAAAAAAGGCTGGAAAAGGATTTAAAATCCATATCGAATGAGTCTGTTGTTCTTTCCTCTGTTCATTTGCTTGCCAGCAGAGGTGCAGTAAAACCAGCAGAGGTGCAGTAAAACCAGCACAGGTGCAGTAAAACCAGTAAAACCAGCAGAGGTGCAGTAAAACGTGTACATGCACAGTAGTACTGTATATATGAGGTGTTGGCACGTCCAGACAGTCGCACAGTGATGGGGGTGAAGTGTGCAGCTTCCTCCGTGACCACCTTGCCAGCAGTGACCTCATCCCCAAGCAACCACCTTGGGTCTCCCAGCCGAATGCCGCTGCCGCCACCGGGGACCTTGCTGTTTGCCCGTTTAAAGCCAGGACTACTTGACAAAATAGTAGCCTAGCATTAGGGGTGTCACGATACACTCAGTTCACGATACGATACACGATATTGGGTTCACGATAACGATACGATATTTTAACAATACTTTTTTTGCGATCGATTTGTAAGTTGAGGGGGCATTCTCCACGCTAATTTGCTAATTTGAGAATTTGAGTAATTTTGCCATTTTCATCCTCCGTGTCTGTAACGTCCCTCGTCTGTTCAAACAAAGCAATGAAAAGGAGAGCGAGCATGCAATCAGATGCAGATCAGTGCCACCATGTTCAGCTTCTTTTTCTCACGATATGAGATTGTATCTCAACGATACATATTGTCACGTTTTGATATCGCAATATATTGTGGGACGATATATATTGTGACATCCCTACCTAGCATGCAAGAAATGCAACAGGTGCAAGATTACACAAAACTAGTTCCTCTTTTTTATTGCGGAAACCCCCCATAATCACAACCATTCAGGAGACTTAACCTGTTAATCCCTAAGCCTATTTTTCAGCTCACCTGCCGAAAATGAGTATATCTCCACAACTACAGGGTATTTTCTGAAAATTATTCAAAAGCTAGCCAACACCGGTGAGATTGCTGTAGAAGTGTCAGAATCAATTACAAAAGTACTATATCAGAGTAAAATCAGTTGGAACATGGCAAAAAACAACAACACTATTTTTAATATCTTATGAGTGCTTGTATCAAAGCAAATTCTTAGAAAGTGAACCAGAGCAATTTTACAGATGATTTACTACATGTAGGCCCAGGCGGACCTGATCTGGGCACATTTTGGGCATCATGGGTGCCATTTGACTTTTCTATGGTAGAAGACTGAAATACCTTTTTTTTCTCCTATTTAGATATCACTATAGGTACTCAGTTAATATGCGTTATGGTTTGGATAACCCTCAAGCCTTATATCTGTATTTTTACTCTGTGAAATGCATCAAAAGGACTTCTTCAATTTGCCTGCAAAGCCTGGGGCGTTACGCAGAGGGCTATCTCGGGACCCCATTGGCCGATTTCGATGATTGACACCTCTATGGAAGCGTCAGAGCCAATAGAATTGACGTGAACTGAAATAATTTACGTCAAGCAGTTTTCCAGGAAATGCTGTCAACTGAACCCAAAGCTCGTCTATTCTGTGAAGATGACCACTCCATGTAAAACCCTCTATATGGCTTTGTAAACACGATGACTGTAAAAAAACAACACTTTAAGATGATGAAGAGGCATTAGGAGTAGCAATTAGTAGCGTTTTTATGAAGTCAAACACAACTTTTGATTGGAAAACAGCAAAGGCAAGACATAACTTGTAGATTTATCTGTAAAACGTTAAACACTTTTTTGCTGTTCTTTGACAGCCTACTGAGTGAGTTTTCATCTCTCAGAGACGAGCTATACCTATTTGGAAAGAGGAGACTCTTGGCTTTCGAAAGCCGTCTCGTTTGGAGAGAAAAGATTCACTCGCAAAAACAAATCACCACATAAACGCAGGCATGCACCGTTTTCTTGTTTTTGCTACATGGTGATATTGTTGCTTGGGGTTGGAATTATTTTTTGTTTGAATACAAATTGCTTGTCAGAGTTTTGTAGCCTCGTTTCTTCCTGACATTTTGGTGTGCTGTATATCTCGCTGCCTGCTTCCTAAGCTGCTGTAGAGAGTCATTTGTGAGAGATGACAAGAGCTCAGCCCGCCGGTGGGCCCGCTAGGGGGGAAGAGGTTAAAGCATCGCAATGACACATTGGAGGAGTTTTCCACTGAGACAAGCCTCTGGCTCTGAATGTGGGCCAACACTTCCCTCATGTTTTCATCTTTTACATCTATCAACATTAATAATGCAACATGTCTCCACTGGATGCCTTACTGTTTATCTTCCTGAAGGGGGGGATGATGGGGCACACATCAAAAACTAATGAGGAAAGCATGTGTGTGTGTGTGTGTGTGTGTGTGTGAGAGTGTGTGTGTGTGTGTGTGTGTGTGTGTGTGTGTGTGTGTGTGTGTGTGTGTGAGTGAGTGAGTGAGTGTGTGTGTGTGTGTGTGTGTGTGTGAGTGTGTGTGAGTGTGTGTGTGTGTGTGTGTGTGTGAGTGTGTGTGTGTGTGTGTGTGTGTGTGTGTGTGTGAGTGTGAGTGTGGTGCAGATACTCACACTGCCCAGGTTGACCGGCTCTCCTTTGCCTCCTCTGGAGAACTGTCTGGTCAGCTGGTACAGCATGGTGCGGCCGCGCTTCCTGGCCTGGCTGAAGTGAGAGCTGCTCTTCCTCCTGCGCCTCTTCTCCTCTGAAACTTTCACACAGTCCAACACCCTCAGCTCAGTGCGTGGCCCTCAATGTGTTGGGCGCCAGGAAGTCAGACAGCGTTTCAAACAAGAACGTAGGAGAATTTGGGATATCTAATGCAACTTTGTGGGTGGAATGTGGATTATCTTTAAGTTTGAGTTTATTACACTTAACATGATATATTTTCCTCTCATCACACACACACACAAGTGCGAGAAATTCACAGCCCTCTGATATGTTCTACTACTTTCATCCAATCGGATTACAACAAAATGACAGTTTATTCCCGCCGGCACAGTGCTCGATATGTGCAGTGGGCTGTGTCCAGGTTCTGCTTCAAGAGACACACACACACACACACACACACACACACACACACACACACACACACACACACACACACACACACACACACACACACACACACACACACACACACACACACACACACACACACACACAGCTGCCCAAATCAAACTCCCTATTGGAAAGCAGAGTATGAATACCAGCCCTAAAAACATGCCAGGTAGAATTTGACAATGACGAACAAGCTGGACATCTTCTGTTCCCCAGCTTTCAATTTAGTGAAAATGAAGGCTGGGGGCCAGAAGATGTCCCCATCTTAAATCATGTCCCAAGTAAGCAAACAACAGGATTTTGGTAAACAGGGCGTGTCGTGTCGCCTACCTTCTTTCCTGCTGTTGTGGTGGCCTTTTCCATGGGTGTCAGTGATGTCCTTGAATGAGAAGAGAAAGAGAACCATTTCGCCTTTCTCGTTCTTTATGGGCACGATGTCCAACAGGCACCAGAAGGCCACGCCTGGAACAAATCATAATAATAAGGATGACAATGCATTTTATTTATGGGGCGCCTTTCAGAACACTCCAGGGCACCACCTGACACGACATAGTTAAAAGCAAGCAGCAAATATCAAGACAATCAAACAATCAGTCATTCAAAATATAGCTTAAAAACAATAATTAGGTCAAAAGAATGATCACACAGAATAAGCCAGTTTAAAAAGGTGCGTTTTCAGACACGATTTGAAGTTGGAGAGAGAGTCAATGTTATGGATGTCTTGTGGGAGGGAGTTCCAGAGATCAGATGGGGGGGGGGGGGGGGGGCAGAGTGACTGAAGGCTCTAGAGACCCCATGGTGGTCAGGCGGGCGGACAGAGGGTACAGTGAGTTGGAAGGCAGAGGAGGATCGGAGAGCGCGAGAGGGAGTGTAGAGGAGTTCCGAGAGATATGAAGGTGCAAGACTATGAAGGTGGAGAAGCAGAATTTTGAAATCGATACGGTATTTAACGGGGGAACCAATGGAGTTGTTGAAGAACCGGACTGATAGGTCTATGGAAGGAGTTGTAATGATACGGGCGGCTGAGTTTATGAAACCAGCAAGGTTCATTCAGGGCAAATTCATTGGTTTCTTCACCATTTGGAGAATGATACGACATGAAGGAAACATGCTCAACAGACACCAACACTGAGGTGTATAAAAGAGCCATTTTTAACTGTAACCAGCAGATCTATAAGTCATTCTGTCGGTCGGTCGGTTGGTCCACAGAAAGTTCACCACCCTTTAGTGGGCACCGTTTTCACCATAGGAGATTGAAATTTGGCATAGAGGTCAAGTCTGTGTGGGGCAGTGGTGGCCCAAGGCGAAGCAAGCTTGTGACCGCAACCTTCAAAATGCAGATGGCAGAGGACTGAAATTTGCCATGGAGGTCAAGTGTGTGTGTTTGTGTACATGCAAATTGGCTAAAAGATTATATAGGTGGGATTATATTTTCAATTTAGTTTGTGTGTTTTGTGCTTGCATATATCAGGCGCACACTCTAGTGTGTGTGTATCGACTCCCTTCATCTCATATGTTCTTTGTTGTTCTGCTGATACCGGTCTTGTTTTTTGCTGCCTTTCTTTTAAATCCACAAACAGAAACTTTTATCAATATTCCCCTAATCGGTTGCCTTTTCTACTAGAACTGAAATCTCCTCAAATCGCTCTCAACCCCCCCCCCGCCCCCTTCCTCATTGACTTGTTTATTTAGGCCTATCCATTGTTTATTTTCTTATTTATTCATTTGTTTGTGCTCACTTTTAATATACTAGGAATCGAGCACGCTACGGACTGACACACTGATGATATCACAATTGCTCGAGTGACATCACTAATGACATCACAATTGCTCGAGTGACATCACATCACAATCTGATGACATCACAATTGCTCAAGTGACATCACTGATGACATCATCACTGATGACATCATCACTGATGACATCACAATCGTGAGTGAACCACACCGCCACCCACTTAGCCATTTTTAACTAAGTCTGCTCTTTATTTACATAAGGAATTGGACTTAGTACAAGTATGCAGATCACATCAATAGCAGAGGATAACTATCACAAAGTATTAAGTGACATAATGGGATAGTGTCCGTAAGATCTTGTCAATGGAGGGGGGGAGGGGGGCAGCCTGTTGCAGAGCCAGTTGTGCTCAGGGGACATCAGGGAGGGGAGGGGAGGGGAGGGGGGGGGGCAGCCTGTTGCAGAGCCAGTTGTGCTCAGGGGACATCAGGGAGGGGAGGGGAGGGGAGGGGGGGGGGCAGCCTGTTGCAGAGCCAGTTGTGCTCAGGGGACATCAGGGAGGGGAGGGGAGGGGGGAGGGGGGCAGCCTGTTGCAGAGCCAGTTGTGCTCAGGGGACATCAGGGAGGGGAGGGGAGGGGAGGGGGGGGGGCAGCCTGTTGCAGAGCCAGTTGTGCTCAGGGGACATCAGGGAGGGGAGGGGAGGGGGGGGGGGGGCAGCCTGTTGCAGAGCCAGTTGTGCTCAGGGGACATCAGGGAGGGGAGGGGAGGGGGGGGGGGGGCAGCCTGTTGCAGAGCCAGTTGTGCTCAGGGGACATCAGGGAGGGGAGGGGAGGGGGGGGGGGGGCAGCCTGTTGCAGAGCCAGTTGTGCTCAGGGGACATCAGGGAGGGGAGTGACAAAGTCCTGATTTTATAATAAAGTGGGGATGTGTTTTTCTGAACAGGTTCTTCTTCCCCTCATCTCATCCTCTCCACTTCTTGTTAAAGGAACTGGACGGGACTCACACGCAGACCAAGAACGTCCTTGCCGATCTCCGTCACCTGTGTGACCCTGCAGACCTGGCCCTTGTACGTGGGACAGTAGCAGGCTCCAGATAGGGGGCACTTCTCCACGGGGCGTCCGCGATACAGGGGCATGAAAGAAGCAGCGCACAGGTCAAATGGATTGTGGGGGTCATAGTTCAAATGGTGGGCATCTGTCTCAGTCTGCTCGCAAGCCGCCAAAATCCTACGGGTCTTCTGTGCAACTTCTGGCTTTAATGGCCGCAGCTCCAACAGGCGTCGCGCAAAGCCGGCTGCTGTCTTGAAGTTGTGCAGCTTGAAGAAAAGGCTGAGCGCCGTGGGCAGCACCCGCATCATGTGCTCCGGCTCCAGACTGCAGTGGGTGAAGTAAGCTGCCATCTCACACTGCTTCTTCTGCTGTTCCAAAGTGTCCTTAGGCAACCGTTTCCTCTCCGTCTCCATGGTCAGACCCACAATGTACTCTCTACAAGTTGTGATCAGCTGCTGAGCCTCTGCGATCTCTTGCTTGTTATCCACCAGCAGCAGCGGCACAGACAGCAGGATGGCTCGGAATCGCTCCACTGCCTCCTCGAACCGCCCGGCTGTGGTCAGCTGGTAGCACTGCTGTAGGCGGGCGTTGAGGTAGGACAGGCGCAAGTCCACAGCGGGCAGCCCCTGCTTGGCCCTGCAGTCCTTCCAGTTCCTCTGCGGGTGGCTCCACAGGCAGGGCAGGCAGGAGGACAGACCCAGGTAACAGGTTCGGCCCCTGGACAGCGTCTGCATGAACAGGAACTTGTAGGGCCCGAAGTTCACCACACCTACCTGGTCATGGAGCAACCTCATGGCAGTCTCGAAGGAGCCGGCCAGGATGTGGTCCATTGGCAGCTGGGAGTTGTTGCACCACAGCTGGGTCTGACTCATGCCCTTGGCGGGCGGGACAAAGAAGCTATCTTCTGCTCCATCCCCTGCCCGGGCTGGCATGTCCAGCTCTGGAGGAAGATCCAGATCCTCCACCTCCCATCCTCCTACCTCCTCCTTCACCACTCCTCCCTCATCCCATAATCCATCCTGGGCATCCATGAAGCCATCTTCATCCAGCTGAAGATCGGTATCCTCTCCCCAACCTTCACCTCCAGGAGCGTCCATCTCCAGGTCGGCAGCCATCTGACGTGACTTCCCCTTTGCTGCGATGACTCCCCCAAAGAAGCCCTTGGACACGTTCAGCAGAGGCCAGTTGGTGTCCAGAGGGTTGATGGGTGGAGGAGGCTGCAGCAATTGGGCATTGGGTTCCACCTCTGGAACCATCTCCTTCTCTGGGTCAAAGGTCTCCTTCAGTGCCTCAGCCTCTTCATCCATCCCATGAGTGGCAGCAGTCAGGTAAGCCAGACACTTCTGTCTACAGTTCTTGAGGATCCAGACTCTCTCACCGACATCTCCAAGGTAGAGAGCTCCCTGGTAGTGACGGCTCATGTCCTTTCTGATCTCAGCACTCTTCATCATCTTGCGCAGATTGGCCAGGTTGCCGGTGATGAGGTAGAGGAAGGTGAGCTTGTCAAAGTTCTTAGTCGTCTGGTAGCACATCTCCACGACCTGGTAGTGCCCTTGCAGCAGGGCTGCCTCGCCCAGACACTCCCAGCAGCTGCGCTCATCGAGGGCCTTGGCCGCCTCCAGTGCCACCTCGATGTTGCCACATTCCAGTGCCAGGCTGAAGCGGGTCTTCTCATTCTTGACAAAGTGCAGCGCCACCTCAGGGTAGCCCTTCTTCTGCAGGTAGGCAATGATGGACTGGCCCACCAGCTTGGCGTTATGCACCATGTGGAGCACCTCTTCATATTTGTGGTTGACCAGGGCCAGTTTAAAGCGGTACTCTGTCGGGTCGATGGTGAGGACACGCGGCCTGCATTCCCTGTCCAGACAGTAAACACTGGTGCCTCTCACACGGGTCACATAGATGGGCAGGTCCAGGGTCCTGATGATCCCATGATCACCAGAGGTGAGAGCGTATTTGATGTGGTTGGAGGTTGTGTAGATGAAAACTCCGTTCTCATCCCAGGCTCCACCCTTCACTCTGATGTTTTCATGGATGTTACACAAAGTCTCCAGCTTACGGTTGCAGATCATGATGACGTGTTTAGCCAGCAAGGCCACGTGGCTGGTGTCTGCGCTCCACACCACGTACTTGACCCTGGCCATCTTGACGATGGCCAGCGAGCGTTTCTGCTGCACGTCGAACAGCATGACGCTGTCGGCTTTGCGCAGCAGCAGCGAGCCGGTGCCAGCATAGAAGATTTCCTCACAGCTTGGCACCTTCACCTTCTTCACCATCTCGTTCTTCAAGTTCTTAATCAGCAGCGAGTGCATATGGTCCAGGACAATGAATCTGTTCCCACCCACCCAGACTGCTGTCAGGCCAGAGGATCTCTTCCCCTCAGGGGCGTCAGGGTTCTGAGAGTCACTTTCTTTCGGAATAGAGTACAGGTCATAGGTGCTGTTCTCCAGGTTGGTCGCCCTAGAGCAGAGCAAGACAGCATTCTCAGCAGGGTTGTAGGACATGCTGAACACTGGGAACTTGGACCCACTGCGTAGCTGCATTACGGTGCTGTCCTTGCAGCTGTTGAAGTCCAACTGGCGGAGGAAGCAGTTCTTGACATAGTACATCATGTTACCATAGACGGCATAGGCCGGCCGCTCGCGCTCCAGCTTAAACACCAGCATACCACTGTCATGACCAGCAGCAAACAGATTGAGCTTTGGGTGAGCTCCCAGCACCCAGAAGCGGTCGTGGTCCCTGCGGAAGGTCTGGATGTGGGTCCTTTTGGACATATCCCAAACCTTAATGCTCTTGTCCTCAGAGTTGGACAGGATGAGCTCCTGCCGTGGGTGGAAGACAGCACAAGAGACCTTGTTGTAGTGACCGCGGCATGTATCCTGCTCCCACGCCTTGGACTTGTTCATCCTCCAGATCTTGACCTGGCTGTCGTCGGCTCCGGACACAATGAGAGGCATGCTGGGATGGAAGGCTGCCCAATTGACCCCACGGTCGTGACCCTCAAGAACATGCATAACGAAAGCATTCCAGACTCCAAACAATTCGATACCAGAGATGCCGTGCACCTCCCTCTCCACAGCGCCGGGAGGGAGGTCCTTCTTCCTCAGACCGGAAATATCCCACACTCGCACGGTCTGATCTATACTGGCAGACACCACCAGGTCCTCAGAGGGGTGGAACTGGGCGCACATCACATAGTTATTATGTCCGCTCAGCATACAGACGCAGGTCCTGGACTGCCAGTTCCAGATACGAATGGTCTGATCATCCGAGGCACTCAGGATCCACGGGTACTCATGGTGGAAGAAGGTGGTTCTGATGTAATCCAGGTGTCCAAGGAGAGTAAAGAGGCAGCGTCTGAGCTTGTAGTTCCAAACCTTGATTTTGGAATCATCTCCTCCAGATACAAACAGAGGCTGCTGTTTGTGGAAGTCAATTCCTCTGACGGGTCCATCATGCTCGTCAAACTTGTCAATCAATGTGCACATCCGGTAGTCCCACAGCTGGATGATGCCGTTGTGCAAACTTGCAAGGATCCATGGCCTCATGGGATGGAAGCTCAATCCTTTGACAGGGGCTGACTTTGTTTCAAATTTGGTTAACATCGTGACTGGGCAACAGCTGCTAGGGGGTATTGTCAGAGTAAAACCAACACTATCTCACTCAAAGCCATTACATCATGACATCACCAGTGATTTATGGCATCACTGATGATGTCACTGATGATGTCACAATGTCTATGCATAAGTGACATCATCAGTTAACATCAGTTAAGTGGACATTGTCATTGTGACATCATCAGTGATTCACGCATGACATTTGTGATCTCAGTGTTCACGTGTGACTTCTGTGTTCATAAGTGACATCATCAGTGATGTCATAAAATCACTTATCAGTAACTCGAGTTACATCAGTGATGTAACTCGAGAAATTATGTTATCAGTGATGATGTCATCAGTCATGTCATAGATGACAGTGATGTCATTGGTGTGACATCATCGGCAACTGGCCACCTTCCTTTGTCGACCTGGCCACTGTGACCTGAATACTTGGGAATAGAGAGCTGCAGGAATGAGTCCGGAAGCATACTTCCGGATTCATGAGAGGAAAAGTCTATGGGGATTTAACATGGGGGTTTCGCTTAAATGCAAAGGCGATTTTTATCAAATGCTTCAAAAGTCATAAAAGTTATTCACGTTTGTGAAGATTATCCTGCTGAACCCAAATTCACGTTCCCATAAACTTTTGTTAAACCACAGACCTTATTTTATGCATTTAAGTGAAATCCCCATTCTAAAACCACATTCACTTTCCCCCCGACGAACCACAATGGCGATTTCTGGTTAAGCCTACAAAAATATGTCATCCCTGCGGTACTCTATGATCTAATTAAATGCTCTCCCTTATATATGAGCCTTCATTGCCGTATCACCAAAGATGATGGAATATCAAAGCAAAACACCCCAACTTCAAGGCACTTCCTGTATTTCTGTCACGTGTGTTTTGCCCATGGTTTTCCACTAGGGCTGTGCCGATTCACTTATCTCCCGATTCGATACTATCACGATACTTGGGTGCCGATTCGATATATATTGCGATTCTTAAGTATTGCGATTCTACGATTATTGCGATTCGATATTACGATTTATTGCGATTTTAGTTTCTTTTTTTCTTTTCTTTTTTCAGTTTGTTTGCTTTTTTACACTAGATTAGAACATGGGAAAAGTTGAATCATACACTAGAGACTGTATATTATATCATGAGTAGGGCTGGGCGATATAGTTAAAAACAGGGGCGGACTGGGATCATAATTCAGGCCGGGCATTAGATACCAAGCAGGCCAGGCCGATATGGGCCGACGCACGCGAAATTTGGGCCGTTTGAAGCCCAATTTGGGCCGTTTGAAGCCAGATTTGGGCTGTTTGAAGTCCAATTTTACAATGAGATGCACCCACTTTAACCCTGAAGTGTAATTATTACTTCAGACTAACTAATAAAGTAATAAAACCACTAGTAAACCAGTAGGCGGCGCCTGGCCTGCTGTTCAGTGAGTGGCCTGACTGCGGGCACCAAAAAAAAAAAAAAAAAAAAAATTGCGATTATCGATTCTGGAATAAAATATCGATTAAAAAAATCGTGACATTAAAAATCGCGATACTTATGTGAATCGATTTTTTCTCCCACCCCTATTTTCCACAGCAATGCCCACGTAGGAGACTTTCGGCAGGTCTCAGTCTATTGGAGTCAATGGGAGGAGTGAACGTGATCTCAGATTATGACTATTATTATTGCCCCCATAGTCATCAAAGTAAATATTTGGCCCATTTATCGAAGCCACATATCTTCTGAACATTCTGACACTAAAATGGTATTTTTCAGACAGACAGATCAGGAGAAAATTAAAATGATTCAAGATCTGTCTCTGTCTCAGCAACACAGAGATTTGGCAACAGGAACGAACTCACGTTAGCAGGGAGCGATTAGCTAAAGCTACATGTGAAGTTCGTTGATGTAGTAGCTAAATCCGTTGGAAAAATATAGTTTTTAATCGAATATCTTAGTTACAACTATATTGAGCTAACAAGGGGTAGCTTTGTGTTTCTATGTGTGGTTTGTGTGGAGTTTGGGAACTCACAACCTCTTAGCTTGCTAGGTCAGCACAGACCCTGTGTCACCAGGCTCAATCCTCACGCAAGGGGAGACGTGACTATTTAGGAGACTTGCTAGTACCAGTTCTAGCCCTCTACGCGGGGCCTGAGGGGACGTATCTCTATTATGGACCATCTCTGGTATCACTCATCAAAATAAACATTCTCCCCGCATCAATTTTCTCTTCTCTATGCTCCCTGTCCTCGTAGGTTTTTTAAGGGCTGTGGACATTTCCTTTGGAAAACCTTTCCACCCTAAAACAGTTGGTGGGCTCTCCCTGCCCAATTTCAAATCGTTTTATTGGTCCTTCCAGCTGAGAGCTCTGATGGTCTGGCTTGACTCCACCTCCTATGTACCATGGCCACCTCTTGAGAATGCCTCATGGTGGATAGGTCTGTGTGTGGATACAACTCTGGCTAATTTCAGGAAAAAAGCAGAGTAGAAAAGGCTTTGGACTGTGCTCATTACCCATACTGTAGCGTTGGTGAGCCATCACAGGAATTAGCGACACAGAGGTTCACACACTTGGAGATGGAAGGTGTGTGTGTCTCTGCTGAAGGAGCATAAATAAGCCTGCCTGCCAATCAGAGAGGTGGTCTCCTTCCATGCATGCCATCATAATGTGAGCCTAGCACTCGGTCACGGTTCTAAGGATGGGGGTAAGCATTTCATTTCAGAATCTAAGCAACATGCACGCACGCGCACACACGCGCACACACACGCACACACACACACACACGCACACGCACACACACACACACACACACACACACACACACACACACACACAGATTATGTAGATCCCTAATGTACAACATTACAAACTCCCATTACGGGTTTACTTCCAATTCCGCATTTCTAATAATGGTGACACTTCATCTCACTCCTATAATCGGAGAGGAGGGCGGCGCACAGACAGTTGTAGAGCTGTACAATGGCTCAACAGTTGGGAAAGCTTTAGTCTCGCTGGCCAGCCTCCTCTCCCTTCCGTCCGAGGAGTCTGGCACCGGGCAAACAGGCAACAGGGATAAACCCTCCCCTGCTCTACAGCTGCTCTCCCATTGGAGCGACTGTTTCGTGGCAGCCGGATGTCCGCTCCCGGCTTATTACAAACTCTGTCATTGGCTACGACCATGTAAATGGTAAATGGTAAATGGCCTGCATTTATATAGCGCTTTTATCCAAAGCACTTTACAGTCAGTAGGTACATTCACCCATTCACACACCGATGGCGGCAGGTTACCCCGCAGGGTGCTGGCACACCAACGGGAGCAATTTGGGGTTCAGTGTCTTGCCCAAGGACACTTCGACATGCAGACTGGAGGAGCCGGGAATTGAACCACCGACCTCTTTTATCCAAAGCGATTAGTGGACGACCCGCTCTACCTCCTGAGCTACAGCCGCCCCAAGATCATGTCAATCAGAGTGGCTTCCGCTCCCTCCTCCCTGTGTGTCACTGTAAATAGTGCCCTGCCGCCTCAGTGAAAACAACAACGCTAACTAGCTAGCAAGCTAACGGCAGAAACCTACACGCGTTGCTACACGCTGAAAACGGCAAATTGGATTGTTGGAAACTATTTTCCAAGGGCGCCGCCCATCGCAATCCCACTATGGAGACCTGCGGTGCCAGACTCCTCGGACGGGAGAGGAGGCTGGCCAGCGAGACTAGGAAAGCTTAGTCTTGCAGTGGCAGCCAATAGATGATATCGTTGCTGGAAGCTTGCTGACGTCGAAGGTGGGTCTGACCACGTGACGTGAGACTAGGGCAACCTTGGCCGCGTAGCAGCCGAGCTGCGTCTGCGAGCCTGCAAAGCAGGCGAGCCTTCGTGGGGACACCAACGAGGGACAATATTGTGACTCGAAAACATCGACAACGTTGAACCGGAAGCGCCCGCAACTGTAATGGCGGCGAATGGTGCCGCTACTTCCGCTCTGGCCCAGACAGCGAGTTTAACAAAGAGGGAACAGACACACAGAGAACAGCACTGCTGTCTATGTGCTGCCTCCTGCAGGCGAGGCGGTGCAGCCGCGGAGCTGCGTACGACGACAGACGGCAGAAATGAGCGAGGAGGAGGAGGAGGAGGGGAAGGAGGAAGAGGACGACGCACAGTAGGCTAGAAAGAAGCACACGCAGCGCGGGTCCACCTACAGAGCATTAACAGTTTGTCACAGCTTATTAGTTGACATTCAGCAGTTAATCTGTTTGCTTTCCGTTCCACACACCTGTATGTAGGTGTGTTCATGGATTGTCACATAGACTATAGATAATCTGTTGAATGTCAACTAATAAGCTGTTGAAAAATTATACAAATACTGTACACTGTCTTTCTTTCTTTTTAGATTATTTTTTGGGGCATTTGCCTTCATTAGATAGGACAGTAGGCAGACAGGAAAGGTGGGGAGAGAGGATGACATGTGGCAAATGACCACGGGTCGGATTGGAACCCGGGTTGACTGTGTGAAGGACTGAGCCTTTGTGGTACGTGTGCTACCACGTGAGCCACCAGGACGCCCCATACTTTAGACTCTCTGTAGGTGGACTATCCAAATAAAATGTAACCATAATAATAAGATCCTAACTTGTACCATAAAAACAACAAAAGTGGGGGATAGAAGAGTTAAAAATTCTTGCTATTTTCCAAAGAAATTAGCACTACATTACATTACATTACATTACGTCATTTGGCAGACGCTTTTATCCAAAGCGACTTACAATAACACATTTTTGTCAGCAATACAGCAATCAACTATGGAGCACAGTCTATGACAACTACAAATCCTGAAGGAACAGTGGTACGAGTTTAGTTTAGGATTTTTTTTTTTTTCTTTAGAAAGAGAGAGAAAGAAGTTAGATCAACAAGGGCCCAGATGGAGCCTGAAAAGGTGAGTCTTTAGTCTTTTCCGAAAGATCGGCAGTGATTCAGCCGTCCTGACCGAAGGTGGAAGCTCGTTCCACCATTGAGGTGTCAGGGACGAGAAGAGTCGAGATCGGGATGAGCGACTTTTGAGCCCCCGTAGCGAAGGAGGGGCGAGGCGTCCTGCACTGGTGGAGGAGCGAAGGGAGCGCTGAGAGGTTTGGAACCTGACCATAGATTGCAGGTACAGAGGAGCTGACTGGTGTACTGCCCTGTAGGCCAGTACCAGTGTCTTGAATTTGATGCGAGCTGAGATGGGAAGCCAGTGGAGCTCCTGGAAGAGGGGAGTGACGTGAGAGAATTTGGGTTGGTTGAATACCAGACGGGCTGCAGCGTTCTGAATGAGCTGAAGCGGTCGGCACTAATTTGAGTAAAAGTATACTTTGAGCATTTTAAATTCTAATCTGATTCATTGTGTGTAACCATGCAGCTTTGTGTGTGTGTTTTTACTCTTGATCCTCTTCCTCCCACCCACCGTTCTTCTTGTAGAAGTGGACCTCGGCCTGGTACTCCTCCCGGCCCTCCAGAGCCTTCTCCATCTGCTGGGCCACGTGCTCGTTGGTGTCCGCCCCGTACAGGAAGTGGCAGCTGCAGTTCTTCTGCATCACCTCGGTGCGCACGAAGCCCGTCAGCTCGCAGAAGCCGTCGGAGCAGTAGACGATGGGATAGCCCCGGTGGCCCTGGGCGTTACCCAGCAAGAAGTTACTGTCTGTGAGGGTGACATGAGAAGGTAAGAAGGGGGTTAAGGAGGTTTAATAGAGAAGTTGTGTCTGACATGAAGTTCAAGCCCACAAATCCAAACTGTGGCTGATTGGTCATAGCCGTGTATGACTGAAGCCTGAAACAGTTTTTAAATGGTGTTTCTTTAAGTGAACCTGACCTAACAATGAATAAGTAATTGAGAAGGCAGCCCACTCAACCCAAACACATCAGGTCCCATCAGTCCAGTTGTGTTCTTTGATCCGAATCCTAGTTCTGTCAGCTACTATCAAAGCCTGTTCAGCTCTTTGAACTCATGCTAAACATTGCAGGTTTATTTGACCTTCACAAAATAATGTTTAATTTAATTTATAAAATGCTTATAAAAATTATTTTACATGGTCAAACCAAACGGTTCAGCTATATTTAGAATCGGGAGAGACCATAGAACATTTCACTCTGACCAAAACTAAAAAAAAATAATCTTTAAACCCGCATTTTTTTACGTTTTGGTCCGAGTGAAATGTTATGCGATCTCTCCTGTTTCTAAATATATCTGAACCGTTTGGTTTAAACAAGTAAAACTATTTTTATAAGCATTTTCTATCGGAAAATAAATGGCTGATGAAAATCTCTGGTACAGGGCTGAAGCAGGAAGTGACGTTCCACTTTGGCTCTCTATCGTAAGGTGACCAGACGTCCCTGATTTTCGGGGACAGTCCCCGTTTTTGGTGACCTGTCCCCGGCTGGAGCTGTCCCTGAAAATGTCCCCGATTTTCTACTGGCGTCTGTGGATGACTCTATAGCTCTAGCAGGCTCATTCTTAACACATTCACTGCCAGCCGTTTTTTTTTTTACTGTAGGTAGCTTCTGCCAGAGGTTTTTTTTTGAGGATTCTGGCTCATTTTACAAGAGCCGAGGATTATTTTCTGCTTGGACTTTGTGAACACAAAGTTCACAAAAGTACTAATAGAATGTGTGCTTTCTCTGTCTAAAAGAGTTAGTTTGTAGAGTTAGTAGTTATGTAGATATTAGCCGTTGAGTACAGCATGGTTTCAGCGTCTGAGACTGAAAGCTGAGATAATCGCAGTTTTGTGAAATTCAATCAAACAGGCAGAACAGTCACTTTAACCATTTATTTTTGGCATCAGTGAGAGATCAGACATCTAAACAATATAGTTCTGAACGCCCTCTCCTTCAAACTCCTCCCTCCGTGGGCGTGTCTGGTGGCTTTCAGCAGCGTTTGTCACAAGCGAGTTTCTACTGCCTGTCTGAGCAGTGAGCAGCCTCCCTCCCTGGCGGCCCCCTCGTCGGCGAGTGTGGATGGGGGCTCACTCGTTTCTTGGGTTTGAGAGCTTTGATGAAGCTTTGTGCGATTCTAGGCTTTATGCTGCGTGTTTCAAAGTGTGTTTTCCACCCAGTCTATTTTTGGAACCCCCCACCGTTGTGCGCCCGTGTGCACCAGCGTGAAAGTGTTTTCGCCTACAGTATGAGAATGAGGCTCGTTCGTTTCTGGGTTTTCGGTTGAGCTCAGCTGGAATGAAGCTGCGTGCGATTCTGCGCTTTCTGCTGGTGTTTCAAAGTGTGTTTCACCCATAATCTATTATGCAAATTTGCAATCCCCCACCGCCAGCTCCCAGCGCGATAATGCGCGAAAGCGAAAGCGTTTTCGCCAATCCATTTTACAGTATGAGAGAATGGTTTCCTCGCGCGTTCCCCTGCAGTTTTGGCTCGGCTTTTTCTAGTCTGGAGAGCACTGTCACCACTTAGTGGGTCGGTGGAATGGGTTGTACACGTTCGGTGGCTCCAATATTTTTATAGGAGACGTGGGGGGGGCGTTGATCCACGTCCCACCGTCAAATTTTTTTTTTTTTTTTTTAAGACGAGATATCTCGTCATTGGCAGTCAACCGTTGGATTTTGTAAGACGAGATATCTCGTCAATGGCAGTGAACGTGTTAAATGACCTACAGCATCCGTTGGGACAAACAATGCCAAGCTACCTTGTCGGGAAGGGGGCTAAATAATGAATTTTGAAAAACCGGCATACAGTATATGGTCAATTTCAAAGGGGACCCTTGACCGTTCTCATCTCAAGATATCTGAATGAGAATGGATTCTATGAGTCAATGTTTTGATCCACGCATCCAACAAGTGTTTACATGTTCTGCTGCAGCTCTTTCACTAGATCTTGAACAATGAAGAAGCAATTAGGACTCCACCGAAAATACTTTTTGAGATCTGAGGTAATTCATAAAACATCTGGCGCTGGAGGTTCGGAAGGCCAGGCCAATGCTGCTGGGGAACACATTGACATTTTGTAAAGTGAATGACGTGTGTGTGTGTGTGTGTGGGTACAGTACAACAGCCATGGACAAAATTAATTAAACTGGAATCATCCCCCATTATTATTTCATAGGTAATAACATTGGATATTTTTATAATATATTGATTGCCGGACTGGAAATGTCCCCGATTTTCATTTGATAAATCTGGTCACCTTACTCTATCGTATTTAACAAGGACTCATAGTTACATTCACTCAGTGTGGAACCTGGCCCTGTTTAGATGAACACAAAGGTGCAGCAACTATGGACGCTCAACGAGAGTAGCTATACTTTGGCGCAATTTACTGTAAGCTTAATTAAAAAAGAATTCTGGACCAATTAAGTGAAACGAGAAATTCTTATGGCGCACCTGACGATCGGCACCGTGGTTGAAAAACACTGCTCTATAGAATCTACTCCTACCTTCAGATTCCTTCTCATTTATTTAGTTTTGGCTGCAGGGCATCGAGCTTCATCACGCCTTTGTTCTGGGATTACATCCCAAAAGCTGCAGGTTGCAGCAGCCACGTTGTGTCTGATGCCCCCAGGCCATCCATTCATTCTGAATCCCTTCATACATACATTATTCTGGTTGGCGGATGGCATTGTCCCCATTGTCATGATTGTAGATGTCCTCATTTTACATGTCAACTTGATAAGCTATATAGCAAGCAGCTTCTTTGTTAGACAGAAATATTTAGACAGAAATCATTTGGAACAATTCTGCTTTTTATCTGCCACAAGGCACGAACGAGCACCCAGACGTTACAATGTTTTACAAAAGCAAAGGCTGTTCAGTTAACTTAACATTTCAAAAATAAATAAGAAGCTGCACGCCTCGCAGTACTAAAGCAAGAGAGGAACTGAAGAGGGCAACATTATCTTGATTCACTTTATTCCTGTTGTTAGTACCGGTAGTTGACACATGGGGCATAACTAGGGGTGGGGGAAAAATCGATACACCATAGTATCGCGATATTTTGCCTGACGATATTTGGATGCCAAGTATCGATATATATATATATATTTTTTTTTTTTGCAGGCCATGCCATGCCAGGCCACGGGGCATCTGCCCGAAGCGCCCGATGTTGCAGTCCGCGCCTGCAGTGGCGTATTGAGTCCAGAGAAGCGTAATAATGTAGCCTACGTGTGGGGCAAAAACAAAACAAAACAAAAAAACACTGCATGTTTTACTTCCGGTGAGGTCAAGGAAAAGGTAGGAAAAGGAGTTAGACAATATATTGAAATATCGCAATATTCAATATATCGCAATACTAGCATATCGCAATACTATCGTATTGTGACTCAAGTATCGTTTTAGTATCGTATCGTGGGCATCTGGTGATTCCCACCCCTAGGCATAACAGACCCTCAGCCAGAGGCAGCATGCATTCTACAATGGTGGATAAAAGCCGCATCACATCTATCAGTCTACTACTACTGGATGATATGTACTAACATAATTACTTTACATAATTTGTGGATATTAGTTTGCTTCGGTTAAATCAGTTTACCAGTCACCACACAATGCCCTCCTACAGTCATTGACTTGTTTTCAGTAGCTTAAGTGAACACATCTCTCTCCAGTTTGGTTGAATGTCAGGGAGAGAGGTGACACACGAGCAGACAGACCAGTCTGAAGCTACAGGGAGAGAGGTGACACACGAGCAGACAGACCGGTCTGAAGCTTCAGGGAGAGAGGTGACACACGAGCAGACAGACCGGTCTGAAGCTACAGGGAGAGAGGTGACACACGAGCAGACAGACCGGTCTGAAGCTATCAGGGAGAGAGGTGACACACGAGCAGACAGACCGGTCTGAAGCTTCAGGGAGAGAGGTGACACACGAGCAGACAGACCGGTCTGAAGCTTCAGGGAGAGAGGTGACACACGAGCAGACAGACCGGTCTGAAGCTTCAGGGAGAGAGGTGACACACGAGCAGACAGACCGGTCTGAAGCTACAGGGAGAGAGGTGACACACGAGCAGACAGACCGGTCTGAAGCTGTCAGGGAGAGAGGTGACACACGAGCAGACAGACCGGTCTGAAGCTACAGGGAGAGAGGTGACACACGAGCAGACAGACCAGTCTGAAGCTATCAGGGAGAGAGGTGACACACGAGCAGACAGACCAGTCTGAAGCTTCAGGGAGAGAGGTGACACACGAGCAGACAGACCGGTCTGAAGCTATCAGGGAGAGAGGTGACACACGAGCAGACAGACCGGTCTGAAGCTTCAGGGAGAGAGGTGACACACGAGCAGACAGACCAGAGAGGTGACACACGAGCAGACAGACCAGAGAGGTGACACACGAGCAGACAGACCGGTCTGAAGCTTCAGGGAGAGAGGTGACACACGAGCAGACAGACCAGAGAGGTGACACACGAGCAGACAGACCAGAGAGGTGAGACACGAGCAGACAGACCGGTCTGAAGGAGAGAGGTGACACACGAGCAGACAGACCAGTCTGAAGGAGAGAGGTGACACACGAGCAGACAGACCAGTCTGAAGGAGAGAGGTGACACACGAGCAGACAGACCAGAGAGGTGACACACGAGCAGACAGACCGGTCTGAAGGAGAGAGGTGACACACGAGCAGACAGACCAGAGAGGTGACACACGAGCAGACAGACCAGAGAGGTGACACACGAGCAGACAGACCAGAGAGGTGACACACGAGCAGACAGACCAGAGAGGTGACACACGAGCAGACAGACCAGAGAGATGACACACGAGCAGACAGACCAGAGAGGTGACACACGAGCAGACAGACCAGAGAGGTGACACACGAGCAGACAGACCAGAGAGGTGACACACGAGCAGACAGAGAGGTGACACACGAGCAGACAGAGAGGTGACACACGAGCAGACAGAGAGGTGACACACGAGCAGACAGAGAGGTGACACACGAGCAGACAGAGAGGTGACACACGAGCAGACAGAGAGGTGACACACGAGCAGACAGACCAGAGAGGTGACACACGAGCAGACAGACCAGAGAGGTGACACACGAGCAGACAGACCAGAGAGGTGACACACGAGCAGACAGACCAGAGAGGTGACACACGAGCAGACAGACCAGAGAGGTGACACACGAGCAGACAGACCAGAGAGGTGACACACGAGCAGACAGACCAGAGAGGTGACACACGAGCAGACAGACCAGAGAGGTGACACACGAGCAGACAGACCAGAGAGGTGACACACGAGCAGACAGACCAGAGAGGTGACACACGAGCAGACAGACCAGAGAGGTGACACACGAGCAGACAGACCAGAGAGGTGACACACGAGCAGACAGACCAGAGAGGTGACACACGAGCAGACAGACCAGAGAGGTGACACACGAGCAGACAGACCGGTCTGAAGCTTCAGGGAGAGAGGTGACACACGAGCAGACAGACCAGAGAGGTGACACACGAGCAGACAGACCAGAGAGGTGACACACGAGCAGACAGACCGGTCTGAAGGAGAGAGGTGACACACGAGCAGACAGACCAGTCTGAAGGAGAGAGGTGACACACGAGCAGACAGACCAGAGAGGTGACACACGAGCAGACAGACCGGTCTGAAGGAGAGAGGTGACACACGAGCAGACAGACCAGAGAGGTGACACACGAGCAGACAGACCAGAGAGGTGACACACGAGCAGACAGACCAGAGAGGTGACACACGAGCAGACAGACCAGAGAGGTGACACACGAGCAGACAGACCAGAGAGATGACACACGAGCAGACAGACCAGAGAGGTGACACACGAGCAGACAGACCAGAGAGGTGACACACGAGCAGACAGAGAGGTGACACACGAGCAGACAGAGAGGTGACACACGAGCAGACAGAGAGGTGACACACGAGCAGACAGAGAGGTGACACACGAGCAGACAGAGAGGTGACACACGAGCAGACAGACCAGAGAGGTGACACACGAGCAGACAGACCAGAGAGGTGACACACGAGCAGACAGACCAGAGAGGTGACACACGAGCAGACAGACCAGAGAGGTGACACACGAGCAGACAGACCAGAGAGGTGACACACGAGCAGACAGACCAGAGAGGTGACACACGAGCAGACAGACCAGAGAGGTGACACACGAGCAGACAGACCAGAGAGGTGACACACGAGCAGACAGACCAGAGAGGTGACACACGAGCAGACAGACCAGAGAGGTGACACACGAGCAGACAGACCAGAGAGGTGACACACGAGCAGACAGACCAGAGAGGTGACACACGAGCAGACAGACCAGAGAGGTGACACACGAGCAGACAGACCAGAGAGGTGACACACGAGCAGACAGACCAGAGAGGTGACACACGAGCAGACAGACCAGAGAGGTGACACACGAGCAGACAGACCAGAGAGGTGACACACGAGCAGACAGACCAGAGAGGTGACACACGAGCAGACAGACCAGAGAGGTGACACACGAGCAGACAGACCAGAGAGGTGACACACGAGCAGACAGAGAGGTGACACACGAGCAGACAGAGAGGTGACACACGAGCAGACAGACCAGAGAGGTGACACACGAGCAGACAGACCAGAGAGGTGACACACGAGCAGACAGACCAGAGAGGTGACACACGAGCAGACAGACCAGAGAGGTGACACACGAGCAGACAGACCAGAGAGGTGACACACGAGCAGACAGACCAGAGAGGTGACACACGAGCAGACAGACCAGAGAGGTGACACACGAGCAGACAGACCAGAGAGGTGACACACGAGCAGACAGACCAGAGAGGTGACACACGAGCAGACAGAGAGGTGACACACGAGCAGACAGACCAGAGAGGTGACACACGAGCAGACAGACCAGAGAGGTGACACACGAGCAGACAGACCAGAGAGGTGACACACGAGCAGACAGACCAGAGAGGTGACACACGAGCAGACAGACCAGAGAGGTGACACACGAGCAGACAGACCAGAGAGGTGACACACGAGCAGACAGACCAGAGAGGTGACACACGAGCAGACAGAAGGTCTGAAGCTTCTGATTCCTCTGGGAGAGAGCCGGAGGAGCATTAAGCATCTGCTGCCACGCTTTGCACAATCTAACACTTTAATTGGCTGAACTCAACAGAAAGCAGAGCACTGAGGATGTCTTTACTGAGCAGCACTCAACAGAAAGCAGAGCACTGAGGATGTCTTTACTGAGCGGTGACACTCAACAGAAAGCAGAGCACTGAGGATGTCTTTACTGAGCAGGCTGCACTCAACAGAAAGCAGAGCACTGAGGATGTCTTTACTGAGCAGTGACACTCAACAGAAAGCAGAGCACTGAGGATGTCTTTACTGAGCAGTCTGCACTCAACAGAAAGCAGAGCACTGAGGATGTCTTTACTGAGCAGGCTGCACTCAACAGAAAGCAGAGCACTGAGGATGTCTTTACTGAGCAGGCTGCACTCAACAGAAAGCAGAGCACTGAGGATGTCTTTACTGAGCAGGCTGCACTCAACAGAAAGCAGAGCACTGAGGATGTCTTTACTGAGCAGCACTCAACAGAAAGCAGAGCACTGAGGATGTCTTTACTGAGCGGTGACACTCAACAGAAAGCAGAGCACTGAGGATGTCTTTACTGAGCAGTGACCTGCACTCAACAGAAAGCAGAGCACTGAGGATGTCTTTACTGAGCAGTGCACTCAACAGAAAGCAGAGCACTGAGGATGTCTTTACTGAGCAGTGACACTCAACAGAAAGCAGAGCACTGAGGATGTCTTTACTGAGCGGTGACACTCAACAGAAAGCAGAGCACTGAGGATGTCTTTACTGAGCAGTGACCTGCACTCAACAGAAAGCAGAGCACTGAGGATGTCTTTACTGAGCGGTGACACTCAACAGAAAGCAGAGCACTGAGGATGTCTTTACTGAGCGGTGACACTCAACAGAAAGCAGAGCACTGAGGATGTCTTTACTGAGCGGTGACACTCAACAGAAAGCAGAGCACTGAGGATGTCTTTACTGAGCAGCACTCAACAGAAAGCAGAGCACTGAGGATGTCTTTACTGAGCGGTGACACTCAACAGAAAGCAGAGCACTGAGGATGTCTTTACTGAGCGGTGACACTCAACAGAAAGCAGAGCACTGAGGATGTCTTTACTGAGCGGTGACACTCAACAGAAAGCAGAGCACTGAGGATGTCTTTACTGAGCGGTGACACTCAACAGAAAGCAGAGCACTGAGGATGTCTTTACTGAGCGGTGACACTCAACAGAAAGCAGAGCACTGAGGATGTCTTTACTGAGCAGTGACACTCAACAGAAAGCAGAGCACTGAGGATGTCTTTACTGAGCGGTGACAACCTTTCACGCGTCTACAATGAGTGGCAACAAAACCGTCACCGTGCAATTATAGGAAGAGACAAGCATCAGTGGCCAGTAGTGACTGATGATGTCATATTAGTCAACAAACAATCCATCAACTGAGCAGGCAAACGCCCCCGACTGATGATGTCATGTCATACCCACTGATGATGTCATGCCCCACAATCATAGAGTGATGTGACTGATGATGTCATGTCCCGCAATCATCGAGTGGGCCAGTAGTGACTGGTGATGTCACACTGTCTATGACATCACTGATAATGTCACAATGTCTATGACATCATCAATCAGACATCATCAGTAGGTGCTACGAACGGACACAAAATACCACCGACCTGCAAAACGCGACCTGCAAAACCTGCACCGCATACTTCTCACCTGGTTGTGATTTTAATTTATTTTCAACAGTAGTATCGCTTTCAGACCAATCAGCATATCAATACAGTAGTTCAAAGACAGCTGTCCATCTGTCCGTGGAGCACTGATAAAGCGTACCAGCAAATCTGCATACATTCTGATGGACAGAAAGTTCAAGGGGGCTGAACTTTTTCTGGATGGACGGATTCTGTTCTCAGACCAGAAATGGAGGAGCACTGATGATATCACAATTCAGTCTATTGCATCACTGATGTCATAATGTGTATGACATCACTGATGATGTCGCAATGTTTATGACATCATCAGTGGGTATGACATCATCAGTCAGTGCCGGTATGACATCATCAGTCACCACTGGCCACCACTCGACGATGACAGGCCCGATGTCACGTTTGTGACAAAAATCGTGACCGATCGATTTCTAGGGTGGAGACTCTGGAGATGATGCGCCATGGGCGCAACATGTTGTGGGATTTATCATAGATATATATAAAGGCTAGATAGCTTACCCGCGCTGCCGGCCAATGGAGAGCGACGTCGTCGCATGGCGGCCATCTTGCTACAGGGAGCTACTAGGAGTTATGAGCATCTGTTGTTGGGTTAGTATGGCAACATCATATGATCATAACTCCTAGGGAAATTGATGAAACTGCATGAAACTTTGTGCCTGAATCCCTCTCATGGCATAGATGCTTCGGTTTAATTTTGGTGTAATTTGGAGCCCATCAAAAAAAGTGTTTTTAGTGTTTTTTTTTTTTTTTTTGGTCTATCTCGGGAACGGAATATGCTTGTAATAAACCAAACCGTTTGTAAATCCGTCAAGATTTCAGCGAGTTATGAGTATTTTTGTCTGTGCAGGTCACCAGCTACCATAGAACGTACCAGAAAGGCACTGTAGCAAGATGACGGCCGTTCAACGACGCTGCTGACTCCGCCTTAAGCCATCTAGCCTTTATATATATCTATGGGATTTATGAAATCACTAATGATGTCACTGTTGATGTCACACCGATAGGAGGATGGAGAAACTTCAAGATTTTGCGCCAGTCTGCTACAGATCGTTGGAAAGAGGGATCGATGACTAACACCGTTTGCCATTTTAGATGCTATGAATAGCTGTGAAGACAGACTGCTCTGGAAAGATCTCACAGGCTACATTTGGGAAATTGTCGTACAACGGTAACCCTAACCCTAACCCTACCCTATCCTGCAGTAAAGAAGCATGTGCTCTTTTTCATGTATCTCCCCAACAGCCCAAGTGAACTCAGTGAGCCAGCAACTGCTGAAGAGCAACTGCATTCATCTCTGGTTTATGTAATATTTACCTAAGAATAGACACATCTCTACTCAGCATCCCTAAATCGGTCCCTCAAATAGGTCAGGGCAGGGCAGGTGTAGTCATAAATCACTTTGTAGGTACAGTATATACCAACACCAACGCGTTACCACAAAAAAAAACCTTTGTGCCATGTACTGTATGGAGCTGTGCAGACTCTACTGCTCCACACTGGGGAATGAATGGACTCTTCATTGTCTGCATGATTCATTGTTTTATTTTAGTCAGGAGCAACAGCCGATGTTTCAATCATCATTAATCCAAAAATGTATGTTTTCTCCCATTTTCCAATTCAGAAAAATCAAGTCACGTTAGTAACACATCAGTACTTGCAAGAAGGCCTATTCAATGTCTTGTTTCTGAGCTGGTCTCTTACGCTCCTGCAGCTCAAACCCTGTCCATTAACACGATACTCCAAGAAAACACCATCCAAGGCTATGGGAAAGTTAAATCTATGGGCTATGGGGAAGTTAAATCACTCACTTCAGTCTCTACAATAGCTTAGTTCTTGTCACCTTTGACATAGCAGTACTGATGTGGCTACTGATGTGGCTTGCACTCAGTTCTGTAACTGGTTTTATGTTGTTTTTGTCTTTGCTTTTTTTCTCTCTCACGTGTATTTTATGTGAAACTATTTGTGCTGCTGTCCTGGCCAGGACCCCCTCAAAAGAGATTCTGAATCTCAATGGGTTTTTCTTCCTGGTTAAATAAAGGTCACTAACTAACTAAACAGCAAGTCCAACGCCCACATGCATCCTCTTCACTTGGTAAATAGGTGCGCGTGTGTGTGCGCGTGCGCGCGTGAGTGTGTGCGTGTGTGCGTGAGTGTGTGCGTGCGTGCGTGAGTGTGTGTGTGTGTGTGTGCGCGTGCGTGCGTGAGTGTGTGTGTGCACGCGTGCGTGAGTGAGTGTGTGCGTGTGTGTGCGCGTGCGTGTGTGTGTGCACGCGTGCGTGAGTGAGTGTGTGCGTGTGTGTGTGAGTGTGTGTGTGTGCGTGTGCGTGTGTGTGCGCGCGTGTGTGTGTGAGTGTGTGTGTGCGTGCGTCTCAGGGATTTTGCTTCGAGTGGCTGCTCCATTGCGCCTGCTTCTTTAATTGCACATCTGCTGCGCTGACTACAGTACAACAGTAATCTGGTATGATGATAGAGATGGAACGATATGAAAATTTCATATCACGATTATAGTGACCAAAATGATCACGGGTATTATCACGGTTTGTTAAAATGTGCTGAAAATGTTCAGAAAGTACTAATACACTCACTGAAATCATTTCACCAAGTTTAAAGGATTGATACACTCACTGAAATCATTTCTCCAAGGCTGCACGTTTGCATCTGGGAGACGGTTGCCAACTTTGGTTGATGATGGACAGTATTTACCATGTTTTTCAAAGCACTGTAATCATGGTAACACGGTAATCACGGTACCACGGTTTTAATGATAATGAAAATTTTAAACGCTATGGTTATCGTAAGGTATTTTATCACGGTTATCATTAAAACCGGTTATCGTTACATCCCTATTATGATGATGCTACAATATGCTAATGCTATCATCCATGTTGCAAAGGTCCTCTTGTGGGGGAAGGCAGCGTAGAAGCTAATTACCACCCATCGGTGTGGAGATGACTGCTTCAACGTGTAACTGGAGCCATGAATTCCACATTTCAAATAAATGTTGTGGACTTGCTAACAGCTGATTAATGTACAGTGAGGGATCATCATGACTGATTCAGGGATCATCAATCACTCATATTGTGATAATCAATGAGTCGGTCGAACAGACCGTTCAGAACAAGACCATTATTCTAGACTCCAGAATCAGACACGGGGAAGAGATCTGGAGCACAAAAGACCATTTCCAGGTAATTTAACAAAAATATCTGTGATTTAGTGAATCATAAAGTCAATGTCAACGCTCTTTGTTAGCGCCAAACCAATGGAATCACATCATCAAAAACTACCATGTACCTTGAAAGCTAAATAGCAAGTACAGTGATATGCCCCCTCGCCTCAGAGAAGCAACAGGAGTAAGCCACACAGCTAGTGGGCTCTGCGCTGTGTTCTGGCCTTTGCGGTTGCCTCTTCAGACCATTCATCAGCTGGTTAACAATGCGCTCCGTGAGGTTCAATCTTCGCTCCTCACCCTTTCCCCCCATTCCATTCCCCGGTCGCCTTGTTTCTGACTTAAAAGTGTATAGGGAGAGAATAAACCCAGCTCTTATCTCTCGCTGCAGCTGCCCTGTGGTTACGCTGCCCCCCCCCCCCCCCGGGCAAGTGCTGCTGTCACTACCCCCCCCCCCCCCTTCCCCCGGGCAAGTCACTACCAAACGCTGCCCCCCCCCCCCCCCCCGGGCAAGTGCTGCTGTCACTACCAAACACCGCTGGGGAGGGAGCTGGGGGAGCGGGGACACACACTAGCCCCCCAGAATTATAACGAATCACACACACACACAAAACACACACACACAGACACACACTCACACACACACACACACACTCTGTACAATTACACAATTCCTTCGGGCACATTTTCGGGCAGCAAGAAAGCTGACACTGCTATGAGCCGAATACTGTTACACAATGTGTCCTGCTAAAGGTTACTGACTTCACCTGTTACACAATGTGTCCTGCTAAAGGTTACTGACTTCACCTGTTACACAATGTGTCCTGCTAAAGGTTACTGACTTCACCTGTTACACAATGTGTCCTGCTAAAGGTTACTGACTTCACCTGTTACACAATGTGTCCTGCTAAAGGTTACTGACTTCACCTGCTTTGACATCCCACTCACTGGACCTGCTAGGGTTAGGGGTAGGGTTAGGGGGTTAGGGTTAGGGTACTGCTAGTCATTTTCTCCAACAAGGAACTGACTTCAAATGCAGCTGCACTCAGCATTCAGAAATGTTATGCCTATTGCCTACACTCTAGTACAGTCCAATCATTATTTGTGAACAAAGCCAGAAACCAGAGAAATAAGCCTCTTAAAATGGAATCTGGAGCGCCATAAATAAATATTGACTGACTGGTAGACAGATTGTGTGTGTGAGCTTTATTATTATTAAGCCTAGCAAAGTTAGACATCTATTTATGCCTATAGCAGCACCAGTGTGTAGTCTAGCCTTGCATAGTGGAAGACTAGACTTAGACATTCAGTCTAGTCTTTAGGCCAGTGTGTAGTCTAGCCTTGCATAGTGGAAGACTAGACTTAGACATTCAGTCTAGTCTTTAGGCCAGTGTGTAGTCTAGCCTTGCATAGTGGAAGACTAGACTTAGACATTCAGTCTAGTCTTTAGGCCAGTGTGTAGTCTAGCCTTGCATAGTGGAAGACTAGACTTAGACATTCAGTCTAGTCTTTAACCCAGTGTGTCGTCTAGCCTTGCATAGTGGAAGACTAGACTTAGACATTCAGTCTAGTCTTTAGGCCAGTGTGTAGTCTAGCCTTGCATAGTGGAAGACTAGACTTAGACATTCAGTCTAGTCTTTAACCCAGTGTGTCGTCTAGCCTTGCATAGTGGAAGACTAGACTTAGACATTCAGTCTAGTCTTTAGGCCAGTGTGTCGTCTAGCCTTGCATAGTGGAAGACTAGACTTAGACATTCAGTCTAGTCTTTAACCCAGTGTGTCGTCTAGCCTTGCATAGTGGAAGACTAGACTTAGACATTCAGTCTAGTCTTTAACCCAGTGTGTCGTCTAGCCTTGCATAGTGGAAGACTAGACTTAGACATTCAGTCTAGTCTTTAGGCCAGTGTGTAGTCTAGCCTTGCATAGTGGAAGACTAGACTTAGACATTCAGTCTAGTCTTTAGGCCAGTGTGTCGTCTAGCCTTGCATAGTGGAAGACTAGACTTAGACATTCAGTCTAGTCTTTAGGCCAGTGTGTAGTCTAGCCTTGCATAGTGGAAGACTAGACTTAGACATTCAGTCTAGTCTTTAACCCAGTGTGTCGTCTAGCCTTGCATAGTGGAAGCAATCTGAGTCATTTTGTGAACACACTGGGAAATAAACGTAATAGACCCTTTTCACGGGGGCCATTTTGTGTCGAAAAGGCAGAATAAACACAGGTGCAACAAAACACTAATGAGGGTTTCCAAATTCCAATCATTGAAGTTGGAAACCCTCTTATTCTGCAGTTATGCATCAACATGTATTTTCATGTATTAAGGCTGTATAATTAATGCTGGTTCACATTAGTTTTGTCTGCAGTCCCTGAGTTCAAGTATGATGGGTTATGAAAGTTGCCAAAAATCTTACAATAAGTGTACACATGTGTGGGAATATACCTCACACTTCTATGGTATAATTCATTCTTGGTTGAAGCCTTTAAGGCCTATACTGTAAATTGAATTAGCATGGCAGACAACTGTGATCATGAGCTTCTCTCAATTCAATGGTCTTTATTGGCATGACGTAACACTGTACATATTGCCAGAGCAAGTGTTTAGACATTGAAAAGCTAAAGCTCTCTGTAAGCTCTCTCTCTCTCTCTTCATTAGCTGTGAGGCGTGACCAGTCATGGTGGTCCAGCTCTATAAGTCACTCGGTTGGTTGGTCCACAAAATCAATGTCAATGGAGTGGATGATGTCACAATGGAGTGGATG
Source organism: Poromitra crassiceps (assembly GCF_964638095.1). Classification (NCBI taxonomy): domain Eukaryota; kingdom Metazoa; phylum Chordata; class Actinopteri; order Beryciformes; family Melamphaidae; genus Poromitra; species Poromitra crassiceps. The sequence goes on along the minus strand of NC_139626.1, from coordinate 1,511,325 downwards.
ATGTCACAATGGAGTGGATGACGTCATATCTGGTCGCAACTATTGCGGATTTACACTTGTTTTCATTTTCTTTTAATATATGCAAGAGTTATAGAGTTATATGTAATAGAGTTATATGTAAGAGGTTTTTATTTGGACTTGATCTTTTAAAAATGAGCAAAATCTTACACATACACTAAGAGCAGACTACCACCTCCAAGGGACAAGGCTGACTTTTCATCATTTTGCAGAGCCAAGTATGTCTGGTCGGTTTGACGCTTCAAATTCAGGTCTTGGACCTGGAGGCATTTCTATTTTTAAAGACGCTTGGACATAGAATTCAACAAATATCTTATCAAATGCTTCCGGACTGTTCAGGGAGATAGAAAAATGATTTCGACACAAGTCAAAATGTTGCCACCTTCAGCTGCACCAGGTGAAAACAGACAGGTGGAGGTGATGCTGAGGAGAGAAGCAGCTGTTTCCATACAAGAGAGCAGCTGCACTCTGAAAAGTGCTTGATTGGAAGACAAGTTGGAAGACAAGTTAAAGTGTTTAATATTTTCTTAAACACCAAAGTGCTTGAGCATCGTTCATGACAAGTGGCAGGACCCCGTCTCCCGGGCAACAGGAAGGAAGCTATTGAGCCGTGGGCAGCCTGCCACTCTTCAAGGAGCTTCAGGTGGCTTTGAAGCTGGTTTGAAAGTGGCTAAACTGACACACACTTTCACAGGGATGTATGGTGGGTTAGGGTTATGGCAGGTTTTCATCCTGTGAGACCTGCTCTGACCTGGCGTCACTTGCTCAATTGTTCACAGTAGCATGTTGGAGAAAGCCGGAGTAGTGGTGTAATGTAACAAAGTATTAATACTTAAGTACAGTACTTAAGTATTTTTTCAGAGTATCTGTACTTTACTTGAGTATTTATATTTCTGTCAACTCTCACTTCTACTCCACTACATTTCCCAAATAAAATGGACACTTTTACTCCACTACATTTTCCCCAAGCATCTTAGTTACAAAGTAAAATCAGAAGAAATTGGGTAGCCTGCAAGCAATCAGGTTTGTCAAATCAGTGCTCCTAGTTTGCAAGTTACGTTAATCACGATCCACATGCCATTCCATTTGGTGGCTGTAATGCAGCATAAGGAGAAGAAATAGACTTCCACTCAAACCCAGGCATGTCTTTTGCTTGCTTTTTTTTTTAACAGCATTTACTTGTACTTGTACTTTCCAATACTTAAGTACATTTAATATCAGAAAATTACTTAAAGTACAGAAAATATCAGCTACTTTAATTCTTTTACTCAAGTAATATTCTAATGAGTGACTTTCAAAGATATCTTTACTTTTACTCAAGTATGGCTTTCAAGTACTTTATACACCACTGAGTATAAAGCTTTTGACATGGCGACATCTGGAGTATGGACTATTTGCCGTTTTCAGATATGTGCGAAATAAATCAGCATTGGAAATCGTGTAATGCAGGAGCCAGGGTGCAGACACCCTGTAATGCAGGAGCCAGGGTGCAGACAGACACCCTGTAATGCAGGAGCCAGGGTGCAGACACCCTGTAATGCAGGAGCCAGGGTGCAGACACTCTGTAATGCAGGAGCCAGGGTGCTGCAGACACCCTGTAATGCAGGAGCCAGGGTGCTGCAGACACCCTGTAATGCAGGAGCCAGGGTGCAGACACCCTGTAATGCAGGAGCCAGGGTGCAGACAGACACCCTGTAATGCAGGAGCCAGGGTGCAGACACCCTGTAATGCAGGAGCCAGGGTGCAGACACTCTGTAATGCAGGAGCCAGGGTGCTGCAGACACCCTGTAATGCAGGAGCCAGGGTGCTGCAGACACCCTGTAATGCAGGAGCCAGGGTGCAGACACTCTGTAATGCAGGAGCCAGGGTGCAGACACCCTGTAATGCAGGAGCCAGGGTGCTGCAGACACCCTGTAATGCAGGAGCCAGGGTGCTGCAGACACCCTGTAATGCAGGAGCCAGGGTGCAGACACCCTGTAATGCAGGAGCCAGGGTGCAGACACCCTGTAATGCAGGAGCCAGGGTGCTGCAGACACCCTGTAATGCAGGAGCCAGGGTGCAGACACCAGGAGCCAGGGTGCAGACACCCTGTAATGCAGGAGCCAGGGTGCTGCAGACACCCTGTAATGCAGGAGCCAGGGTGCTGCAGACACCCTGTAATGCAGGAGCCAGGGTGCAGACACCCTGTAATGCAGGAGCCAGGGTGCAGACACCCTGTAATGCAGGAGCCAGGGTGCAGACACCCTGTAATGCAGGAGCCAGGGTGCAGACACCAGGAGCCAGGGTGCAGACACCAGGAGCCAGGGTGCAGACACCCTGTAATGCAGGAGCCAGGGTGCAGACACCCTGTAATGCAGGAGCCAGGGTGCTGCAGACACCCTGTAATGCAGGAGCCAGGGTGCAGACACCCTGTAATGCAGGAGCCAGGGTGCAGACACCATGAGCCAGGGTGCAGACACCCTGTAATGCAGGAGCCAGGGTGCAGACACCATGAGCCAGGGTGCAGACACCCTGTAATGCAGGAGCCAGGGTGCAGACACCAGGAGCCAGGGTGCAGACACCAGGAGCCAGGGTGCAGACACCCTGTAATGCAGGAGCCAGGGTGCAGACACTCTGTAATGCAGGAGCCAGGGTGCAGACACCCTGTAATGCAGGAGCCAGGGTGCAGACACCCTGTAATGCAGGAGCCAGGGTGCAGACACCCTGTAATGCAGGAGCCAGGGTGCAGACACTCTGTAATGCAGGAGCCAGGGTGCAGACACCCTGTAATGCAGGAGCCAGGGTGCTGCAGACACTCTGTAATGCAGGAGCCAGGGTGCAGACACCCTGTAATGCAGGAGCCAGGGTGCAGACACCATGAGCCAGGGTGCAGACACCCTGTAATGCAGGAGCCAGGGTGCAGACACCATGAGCCAGGGTGCAGACACCCTGTAATGCAGGAGCCAGGGTGCAGACACCATGAGCCAGGGTGCAGACACCCTGTAATGCAGGAGCCAGGGTGCAGACACCAGGAGCCAGGGTGCAGACACTCTGTAATGCAGGAGCCAGGGTGCAGACACCCTGTAATGCAGGAGCCAGGGTGCAGACAGACACCCTGTAATGCAGGAGCCAGGGTGCAGACACCCTGTAATGCAGGAGCCAGGGTGCAGACACCCTGTAATGCAGGAGCCAGGGTGCAGACAGACACCATACACTTCAATGATCACCGTAGGGAAATCTTCTTTCCAGCAGCTCCCCTCCACAGGGCGGGCAGAGGTCGAGGTCAGCTGGAGTGCAGCGCTCCTGGAGTTGGAAGTCTTGCTCAGGGACACTTGAGCAGGGCAGATGATTACCAACGTGGGGGGCATGAACTCAGGTCCTCCAGCTGAACTGTGTGCCACCCTGGCATCTCCATGTGTGCACGTGTGCTCCAGTTGAGTTCAAAGCTGTGCCTTTAATTTGCCTCCATGATTTTATTTTCTAAATCAATTCATGGCTGAACATGAAGACACTCCCTCATCAGCGGTGTGCTTTAAGCTCATGAGAGATCCTCATTAGAGTGACTGACTCACGAGTGACAAAAGCTATAATTACATAGCCTACGCACCAATTACACAATATCATCACCCACGTTACTATCATGTTTACTTCCCACTGACTGTGGCACAGCGAGGACAATAATTGCAAGACAGACTTCATTCAGGCTGCTACAGTCTGACTTCAGGCTGCTACAGTCTGACTTCAGGCTGCTACAGGAGACTCTGCTACAGTCTGACTTCAGGCTGCTACAGTCTGACTTCAGGCTGCTACAGGAGACTCTGCTACAGTCTGACTTCAGGCTGCTACAGGAGACTCTGCTACAGTCTGACTTCAGGCTGCTACAGTCTGACTTCAGGCTGCTACAGTCTGACTTCAGGCTGCTACAGTCTGACTTCAGGCTGCTACAGGAGACTCTGCTACAGTCTGACTTCAGGCTGCTACAGTCTGACTTCAGGCTGCTACAGGAGACTCTGCTACAGTACGCGCAGAGGAAAAAGATGAGCTGAAGCGACGAGGGAGCAAACAGACGTCCCGTGGTATTTGTTTACAACGAGCCACAACCTCCCCTGAGGTGGAACAAGGTACAAAACAAGACACGCAGGCCATGCAGAGATGGCAGCGCAGCCTGACGGCGGCACCGAGTGCTTTAGTGCAAATCACTTTTCCAAATGTGGAAAGACAAGATGATTTCTGAAGGTCAATTTTCCAGTCCTGCCTTCTTTTAAAATGTGGAAAAAGTAAGATCACGTTTAAGAAACTTTCCCTACATCCCATCATACATTTGTATTCTGGCAAAATCTCTCATGATGAAAACAACAAACATATGTTGCACCCAACCAAGCTCTTTACTATTTCAGTCATCCTTTAGGTGTCAAAAAGCTTGATCAATTTACTTTACTTTATTGGGAACAATTGAGTTGTTTTGTTGAAAGTATCAGTATCATGTTTATTATGCTTTTTTTTTTTATTTGTTATAAACGGATAATATGGCCACAGTGCTACTTATATGGAGTAATGCTACATGTGTCCAGTGTACTTACGGGTGCCATCAAAGCGAGTAGCGATGGTGTCCAGAAAGGTGTTCTGGGGGGCCAGGAGGCCCTTCATCACGGGCATCTTGACCCAAATCTGAGACAGCCAGCAGCGGGCTGGAGGTCACACCATCCCCAGGGGGCTTCCAGGGGCTCTCACACCATCCCCAGGGGGCTTCCAGGGGCTCTCGGGGGGGTGCAGGGGACTGTCCGGTGCCGGGCGGGCGGTCACACATCTAAAAGCAACCACCCCTCTCCAAGCAATGCCTGTCCCAATGCCTGTCCCAATACCTGCACCCTAGAAAGGCAATAGAGCAGATAAAGGGGGTAGCAGATAAAGGGGGTAGCAGATAAAGGGGGTAGCAGTCACAAACAGTTGCTCAGTCAGTAAAGAAGGATCACGTCCAGGAGATGCCGAGAGCCACAGACCTTCAGCTACTGTACGTCCGCCCAGCTGTTGCTTGTCGGCTCTCTTCAAGTGGAAAGACCAGGAAGTTCTCCTTTATGTCCATTGTGCTTTCCATTCATCACAGGACCAAAATTCTGCAGGACAAAAAATGACACGGCATGTCTCCACACAGCTCTGTGTTGTGCCAGGATGCTGTGCTGTGCTGTGCTGTGCTGTGCTGTGCTGTGCTGTGCTGTGCTGTGCTGTGCAGACTAGTTACATCTTCTTGAGCTTTCTCACTATGGCTTGCTTGCCTCCTCACACTCCCTCCCTCTCCCTCTCTCTCTATCCCTATCCGCTCCCATCCAGTCCTGTGATATCTCAGCCAATGAGATTCTTGGGTTTCACACACTGGCATTCTCTATGGAAACCTGTTTTCATCTGGGGATAGAGGGAGGGAGTGAGAGAGAGAGAGAGAGAGAGGGTTAGAGAGAGAGAGGGTTAGAGAGAGAGAGAGAGAGAGAGAGAGAGAGGGTGAGTATGAGGGAGAGAGAGAGAGACAGACAGAGAGAGGGTTAGAGAGAGAGAGAGAGACAGAGAGAGAGGGTTAGAGAGAGAGAGAGAGAGAGAGCGAGAGAGAGAGAGAGAAAGAGGGTGAGGATGAGGGAGAGAGAGAGAGAGAGAGAGAGAGAGGGTTAGAGAGAGAGAGAGACAGACAGAGAGAGGGTTAGAGAGAGAGAGAGAGAGAGAGAGAGAGAGAGAGAGGGGGTGAGTATGAGGGAGAGAGAGAGAGAGAGAGAGAGAGAGAGAGAGAGAGAGAGAGAGAGAGAGAGAGGGTGAGTATGAGGGAGGGACAGAGTGGGTAGAGAGGGGATGCTTTGGAGCAGCTGACAACACGATTACACCCCATGGTGCCACTATCAGCGCATGGGTTTTGTGTGGATGTCTGCAAATCAAGGAAAGCTGGATTGCCCGTTTGTCGATCAATGCAGGCTATTGTATTCAGGTTGACTGTGTTCTATTGTGTTCTAGTGATAGTAAAGGGAATCTGATTCAACGGGCTTTGTGAAAGTGGGGGGAAAATAAAATGTAATGCGGTCTGAGGTTTGTAGTACATAATAATAAATCTTGCGTAATAGTAACCCTATACAGTAACACATGCAGTTGGATAATCACTATTTCACATTGTAATCTAACATAGCTACTGGCTGTCAGACACATTTCAGACACTTTATTTTTTCTACAGCAACTGTTTCTGATACAGAGAAGCTGCTGCAGCTGAGACACATGGTCCTAAAGAGCCATTCCTACAGTGTTTGTTTCCAACTTCATTCAGCCTTTCTGGACGAAACTGTTCCCTACAGTATTCACCCTCCCAGCTCCCTGTCCTTATGAGAGAATTAAGGCTGGGATGAAAGCCGCTAAGAGCGGATTAAAAGGATAAGCCAGGAGATGCTTTTCGTGAGGACTTGATGCTAAAACACACCAAACGTTGCGTCTTAATTCACTTTGACCCAGGCAGACTACACAGCTGAGCAGACAGGGAGAGTACCTCTAGTCTAGATAGTGAGAAACAGAGAAGATGGGTTTTCCTCCAGGTCATTCTCTCAGCGTTTATATATAATAAAAAAAAAGATCAGACAAAACTGTGCATGCGTCAATATTATTGCATTATTAGATGTTGCAGTAAATCACCAGAGGACAAATGCTTTCCTACAGGGATCAATAAAGTATCATATTATTTTTATTACCTTTTCTAGCTTCCCTCGCTCAACTGGCAGTGCTGATTCCTACCTACCGTGCCTCGTTATAGTAGTGAGATTTATTATTATTAATATTAATAGTATTATTATTATTATTATTATTATTAATTATCATCATCATATTAGCAGTAATTCACAGTGGTCTTATTAATATTAAATCATATATAATAAGAGTGCTGAGTTGTAAGATTCTATTGAGGATGGATGTGAAAGTGGGCGACAAAAGGTTTTCAGCGGTAGGAAAAGGTCGTTTTGCAGAATTGTCTTTTGACATTGTGATGAATGTGGGGCTTGGAATAGAGGATGGAACAAACAATAGCCTTGAGGTTGTATAGAAATACCCAGAAGCTAGAAGAAACCTGAGATGATCTTCTCCTGTCTGTGCAAGCTGCCTGAGGCTCACTGAAACGTCCTCCACGGTGCAGTGAGTGCACCATGCACAGACTATGTCCTCCACGGTGCAGTGAGTGCACCATGCACAGACTATGTCCTCCACGGTGCAGTGAGTGCACCATGCACAGACTATGTCCTCCACGGTGCAGTGAGTGCACCATGCACAGACTATGTCCTCCACGGTGCAGTGAGTGCACCATGCACAGACTATGTCCTCCACGGTGCAGTGAGTGCACCATGCACAGACTATGTCCTCCACGGTGCAGTGAGTGCACCATGCACATGTCCTCCACGGTGCAGTGAGTGCACCATGCACAGACTATGTCCTCCACGGTGCAGTGAGTGCACCATGCACAGACTATGTCCTCCACGGTGCAGTGAGTGCACCATGCACAGACTATGTCCTCCACGGTGCAGTGAGTGCACCATGCACAGACAGGAGCATGACCCCATTGAGCTGATCCATCTGCAGCTACAGTAGTATGAGGAACAGCAATGATTGTGCTGAGAAAGCAATCTACTAATCAACATCATCATAAGTAGCAAATAGGGGCTATGGTTCCAACAATCAGAACTATCGCTTTAAGCATAAATGCATGCATGTCTTCTTCTGGGTAAAATAAGAAATAAAAAAAAATAGTGAGATGAGCAAGATGTTCAGGTTAATTCTTTCTCGAAGACGCTTTGTGTGTTGATCATCCAGATGCAAACTTAAACCAGCTACTGGTACAGGTGAGCTGCATTTTGCAACAAAGATGGGGAGGGGGGGGGGGAGTAGCAGTGAAAGTTAAGGACTGGGTTAGCAGACTGTAAGAGAGTATTGTTCACCCTCTCTGATCCTATTCAAGCCCTTCAATGCCATCTATTTTTAATGGGCTATCATTGTCCTTCCTCCATGTAGCTTATCCATCTCTGCTTATCACTAATAAAGAGGCCAATCCATTAAACATGATGACTATCTGCTCCCCGGTCTCATACCAGAGTGTGATGTACAGTACAGCCCACCAGGAGTAATTATCCCCAACGCGCGTCCTACAACTCATAGTGTTCTATGAGTTCTATCTACCAACCGCACCATAGCTGGTGCGGTTGGTGTTTAGCCTGATAAAGTGAAATAGGATTTAAGATGAATGTTAAACGAGTCCTCTGAATCTATCATACACCTGTAGCTGGACCAGACAAATTCTTTTGATTGAACTGGCCATAATCCCGTTTTAAAACTCGGGAGTGATGATATAAGCTGTGCAGCCGGCATCATTCAACGTGCAAAACATTCCTGGGATCCGTGGCCCTGCCCATGACTAAATATAGCCTCCTTTCCTCGGCAAAGCCATTGAGAAATCATGACTGCCATTCTCAAATCTCTGCTGGTTAATGTTGAATGGACTAGCGGCCAGGGCAGATGTGGTGGCCTTTCAGTGTTATCAGTAAATCCACAAAGCACGGGAGGATCAAGACGCAGAGACTCTATCTCACAAAAGCCACAGATAGAAGTTACTGAATGAATAAAATAACAAATACTATGAATAAAATAATTGCAATAGGAAACATGCTTGTAGATTTCTCATAAATACGGTAATCATGTAAAAGGATTGAGTTCTATTTTACAATGCTATAGAGTGCCATCATTCATTCACAGTTTTCTCCAACCCACAACCCCCCTCCCAAAAAAACAAAAAAAACATCACATTTCCGTACACTGACACAAGCTTTAACTGAACGATTCTAGTTATCTTTGTCCTGTATTTGGAATGACTTCATTCATGAAAGACCCTGTAGCCCAGAAGAAAACACCGTCTCAGCGAATGCAACTCAGTCACCATCTTGAGAGGCCACTTGGTGCTTTTTGTGAGGTAAATTTAGCTCTTCCTCCCCCGTTTTGTCTAATCACACTATGAAGCCAAAATAAAGGTGTGAGGAACAGTGTCAAATCTGTGCTGAAATGGGCCGTTACTAAAAATATTAGCCCACTTTGTGAACAGAGAGAGAGAGCTGCAGGAGAGAAGGATGCCAGGCGACAACACACCAGTGTAATAGATGTTCTAACCAGAGCTTATTCAGCTGCTTGTTCAGAGTCCAAAATAAAATAACTCATAAAATACTGATGCTGCAGTTTGTGAATAATTTAAAGTGACTTCTCTCTTTGACTTAGTGCAGTGCAATACAGTGGCTTAGTGCAATATGGAGGTAGGCTAACTGACGGTCCCTGTGCTATTCGGATGTTTATGTGTAATTGAATGTGGTGTGGTTATGTGTGTTATGTGTTTTCTTTTTTTACCAATAATCCACTCTCTTAACTCATGGAAGGGAAGGGAGACCATTCAAAGATGAATAAGCAGTGAATACTTACAGCACATAAACCCACCTGCAGTGGCAGCTACATGTCTTTCATGTAGCACTGGCACCCTCTAGTGGTCCAATGAGGTACTCCTGGCGCTGGAGTAGTACATACAGTCAGATGGAAGAGTGAATGCAGGCCAGGGGTCGGGAGGGCTGTGTTCCTGTGACTGTGATCCTCCTGGAAGCCAGAGAGGATCTTGAGAGAACATTATTATTAAGCAAAGCTAATAATGTTTCAGTAGAGCCAACCTTCATCAAAATTATTATTTACTTAGTGAACCATTATTTGACCAGGAAAGCCTCATTGAGGGACCTGGCCAAGAAACACCAGACATAATTATGGCAAAGAAAAAATAAAATAAAAGTTTTCAGCCATCATTAATCTAGATGACCAGAGTCAGAGCAGAGTCCATGGCATATACTGTTGATTGTTTTGACATTATAATGTACATTTTTATTTTATTGTACACTTATTGGGGGTTACGGTGGAGCAGTGGTAAGCGCTGTCGCCTCACAGCTCGAAGGTCCTGGGTTCGATTCTCACCTGGGACGCTGGAGTTGTGACCCCCCCATATCTTCAGTGCCCACTGCCCAGGTGGGCTATCTCGTCGAAAGGGCCTTTCTGTGTGGAGTTTGCATGTTCTCCCCGTACCCCCCAGGGGGTTCCTCCGTACATAACCCCCCACTAAAAACATGCAGAAGATCGTCATCCGACCAGTGACGACAACATCTGAAGTTGGTCCAATGAAGGTCCCCGGGGGCGCTGGAAAGAAATAGCGACCACTGATCCTGGCCTGCCCCCTGGAGGAAAGGACAAGCCTGGATGGGTCAAATGCAGAGGACATATTTCACCGGCCACCGTCAGCATGAGTGTGTGTGTAGTGGCCGCATGCATGTGTTGTAGTGTGTTCGTGTGACAATAAAAGACAGGCTGCCATCTGAAATCGTGTTTTTCATTGTCAAAAATTGAGTATGAAAGTGTCCAAACACGCGATTCATCAATCTTGTTCCCATGAGTAGTAGTAGTAGTCCTACTGGAGAGGAAGGGGAGAGGGCAGACAAACAGAACAATAAAATAGGCCTATTTTCTCATTCATTACATGGATTCAAACTGTCACTTAAGACACAATCCCACCCTTTGTGGATTTAATCAAACTAAGAAAAATAACAAGTATGTCATGGCGCTTGCTAGGTTTCTCCTACCTTATAATGTTGCTCTTCTGTGAGGTTCCTCACTCCTTTCAGCTCCACAAACACCTGGTAGTGAGGGTTGGAGGCGCCTATCCAATCTCCTGCAATACCACGGTTAAGATTAATTAAGGCACAAAATGTACCCTAACTAATGCCATTCAGACATGAGTCACGTCACACAGCATCCAAGTGAAAATACTTTCTTGCTCGACTTGGCAAGTTCAATCTGTCACAGGCAACGATTCCAAATTCTGCTTTGACTCAGGGCTACAAGCTGTAAACCTTGGACAAATTGAAGTTAGAGAAAGCCCGTACGCAGGACTGGCTGCAGCACTGGCTTTCCTCAGAGCCCGGAGCAACAGCACCCCAGACAAACATCTGGCAACACCTGGGAGGAGAGATCGGTTTGACATTCACATGGGCAGACAGGAAAACAGACAGATATACACAATCAATCAATCAATTTTATATTTATATAGCGCCAAATCATAACAAGAGTCATCCCAAGGTGCTACACACAACATTGACAAGATGAGATGCATCATATTGTACCTGTACTGAAACTCGGTATTTGTAACACAATAAACACTAGTGTTGAATATAACTGACAGCTGGACAACCTGGAGCTTGAAAAGTTGTTTTGTCTGCTGTACTCTCTCTGGTTCAAACCCTTATTATTGTTATTGCATCACAGTAGCTCTCAGCACCCCCTTTCCCTGGTTTCTGAATCCAAGTACCTCCTTTACCAGACTACAACATTTTGCAGAAAACTGTAAGAGAAAACTATGGTGCAATGAATGAATGATAACCCACCTTTTGAAGAATATAACAGTACAAAATGAGAAATAAGGGCATTAATTGTACCAATTTCAAAGATTTATTTTAAAAATCAAAACTGCAAATGCAAATCAAATGCAGCTAATCAAACTCACTGGATACATGTAGATCTATACTTCATTTGTCATGGGAAACTGCTCTATAAGCCAGATAATATGTAAAACTTACTGCTGTTGGCATTTGAAGAATCACAACTCCAAGCCTGAAGGCTTAGTTTGCACACACAATCAGACCGTGAAACGGGCGGGGGCCGATTTAAAAATCTAAATCTAAATTCTAATGCAGCTAATTAAACTCGCTGGATACATGTAGATCTATACTTAATTTGTGATGGGGAACTGAAATGTAAAATGTACTGCTGTTGACGTTTGATGGAAAACTTTCTCGAGCTTTTATTTTGAAGGCAAAATCACAAAACCGGAAGTGGTTTAGTGGAAATGGCTGAACTGCTGCTCAAATAACAGATAAGTAGTTTGCAGAGCTATGTAAGGGGAGTAAAATAAAACACGAAAAGTCCAACGAAAAGGTCTTGTCCTGGGCCGCACAACATCTAAGAAGTCCCTCTTGCTGGCTTCTGGCTCTGGATCAGTCCACAGAAACACCGTCACAGGCTCTCTTCTTCAAAACCTGCACAAAGAACCAGAGAGACAGTTAGAACTCTTGAAGTGGGTCTGTGCATGAAGTTTCATCCAGCCAGTGAATAGACAAATGCTCACCTGTTTCATTTCCAGCGTGACGTCTGATCACGAAAGAGGACAGCCAGTTATCTAGTGCACATGCAATGCAATTCATAAACACACAACCAAATGTCATTCTCGATGCATCAGTGTACAGTTTTGGACTAACCTGCCCAGTAAGATGAGGGCAGCATGGACAGTCCATCGACAGAAACACCGTGCAGCAGCTCAGCCAGCCAGGGCACTTCAGCTGGGTCATCAACCAAAACCTCCTCTGGGTGGTCCACACACAGCTCAACCTCTGGGTGGTCCACACACAGCTCAACCTCTGGGTGGTCCACACACAGCTCAACCTCTGGCACACACAACAACATGAATACAGAAATGCAGAGCAGTGTAAATGTTTGTTTTTCAGTCAAAGTCACCAAAAGCTGAAATCAAATAAGTTAAAAATAATTCCTTCATATTTTTTCTGCTTTCAATTATGTGCCAAATTAACGAGGCTGATTTCACCCAAACATGGGGTTTAGCAGCCTAAATCTCTCTGTAAGTTTTCAATGTGATTCTACTACTACATTGTCTTATATTGTAAACTGCTTTGGCAATATTATACATTTTGGCGGTGGGGGGTTAAAAGGGGGGGGGGGAGGGGTGGCTGGCTCGGATCAGGTCCATTTTCGAACTCAGCCTTCATTTTGATGTCAACTACACACCTGTTTCATGACTGCATCTTGCATGGTTTTGACGCTATCACATTTGCAAAATCTGTCCACAGACATAAACACCTCACAAAGCGCTCAAAACAGGTTCTGTGGTAGTTCCCGCTACACTAGGTGTCTCTAGGACCACATTTGGCCATGATCTCACACACACACACACACACACACACACACACACAATCTCTCTCTCTCTCTCTCTCAAGCTGAAAACTGGTAAAAAAAAGAAGACCCTTGTTTAACCCAGGTTAGAGACATGGAAGATTTCTCCAATATGACTTTGAATCTTCAGAAAGCACAGAACCTCTGACACCTCTGAATGTTGTCTCTTCCTCCTCCTCTCTGACACCTCTGAATGTTGTCTCTTCCTCCTCCTCTTTAGGCCAGGCCCTTGGCTTGGCTGTGGGAGTTGCCAATGCAACGCTGCAGTCAGACAGAGAGGACGTGTGGCTGGGGCAGGTACTGCACAGTCTCTGTTTCAGGTCAGCCGGGTCACAGATGTAAGCCTCCTTGTAGAAGCGACAGGCTACAGAGACAGAGACAAACAGACAAAGAGAGCGTGGGACTGTCATGATGTCATGATGTCATGATGTCATGATGGAAGACATTGGATTAATCGTCCCATTATTCAGTCCTCATGATTTTTTCAAATGGCCCAGGATATTTTAAATCTTTTTTTTGCCATGTTAGAATAAAGGCATTTTAATTACACCAACTCAGTGTGCCTTGGATTCTGTTTGAAGTCAACCTGCATTTTTTACATTTTACCAAGATACCCCTCATGCAAGGATTCTCTTCACAAAATGAAATAAGCACAGCACAACACCCGAAATATCCAAAGAGCACCTGTAAGTGATCACTACAAGGACCCAGCATCGCTTCCACTCCATTGTCTGCAGGCCCAGGATAAGTCTCTGATGATGTTTGGCGAATACTTAACCCTGATTTAAAATGGTAGCATATATTGAATGTATGAAGAGTCCTCACAGACAGAACAGTCACAATACTGGAGCCTAATTGGACAACACAACCATCTCTTCTAATGGGAAAAGTCAGTTCAAATGCTACAAAGTCAAGACCAATCAAGACCAACTCCAGTTGTGATGTGTTGACTGAAGTTAGTCTGAAACAGCCTTTGAAAAAGGATTTTTGAAAAAGCAATAAGCTGCAATACAACCATTTATACAAAATCATATTCTAACAGTGCTTAGTGAAAAGTTGACTTCCTGTTATAGGATAGGGCTGGTTTACATCAATGCTCTGGTGGAAATAATTGATTATCCGACTTTTCTTTTGTTTTATTCAAGATTGTGTTTTCGAATTCGACAGTAGCAAGGCTGGCAGCTGTGTGGTACATTAACAAGATTCCCACACAATGTTACACTAAAGATGTGCAAGTAAATATAGTACGAGTTTTTGAGCCTGATTAGGCTACTCAAGTTGAGGTTTTACAACTGATCATGTAACAGCTGCACAAGTTCTATATTAAATGTACAATAATACTTTATATCTAGCACAGGAAAGGCCTACACAAGGGGAGCAGGACTGCTTACCGTGCATCTCCTCCAGCTGTCCGATGTGGCCAGCTGTGTCTCTGGTGTTGATGTGCAGCCGGTGACTGTCTCTGAGGTGCTGCAGGATGTGTTTGGAGTGGAAGGCAGAGGGAGTGAAGTAGAGCAGCTTAGGCAGACACAGCGAGCCCACCACATGGATGTCAAACCTCCTGCCCTGCAGAGTGAGAGGGAGGGAGAGAGAGAGAGAAAGACAGACAGATGGAACACGCAAAGCCCATGGCGCCACTCTCCCTATAGCCCCCTTCCCCTCGCCCCCCCCCACCACCCATATCCCCCGAGCCACTCCGCATACCCCTCAAATCCTGACTCTCTACCACCTTCCTATCCCTATGCCCCCCCCCAAACACACACACACACACACACACACAACCCATTAGGGATGGGCATCGAATTTCCGAATAATCGTTGTTATTATCAAGGTCGACTTTTATTATTGAAATTCGAAATTCGAAAAAAAAAAAAAAAAAAAAAATTTTTATTTTTTTTGAGTGAAATGTTGCATTGTCTCCCCTGATTCTAAGTATAGTCAAATCGCTTGGTTTGAGCAAGTAAAACAATTTTTATAAGCATTTTAAGCAAGGTTTATGGAAAAATTAATGGCAGATGAAATCCCATGAAGAGGGAGAGGGGGTGACTTTGGCACCCCTTTGGCACTCAGACCTGAGCCTACTAAATATTTAATGAACCACTCATGATTGTCAAAACTGTTTTTTATTTTCGAAAATGTCAATGTCATGTAACATGTTCTTTACTTCAGTGGTGCAATGCTTGTTTGAGCTAAAAATCCACAGCAGAAGCTTTTTATATTAATTAATAAAGCCGTAGACTTAGAATCAGGGGAGACAATGCAACATTTCACTCACAAAAAAAAAAAAAAAAAAAAAAAAAAATTTTTTTAACATTTTTTTATTTATTTTCGAAATTCGAATTAAATTCGAATTTGGCCAGCGAATTTCGAATAGTATTTTTGCTAGAAATGCCCATCCCTACAACCCATACCCCCCTAGCCATTAATCCTACCCACCCCTCGAATTCTGTCTCTTTAGCACCTTCCTATTCCTAGCTACGGCCATTTCCCCACTAAACTCAAGTCCATGACTGAGTGAGTGAGTGAGTGAGTGAGTGAGTGAGTGACTGTCCTAACTTTTCCATCGCCTGACCCCGGCGGGGCCACAGGCCGTGGGCATACCAAACTTTCTAGTTGTGTACACAGTTATGTCAAGTCAAGTCAAGTTTATTTATATAGCCCTAATTCACAAGCATGTCTCAGAGGGCTTCACAGAAAGTATGTCTAGCTAATTCTAGCTGACACAACAGTAACAAGAATATACAGAATAAAGATAACATTTGAACAATTGATAATATAGAAAATATAGAAATGAAGAGAGAGCAGAGGAGAGAGCAGGGGGAATGTGAGAGAGTGATGGGGTGGGGAGGGAATGGGAGATGTTGGAGGGTATAGGAGGTGGGGAAGGAGCAAGAGGAGAGAGCAGGAGAGGGGAAGGGGGGTGTGTGGGGGAGAAGAGAGCAGGGGGAGGGAGGAGGTGGGGAGAGAATGATAAATATAGACGCACATCTTGCAAACGGACATATGTCAATTTCTTAGCAACCAAACTATGCCTAATTTAATTGGCTGCAAGCCTTTAGTAGTGAGTCCTTTTGCCAAATAAGCACATGTTCACATATAGAGCTTATGGGTGCCTTGCTTTAGGGAAGAGTGGGTGCCATGCTTTGAATAGTGGCGAAATACTAAGAGCATGGGTGCCATGCTTTAAATAGTGGCGAAATATTGGAGGGGATAGAGTGGGTGCCATGCTTTGGAGTAGAATGTGTACTATGCTTTAGAGTAGTGGGGGAAGGGGGGAAGAGGAAGAAACACCGGGAAGAGGAGAAAGCAGGAGAGTGGAGGAGGGAGGGAGAGCGGGGGGATGCGAGGGAGGAGAGGGGGGAGGTGGGGAGAAAATAGGAAATGTGTAGGAGGAGAGAACAGAGGAGGAGAGATGAGGGTGCAGGGGAGGGAGAGCCAGGGTAGAGGTAGGGTCTAGGGTTGGGGGAGGGGAGGGAGTAGGATACGGGCCCGGATTAGGGCGAGGGTGGGGAGAAAATGGGAAATGTGGAGGAGGAGAGAACAGAGAAGGAGAGGTGGGAGGGTGCAGGGGAGGGAGAGCAGGGGGAATGTCTCTGCACAATCGTTGTTGTTGCTGTTGTTGTTTTGTGTGCGTGCGTGCGTGTGTGTGCGTGCGTGCGTGCGTGTGTGTGTGTGTGTGTGCATGTGTGTGTGTGTGTGTGTGTGTGTGTGCATGTGCGTGTGTGTGGTTGTTACTTGGAGCTGACCTGGAAAGTGAAGCGGTCTACATTGGTCCAGGAAAAATCATATAACAGACATTGCTGTCCTTCCACCTCCTTAACAGACATCAAAACAATTCACATGTCATATATGAATGCAACATCATACTATTTGTTCATATATGTAAACTCTGAAAATGTTACGATACCATAAGCAAGTTCCAAAAAGCTAAATTTCCATCTACTTGTCAAACTTTTCAAGAACCAGTGTGTAGGTATGCTGAAACTTTAGATGCTCAAATACATTCCACATTGTTGCCTACAGTACCTTTAGGTAAAAAAGGCTGGCACAGTGTAAAAGACCCACCTCATAAATCTGTACTCCTTTCAATGCCACACCAAGAAGGACTGAACTCTTCAGCTCCTTTTTCTCCCACACATGAACGACAGAGGAAGGAGAACATTAGATAGAGCCTGCAACATGTCTGAGACGAGAGAAGTTGTAGTCTGGACTTTGACCTGTTAACCCCGGTAGCAAAAAAGGTCATTTATTTTCACTGGAATTCCAAACAAGTGACACAATGGCATAATGTATATGACTATTTTGGTCATGGGTTTCATACGCTTTATGTAATGAAACATCTAAAGGTGTGACAACCATCCCAGCACCCTCCTAGCCCCGTCTTGCAGGAGCCTGGTGTTGGGGTCGTTAGGCTGATTGGGTGCACCTGGATTGGGTTTAAGAAGGCCTTCATACATTGTCTCTCTCCTTCCTCACCGATGTGTGTTGTCGAGATATTTTCCCAGTTTCAGTTAATGAATTATTGTTTGAATTTTTACTTTGGTGTATGACTCCCCTCACATTTTACAACCAGTAAGTAACACAAACTATATAAGAAAGAACAAAAGGTACATCAGTGAGGCGGGCAGAGACTAATGGTCTGACAGGACCAGGAGAGTGGGAGGGTCATCACAAAAGACAGGACCAGGAGAGTGGGAGGGTCATCACAAAAGACAGGACCAGGAGAGAGGGAGGGTCATCACAAAAGACAGGACCAGGAGAGTGGGAGGGTCATCACAAAAGCTAAAGTCTTATCAGATGGGGGACCCTGGGACAAAATCTTATCAAATGGGGGTCACTGGTCTAATTTGTCTCTGTTACAATGGCCCTGGAACAATGGTGCCAGGACAACCACCTCTCTCTGAACGTCTCCAAGACCAAGGAGATCATTGTGGACTACAGGAGAGGGGGGGGCACACACCCCCCAATCACCATCAACGGCACAGTGGTGGAAAGGGTGGACAGCTTCAAGTACCTGGGAGTCAACATCCACCAGGACCTGACCTGGGCCGGCCACACCGCCACTGTTGTCAAAAAGGCCCAACAGCGAATACACGGACTCAGGCGCCTGAAGAAGTTTGGGCTAAGGAAAGAAATCCTCAGGGACTTCTACAGAGGCACCATTGAAAGCCTGCTGACTGGCTGCTTCACCGCCTGGTACGGGAACTGTACCACCATGGACCGCAGGGCGCTACGGAGGGTGAGGCGCGCGGCCCAGCACGTAACAGGAGACGAGTTGCCAGAACTGCACGAACTGTATAACCAGCGGTGCCTCAGGAGGTCCCTGAAGATCATCAAAGACACAAACCATCCCCACAACAGCCTGTTCTCCCGGCTACCCTCAGGGAGGAGATACAGGGTTCCAAAAACACGCACAAATCGCTTGAGGAACAGTTTCTTCCCGCAGGCCACGAGACTCCTAAATATGCACAAATAGTGCAGTAGTCGTACCGCAGTACCGTACTGCAGCTGCTACTATTACGGATGCCTAACGTTTAATTGTAAATTTAAGTGTATGTTTAATAAGGTGCCTAACGTTTAATTGTAAATTTAAGTGTATGTTTAATAAGGTACATGCTATTTGCACATGTATGTATAAAACGTCGAATTTGGAATGTCTGAACACGTCTAACGTATGCACATGACATGTGCACCTATGTGCAATGAATATGCCACTGTCGTATAAGCCACCGACTTGTCTTATTGCTTATAAGATGCCTATTTCTTATTGCCTTATTGCTGTCTTATTGCTTATTGATGCCTATTTCTTATTGCCTATTACTTATTGCTGTTGCCTATTTGTACTATGTCGTAAACGGAGTCCACTGCACAAGAATTTCACACGTGGTACTTGTACCATGGAGTGACAATAAAAATCTTGAATCTTGAATCTTGAATCTTATTGGGGGTCCTTGCCGTGACAAAGTTTGAGAAATAGGTGTAGGAGACAGCTACAAACAGGCTCACAGGTCATGTTGACCATCTTCCTCATGTAACCTCTTGGGTTACATGGAGGCTTCCTCTGGTTAAGCAGCATGGAGCCCTCTGACCTGCTGCCTCATGCTGTAGAAGGTGACCTCTGACCTGCTGTCTCATGCTGTAGAAGGTGACCGGTCCGTCCAGCACACTGCTGGCCTCTTTTATAAAGTGCAGGATGGCTTGGCTGCGTGACACACCTCTCAGCTCGCTGTGCAACACCGGACTGTGCTGCAGCAGGTAGCCTCGCCCTCGACGCTCTATCAGCTAGGCCGTGCGCGCGCACACACACACACACACACGCACGCACGCGCGCACACACACACGCATACACACGCACGCACGCAGGCAGGCACACACGCACACACACACACATTACTTTTCCATTCATCAAATGTATGGAGACATTTTCAAATGTCACTAATGAGGACACAGAAACTTATACAATGACAAATCAATGTAAACTGGACAAAAGGTTTGGAAACTTGTGTTTGGATGATCATATCTCTGCTGTTACTGTGTCCTCTGCATTGCATCTTATCTTATATGAAAGTCTGTTCATTTCCCTTCATGCTGTCTCATTTGTAAGGATCCTGCATTTGTGAGATGTCCGGCGGTGTATCCTCCTGTTGGTATTGACTCTATTGTTTTGAGTTGTTTGGTGGATTGGATGATTGAACTCTATCAGAACAAACAAGGCATAATTAGCAATTTTACACTTTATCCATAATTGAACAGTCAGGAACCTCAGTAGCTGGTGGAAGAACCATACGCAGCCTCAACAGCCTCGCACCTCCTCATGCTGGTCACCAGCATGGTCACATGATGTGGTATGGGGTTTGGTTGCAGGTCCCCTTGCTGATGGACAGCTCCTTGAAAACTGTAACAACACGTGTCGATATCGGCAGGGCAAGTTGTTACTTTTGACTTTGGCGCTACTGGCATAATCAGCTGTGCTGCTCAGCCCACAAATGCAGGATCCTTACAAATGAGACAGCGTTGCGAAGGGAAATGAACAGGCTTCCATATAAGATGCAATACTGAGGATACAGTAACATCAGAGATACAGTATGATCATCCACACACAAGTTTCCAAACTTTTTGTGTCAAGTTTATATAGGCTACAGGCAGGGGTGAAAGTGGTTTGAATTTCTTACAGGAACTATACTACCCCAACCTTCATCGTTTCATATTGTCCTCCTCCCGCCCCCAGCTTCATGCATCCCTGAACACACACATCCATTTTTTGAATGCCTGTAGCCTATGGTGTAGAAATTAGAAACACTTGACAATATGTAGGCTATAGTGAATTATTTAGGCCTGTTTAAACATTACAACAACAGACTATCCTATGTGGACTATCATGTGTGATTTCAACTCTCCTTTTTGACCAAAACATTTACCACACATTGAACAATTAAATTGTTTCTCTCCTGTGTGAACTATTATGAATAACCGCGGTAGGCTACATTGTATGCTTTGGTGCGATGTAGGATTTTGTCTTTCAATAATAATATCCTCATTGCAGCCTTGCTGTAGTTGTTGGTGTTGTTGCGGTTATTTGACTTTCTGACCACCGCCTCAGTGCTTATTATGAGGCCAGAATAACAGATGCCATTGGGAAGGCTAACCATTGGCTTTATTGATTGTGTATGATTCAACTTTGTATCTATGATTTTATATTATTGCATGTTTTTGTAGATTGTTGGGACTTCACTGGCCTGGAACAAACTGCTGGACTGGGGGGAATGAATAGCTGTGCCAAAAAAAGAAGAAGCTAGGCCTATGTGCTGTAGCCTATTGTATTTTTAATTTTATATTTTTTTATATTTTTCATTTGCAAGTTCAACTGTCAGCTGAGCTCTGTTATTGAAGCTTTGGCTAAAGCCCGAATTTTACAATGATGTTTTGAAATAAATATGTTTAAAAATCATTTGTGTGTTAAAAGCTTGTGCTACGTTTTCATTAGCGTTAATGTATTACAGTAATTTATTTTCAATGTCCGCGCAAGAGCAATTTGGTTAGGCCTAGTAAAATCGCTGGGCTGGGCGCAGTGTTTGTGGTGTGGGAAATGTGTTAAAAGCTTGTATTACGTTTTCAATAGCGTTAATACACTAAGGAAGGTATGTGACCATCATTCATTTCAATGTCCGCTCTCAAGAGCAATTCAGTTGGTTCATGAAATCGCTGGGCTGCGTGCTGTGCAGTGGTTGTGGTGTGGGAGATTCGAGCTGTCAAAAGAGGACAAAAGACTTGCTCCTGGCCAATCCCGGCGCTTGACTGCTGCGTAGGCGGGCACAGGGCGTGATTTTGGCTTAACCTATGTGGGTTTCGAAATAACGCAGTATGGACAGACAGCCGAGCAGCAGCGCAATCGGATTTTGATTGACAACAGCTGCGTGTCTTCCAGGAACGCCGTTCAGGCACAGAATTTCTGTGGGCCGGACGGTTCCCGGCCCACTTTTACTTTCACCAGTGGGAACTACACTCGCGCAATCCTGGTGGAACTGTTTTTGTTTGCGGAGCGGAGGCAAGCCGCAAGCGAGACTAGACTTGACACAGCCCAGTGCAGGCAGCAGCAGCAGCAGCGGCATTCAGGAGCTGCATGCTGGAAGCGCAAATCAGCCTACACACACAGCACGGATTAAAAACCACTGACAGCCAGGTCTAAAACAGTTCTAACAACAATTTAGAAGCAATTTATGAGAGAGACTGTTGTTTATTAGTAATGACATAACGTCAGCCATGCATTTCCTTGTTGGAAATTATGGATCGACTGCACTCTGCAACAATCGGATTTTGATTGACAGGCAGCTGGATGTCTTCCCCCAACGGCGTTCAGGCACCGAAAGTCTTACCGGAACTGCGCACCGGACGGTTCCGGCCCACTTTCACCAGTGGCTACAGCAAAGACAGACACACTGAGGCTTTGTTATTTGAATTAGGTTGATTTGATGTGGTTAGTTTCCCCTCAGCTTTTCGACATAGTTTGTTTTAGTTCACATTTATATTTAAAAAAAAATTACTTGTCGAGGTGAAGCAGAATATGCATGAAACAATGTGTTAATGTAATAGTAAGTTGATAAACTCATTCAGAGACATACAACTCTCCCTCTCTCCCACTATCTTCACACTAGGGATGTTCATCAATTATCGAAAATCGATAATTGATCGTTAACTCATTGAGTGCCAGCCACTTTTGGAGAACGGACGCTCCCAGTGCCAGAGTTTTCAGAGCGTTTTCAGTGATTTCTCGAGGCCCACAGAATATTGTGTGATATTACTATGTAAACACCGAACACGCACAAAGAACGAACTGGCTCTATTGTATCGTCAGCAAAAAAAAGTTTATTGATACCATTTTCCGTTCTTTAGTTATGAGCCGGAGAAGATAGGTCGTTTTGAGCAAATACAGGCGTTTCAAATTATTAGCTGAGATATTCCGCCTTTTGTGAAATGCAGCATTTCAAGCACATTCACTGAGTCTGAAGATAATATTTTCTGATGTAGTGACGTGGTGTAGTTGTGTGATGCCCTGCGTGCCCCACCCCCCTCTCCCCCCCTCCCCTCCTCAGCTGCAAACTCCTCCCCACACTACACAGCCTCACGCACCCACTCTATTTTCGGAGTGCTCCGTTTGTGTGTGCCGGGCGGCTCCCAGCGCAATAGGGAAGAGCCAAACCGGACTGCTGAATGGTTTGGCGTCGGGAGCTGCTTTTCTGGTGGCTAATCGTGTGGAGAAACTATACAGACAGACAGACAGAGACAGAGGGGCTCAGTTGTGTGCGCGGATTGACTCCTGTTCGCAGCCAATGTCAGCTCCAGACAGAGCAATCTATATGGCTCTGGCTGCAGCATGCATCGGTTTCTCTTTGATCACGGCTTTTTCCTCCTGTTTCTCAGGACCTGTCTCTAATCTGGAGAGCACTGTCGCCACCTAATGGGTTTGTAAAATAGGTTATAGACCTCCAATAGCTACAATATTTGTACAGGAGATGCAGAAGGCTTTGATCGACGTCCCACCGTCAAAAAACGCATTGGACGTCGAAAGACGTCCTTGGCACTCTACGTCACTATTTAATTGGACGTCGAAAGACGTCCATGGCACTCAATGAGTTAAGGATTGGAATCGATCCTGTGGCATTTGGATCGATTTTTTAATTATTAATTATTATTATTTTTATTTTTTTTGGACTAGGTTTGGGTGGAATTCGTTCCTCCTCGCCCCACTCCATTGCACAGCCGACTAACGTGAGGTGGAGCTTCATATAGTCTCTAGTTTTCTGGCTGGGCACGGGCCTTTGTGCCAACAAAACTGTTTTAAACATGGGAAATTCACACCGGCATGCGCCGGGGACAGCAGTGTTGGAGAGGAGACACATTGAAATAAAGAGTTCATTGAGAGAACACGTTGTCTTTCGTATTTTCTGCCATAGGCATTCATTCAAAAAAAAAAAAATGAATTGAAAGTATTAATAGATAATCGATAATTGATCGTTAATTTTCACCAATTATCGATTTTGGAAAATTTTCAAAATGAACATCCCTACTTCACACACTCGCATTTTTCTTTTTTTTACCCAAGAGGGGAAGTAATCTTCAGGGAGAAAGTAATGTCTATATTTTCCCTTCTCTCCTTTCTTTTCTCCCCCTTCACCCTTCTCCTCCTCTCCCTCCACTCTCTGCTCCAGATCTCCCAGGTCAGCTTGCAGAGCGATGGCTGCCAGCTGGAAGAACAGCGCCTCCTGCTGGCGGCTCTGAGAGCGCAGCACCTTCTGTCTCAGCTCCGTGTAGTACAGCTGCCGCAGTCTGCCCCTCCTCCAACAACCAGACAGCACAGCAAATTCACACAATTAAAAATCCAGAAGGCTGGTCTTCTCATTATCGATAATTACAAAGAAAAACTGGTAGGATTAGAAAGTGCACTTACATAATTAGCCGCCCACTCTCTACATAATGCTGCACTCTCAGAAATAAGATGAATGGGCCCTGGAATATATAGCATAAACAGTTTAGTTTAGTTTATTTGTTTGACAATTCAATTTAAAAGGACAATAGAGTTAAAAGAGAACACTGCTAAAAAAACACATTAGCCTATTCCCTATTGTCTAGTCGAGGAAAGTCCAATTAATATTTGAAAACACAAACAGCTCTCCCAAAGCCAGAAACCACATACAAGACTTGATTTACATTAAGAACTAAAAGCAAAATAATAAACTCCCCAGTAAACAATGAAGAGACTGATTTTGTCTGCCCAATGGATTTTAACTTTGAGCTTATTCCCAGCCAGGTCTACAACAGAACATCAGAATGACCCCTTATATGCTCCCATATGGTTCTATAGATGCTCATAATGAGAATAACATTGGATTTATTAAACGTCGAATATTATTCCCATTTAATACATGCCAATCATTGACTGTATAAAGAATAGGTCAGTGATGCCATGTGCAAGACATGATCAGTGTGTGTCCGTACAAGAGTTCACATGCGACAAAGTAAACCTTGTGAAACTAGGAAAACACAACTTCAGAGGAAATGACTCACCATCAAGGATCCTCTCCTCCATTCCTTACCAAAGTACTTCCTCAGCTTTTGCTCCAAATCAAGAAAGAGATATTCATTATCTGTTTAGGGGGAAAAGGTGCACTGAAAGAACACAACAGGGTAATGGAGTGAAAAACATGGTGACATATGACTTTTAACCACGAATTAGTACTCATGAAAGCCAATTAACTTGTATTTTTCATTCATATGGGGGCTGATAGGAGTCACATTTTAAATAGGCTAAAGGTGAACTAACTAACTAACTTTTCCTTGCCGCCACCACCAACTCTCCCTCAGTTTCAGCATTCCACACTAAATTAAGTCAAAACATTTTCTACTTACCCCCCCATACAGAGTAAATCCCACACGCGCGCGCGCACACACACACACACACACACACACACACACACACACACACACACACACACACACACACACACACACACACACACACACACACACACACACACACACACACACACACACACACACACACACACACACACACACACACACACACACACAAACCTCTGAGAATGGCCAGGCCAAAGAGATGCAGCTCCCCGACTCCGAGCTGCTCCGACACACGATTCAAGACTTCTTGGCCTCTGGCTTTCACCTAACACACACACACACACACACACACACACACACACACAAACCCTTACATAATTGTGTAACACTAATGCTAAATGCTAACTATGCTGACAACGCGTCTATGACGAGACCTCACCTGAATGTATTGTAAAGTTTTGATTTGGGATAAAACACCCAGTAGTACACACTTACCCCAACAGCACAGTCCAGGTGCTGCTTGTCGGGTAGAAGGACGCTCACTTCTCGTTTCTGCTTCATCGTCAGGAGCGTGGAGGTCTGTCACAACACGTCCTCTCTCCCTCTATCTTCTTCACCGTCCTCCCATGGGCCGGCCAAAACAACACGTCCTCTCTCACACTCCAGTATCTTCACCGTCCTCCCATGGGCACCACAGTGGGAATGACTGTTGCCCCTCCCTCTGGCAGTGATGCCCTGAGATCCCTAAGTCTAATAGTCTAGACTAGAGTAATATACTTACTGACTTCTGTGCTACAGACCAGCTACAGGACTAGTTGGCCAAGCTTTTTTGTCTTTGTTTCGTTTTCTATCTTGTCTTGGAACTGTTTTTACTCTGTTGTGCTCATTGCACTTGACTATTTCTTGTTGTTTTTTTACTTTTGTATTTTGCTAGTGCTTTTTACTCTTGTTTTGTATGTAATGTATAATGTGTCTGGACCCCAGGAAGACTAGTGGTTGTCTTGGCGGCAGCTAATATGGATCCTTTTAAATAAACAAATAAGGCCACATTGGCAGTGCCCTGGCCTGCTACTGTCAGTAGCTTTAAAAGCGTCAGTGGTCTCAGTTTAATGTAGCTGCCCTGTGCAAAGGATGTGTCATGGCTCATATACCCTGCTGGTCCACCCAGCCGGTGCGAAGCAATAATCGCGTAAGTGTAATTTGGAAAATCCTGGAGCGAAAAGTGTAAGATTAAGCACAGGTTATTTTTATGGTTTATTATGGTAATTCACGTTGAAAAAACTAGAAAAACATCGTCCTGGCACCCAGAAACTCAAATACTCCTTAAACGTCTGCTAGTCCGGCTGCACGGTCATTGACTTCCATTAAAACCGCCTTTTTGAGACCTCCAGGAAATTCTTACAAAATTAATGTATTTCATTTTTTTCAGCGGGCATCCTGTACCAAATACCTTGAAATTTGACCTTAATATCTAACCTTGGGGTTGATTGAACATTTGGTTGAGTTACAAGGCTTCAAAATCCATTGCATAGTTTTCCCATTGACTTCAATGTTAATTTTGCAAAAAAAAAAAAAAAAAAAATTCGACTCCCAGCCACTTTCCCCAAAAATAATTATTTTTATGATCTTACACCTCTCAGTTCGACTCAAGACATCAAATTTGTAGTTTCTATTGTGTTTGCCCCCCCCCCCCCCCTATTTCCCCAGCACATCACACAGCACAGCACAGCAACTAATTACATGGAGATTTACATGAAATATACCCTGCAGTTATCAATCATGGAAACATGGTCATATGACCTGGGAACGCGGATTTTCCGGTGCAAACTAATTATTTGAAGCTTGGCCCTTATTTGATTCCATAGGATGAAGCTCATTTGTGTTTCTTGTGAAAACTAGCTGGAAGTCGAAAATGGGCAGTTTCATGTTTTTTTTTTGTAAAACTTACCTAGTTGAAACTACATCGTATCTCCGCGCCCGTTCGTTCTAGAGACTCGTGACGAGCATTTTCGGAATCGGCGTCAAAAAGTGACTCTAGATGTGTAATCTTGTCGCGATCCATGCCGTTCTAAGAGGTTTCAATGACTTCCGCGTTGAGACACGCAAAAGCGGCGAGGCGCAGCGGGCCACAGTAACATCCGATGCCCACGAAGGAGCGCCTTGGGCGGCGGAGGCGGTCAGAGCGTCATCCATGGAGGCCAGTTCTGTGCTCCCTCGCTCATGGCCTAAATGCTGTCGTTCAAGCGTGTGTTTTGAGCCGGATGTTCCAACTACGCATATGAGGTGGGAGGAATGGAATCAGGAACGGATATGGATCGATAAAAAATAAGAAAATACTTACTTATAAATATAAAAAACAAGTACTAATATCAAGATCCATGAAAGTTAAAAAAATGCAAATTTGCAATTCTCAAAAGATGGAAGGTGGAATAAAATAATTCTTCCGTGAAAAATGTGACCAATCCATAGCTATGATAATCCCACCACAGCGCCACCAGGTGGCATTCATGGGAAGGGAAAAAAATAATATTTTGTGTTTTCTACTGAAAATTTTATTGTACAGTAAATACAGTAAACTGGCATTTGAGGGGTTAAAATTCAGTGAGCATGAAATGTTGATATGAGGTATGAGAGATGAAGTTACCAATGGATAAGAATCAAAAAAAATAATAATAATAATTAATTAAGACTATCAAAAATAAGAATTAATATCAAGGACGGGCTACATGGACCAGCAGACGTTTAAGGGTTAGCGGGTTAGCAGGGCACACATTTCAGAAGAATTGCTCTTCACGATGTCAATAGAGCGATGGCCTTTGTGCCCTGCTGGCATGTAGCTTTTTGCCCTAAAAACAATTGCAACCTGATTTCACAAAATGTTGAAAAATGTGGATGTTAAGATTACATATGAGTGGATCCTATTTTGTGTATGTTGATGTATATTTTGTAAAGCACATGGGCATTTTACGTGACTGGTAGCACCACTTTGGAAAGTTGGAAATGTACATTTGTTTTTGTTTTGTTTTATTACTTTTTCTTTTCCCTTTTCCTGTCTGAGTGTTTTTGTTTTTGTTTCTCATGTTCTGAAAAACCATAAAATAAAATATTGGAAAAAGATCACATATGAGTGAAACTGTGACTGTAAAAGCATTACCCAAAAATTACAATGTTTACGTTACAAGGGTTTTTATTTTGGATGACCTACCGTACTTACATTCTGACTGACTTGACACTGGTTCAGTAAGCGGTAAGCACTGCACCAGTAATGGCTCCTTCGACCAGTAACGTCAACATTCGTCGAGTTTAAACAGCCATAAAGCAGTTATTGCAGAAATAAGACTCAATAACAACAATTAAACAAGTGATTCCTGTTCGGTAATGTATCATGGTGTAGTTAGCTAATCTAGCGCTACTTTGGACCAAACGGGCTTGAGTTGGGTCACCAAATTTTAATGATATTGTTAGGTTTTGTTTACGCTATTTTGTGCATATGCACGCAATTTTTTGAATGCTTCAATCACCTCCGGGGGTATTGGGGGTCGCGAGCCTCTGGTAGAGTTGTTTTGGGGGTCGGGGGCTGAAAGGTTTGGGAACCCTTGGGGTTGAGTCCTACAAAAGGAGGAAACAATTTCCATTAATTATTGCTCTGACAAATCTCTCTGGGGGATATTGGATTACAATCACTATTTCCTTACAGGATTTTGGAAAGCTACAACTGTGCAAATTCAGAAACAGCAGATATCTTACTTAGCCTTTAATGAAATGTTCAATTGAAAAGATTGAGAGATGAAGATTAAATATTTGATTTTTACTACATTTTGACTTAATAAGGGCGAAAAGTAGAGAGGCAAAAAGACAGTTTTGCCCCTCCTATTTCCCAGAGGAGGGGCATCTGCCTACCTTGGTGTAGGCGCCAGTGGGGACAAGCTGCAGGTTTGTGTTTAGGCACACACTGGCACATTCAGTATAGTAGGATGATGTGAGGGGCCTTACGTTTGGGATTTGTGGGAATTTGAGGTCACATAGATGCCCCTTGCAGGGGGTCCTGGAGCAGTGGAACCTGTTGCTGCTGGTCCAGAGGTTGCAGGTGAACAGGTCAAAGACATAGCTCCTGCTACGGAGACGGACTGAGCTGGGGTCCTGGCTGTGGTCACAGACACACCGGCGTTTGGAGTAGTTATCCAGCCGGCGCCCCCCTGATGCACAGCCCGGGCGAGAGAGATCTGCGCGGGTGGCATCTGCCCGGTGGAGGTTTGCAGGGCTGGGACAGTGAGAGCTGCCTGGGAGGAGGCTGGTGTGCCGGCGGCAGGAGCTGGAGACAGGAATGTTGACCAGAGTCTGGCAATTGGCCACAGATGGAAGCAGCTGCTCGGAGCCATCATGCCAGTCCCGGGATCAGTCTTCAGCAGCAGGGTGCCCATGGGACTCTGGGTGGAGGTCTGGGGGGTAATGCTGCCATGGGCCAGGGTGGAGCCAGCGTTGGAGGTGGAGCTGATCAGCTGGTGGATGGGGGTCTGCGACACCATGGCTGTGGAGGTGGGCACGGGGAGTGGAGTCGGCTGAGCTGTCGGAGCTGGAATTCATGGGGAAAGTAGAAAAAAAAGGCCTGGGTTCAGATGATGAGCTGTCAATGGAGCCTTCAAATGAATGGCATGCTGTCTGTCATTCTATAGCCATCTGTTATGAATCTGTTACTTGCAATCAATTGAGTGTCGATACCATACCACAATCTGTTAGGTATCCTGTTCATCTTCAGATAAAAAATATTTTGAGGTAGAGGCAAACCATTTCACCATTATTTCATCCATAAGAAAAAGTAACATCACACTAGGGCTGTCAAAATTGGCCCAAGATCATATTAGAATATTCCCTTTAAACAAAACATATTCGTTCTAATATATTCAAATATATACAGTATATATATTTTTTTTTGCGTGTGTAGTAAGGCAAACCAATCTAACCAGACAGCTTATACAACTACGGTACTTGGTATATTTATTTGAACACAAACGTTTTGTTTATTTCAACATAATCATTGTTTTCCCCCCATATTTATTCAGTCAGTACTAATACAGTAGTAGCCTACACTTTTGTGATGTTACCTGGTTAAATGTAAGTAAGTAAATAAATAAATATATACATTTTAATATAGATTTTCATATTCGAATATTCTTTTATTTTTTATATTCGAATATATATTCGAATATAGAATATTCTTTGACAGCCCTACATCACACTGAAGCCAGAAAATGTGACTCACTCACCACTTGTACTGGCCAAAGTAAGGGTAGGTGTAGTCTGCATTATCTCCATAGAAGTCCGGACTGGCCTGTTTAGAAAGATTGCTTATGCTTAGAGGTGTTTATATCCACAACAGTATGGCACTCGAAGAAGACGACTGAACGTGGTAAGTTGTTGAACTCCAATTTATTCCATTCTCTGTCATCTTTAAACAATATGTGGCATATTTCCACCTCAAGATTAAAGTTAAGTCTCATTTCAACCAATGATATCACGACATGAAGCTGTCAATCAAATCTCCCATAAACGAATTACTAACTTGGCCAATTGTATGAAACATAAACAAAAAACAACAACTATAATCTCTAAGAATGCAAAGAAATGTAACTGGCTCGTTAAAACGCGCATTCCAGGAATATCGTATTTACAGAAATAGCGTAAATGGCTTGAGAGCGTGGTTCTCAGGGGTCGCCCGTCGGAGATTCCAGACGGGCGGGCAGCACCCATGCATCGGATTGTCCGCTCGCTCCGCATGAAGCAGGTGGCTGCCTGGTACTCCGCGGATCCCACTCGCGTAGCACGACAACACGCTGAATCCCACTCGATTTGGGGGTGGAACACGCCATGATTGACCAATGCCAAAGCCAGTCGACAGAATTGTCAAATCAAATCATCGACACGTATTTGGTCCGCCTCTCAATTTGTTTTCAGTCTCCGACGCTCACGCTAGTGCATTCCGTTCCGGTTCACCTCAACTTTAAACACATGTATGCTGGAAATTTTGATAACTGAAACTATTCCGTCAGGTGAGGGATTGGTCTGGAAAACATTTGAACAGATAGCCTGTCATTGACAGGCTTCGAGGTGAGGAATTATTATAGGCACGGACACACACTCACCGTTGAATTGGAGGGGTGTTTGCAGCAGCAGCGGTCTTAGTAGTAGCGGCAACAGCAGCAGCAACAGTAGCAGCAAGCGGCTATAGAAAGAATAAGACAGTATATGAGTAAGAACATTTTCAGACATTTTCATTTGAAAACCAGAAGCACACATCTTTCTTAGAAAACTAATAAAGTGAAAAGGAAAAATAGGATTTCTTACCTCCTGCTTTCTTTTGTTCTCCGCCACGTGATTGGCTTCTTCAAACTTCCTTGCTAGTCGGATAATCTTGGCCTAAAAAACAGCAGAGGAGCTAGACTTAAGATTTGCGCTTTACCAGCCGTAAGGAGTGAATTTTAACAGTTCCTAAACTACCAAGCACAAGTCGGTAAAAGAGGGTTTAATTTCACAGTTTCACACGTGCTAAAAAGCTTAAAGTCCCTGGAAACCAAAATCCACAAAAACGTTCTAACTATGTTATTTAGGGTCTTATGTTAGTAATTTTGTGCCTCCGAAATTATTATACATTACTTTCAACCCAAAGCCTTAAAATCGACACTTTTCTACAAGATTCTACAAAGTACTTCCTTATTGAAGACAGCAGTGCGCGAGGTGCTAAAACGCAGGAGCTTATGACGTCATAAGCTCTATATAACCTTTGTACACGCGCGCAATCCGCACTCACCCTCCTTTTGTGGCGTCGTGCCAAGCGCTATGCTTCTCTCTCTCTCTCTCTCTCTCTCTCTCTCTCTCTCTCTCTCTCTCTCTCTCTCTCTCTCTCTCTCTCTCTCTCTCTCTCTCTCTCTCTCTCTCTCTCTCTCTCTCTCTCTCTCTCGACTAGTGAGAGAGAGAGCACAGAGAGAGACACACAGGCTGGTGACGCGAGGTTACTCTCTCTCTCACACACACACACACACACATGCTTCTCTCTCTCTCTCTCTCTCTCTCTCTCTCTCTCTCTCTCTCTCTCTCTCTCTCTCTCTCTCTCTCTCTCTCTCTCTCTCTCTCTCTCTCTCTCTCTCTCTCTCTCTCTCTGGACTAGTGAGAGAGAGAGCACAGAGAGAGACACACAGGCTGGTGACGCGAGGTTACTCTCTCTCTCACACACACACACACAACACACACACACACACACACACACACAAACAGACACTCCACAGCACGAGTGCTGTGTCACTCTATCTCTTTCTCCGTTTCCCTCCCCCCCTCTGTCTCGCGTTCTCTCTCTCTCGGAAAACCTACTGCAGACGGGACACGCCCACACATTCCGCGGGAGAAAATACACTCTAAAAAAGAATTGATTCTGATGAGTTTTGCCACGACTGTCAAACCTAAATTTATATACTTTGCGACGTTCATCATCGTTCAAATTTGGCTGGTGGCTTATTAA
Organism: Poromitra crassiceps; assembly: GCF_964638095.1. Taxonomy (NCBI): domain Eukaryota; kingdom Metazoa; phylum Chordata; class Actinopteri; order Beryciformes; family Melamphaidae; genus Poromitra; species Poromitra crassiceps. The sequence continues at coordinate 1,478,924 of NC_139626.1, read as the reverse complement.
CATAGGGTCCTGTGATGTGATGAACTCAAAATGCTAAATAATAAAGAAATATTTCTGGTTTCCAGGGACTTTAAATTGAAATGATGGGTGAGAAAAAAAATTACATGAGAGAAATTAAAGAGAATCTACGTACTTGGAGTGTTTCAATGGCGGTCTGGTGTTTCGTGGCACACTCAATCTTATCAACTCTGCCCTTAATGTCTTGCAAGCTTTGGTCCAAAACCTGATTGGCCTCTCCAAACTTCCTTGCTAGTCGGATAATCTTGGCCTAAAAAACAGCAGAGGAGCTAGACTTAAGATTTGCGCTTTACCAGCCGTAAGGAGTGAATTTTAACAGTTCCTAAACTACCAAGCACAAGTCAGTAAAAGAGGGTTTAATTTGACAGTTTCACACATGTGCTAAAAAGCTTAATTTTGAAATGATGGGTAAAAAAAACCCAAAACATGAGAAAAATTAAAGAGAATCTACTTACTTGGAGTGTTTTAATACTGGTCTGGTGTTTCGTGGCACACTCAATCTTATCAACTCTGCCCTTAATGTCTTGCAAGCTTTGGTCAAAAACCGTTAGCTCCAAGACCCTCAACTGTTTTTCCACCAACTGTTTCACAACCTGGGGAATATGGTCAGACTAAAAGGCAAAAATATTAACTTACTGTACAGGCTGCTGCACTCACACAATGAAATACGTTGATATCTATTGGCACTGACCTTAGTCAGCCTACACTCTAGAATAAAATGGTTAGGTGGGTGTAACATAGGATAGATGCATACAAACCTTTGTCATTTTAAGGTGACTGTCACCTTTTGCAGTACCGGTAATTTTCAGTTCCAACTGGGCTTCCAGCGCCACGTCGTCCATCTTGGGCCTCTTCCCATCCCTTTCCACAGTCTTTCCATCTTTTTCGGAACCCTCAGACGAAGTGCGCTTCAGTCCCCAGGTGGAGATCTTCTTCATTCTGCACTGCTGTAGGAGCAAGTCAGTGATTATTATTAATAAATTAAATTGATATAGCGCTTTTCAATCACACATTAAGGCTGCTTTCTCACTGGGAACGATTGCTTTCGTTCCGTTCCGCACCCGGTAACGACTTTCTTCTTTAAGCTCGCGGCCCCCATCATCGCAGCTCCAATAAAGGAACTTTTTAACCTGTCCCTCCGCTCAGCTGAGATTCCATCAGCATGGAAAGAAGCGATCGTACGTGCCCTCTTCAAGGGAGGAGATCAGGCTGACCCAAACTGCTATAGACCCATTTCAATACTCCCCTGTATTTCAAAAGTGTTAGAAAAACTGGTAAATAAGCAGCTCACTGAATTTTTGAATGCTCATAATATCCTGTCTGATGTTCAGTCTGGTTTCTGCTCTGGTTTTGGTTGTGTAACTGCAACTCATAAAGTGATCAATGACATATCTTCTGCCCTCGACTGTAAACAACGCTGTGCGGCCATCTTCATTGATTTAGCTAAAGCGTTTGACACAGTCGACCACTCCATCCTTGTTGACAGGCTTAGCAGCATCGGGGTCTCTGGTCCCTCCTGGCATGGTTTTCAAACTACCTCACAGATACTAAGGGTGCAATGTGTCAGCTCTGAACAACTCCTGTCGCAGCCCCTCCCTGTCTCCAAGGGTGTGCCTCAGGGCTCAATATTAGGTCCAACTTTGTTCTCTGTGTATATAAATGATTTAGCTATCTCTGTTGGTGACTCACTCATTCACCTTTATGCCGACGACACCATTCTGTACGCCTCTGGCCCTACCCCAGATGCTGTAGTCACAATTCTCCAGTCTAGTTTCAACAGCATATAACAGGTTTTCTCCTCCCTACGCCTCATGTTAAACACCTCTAAGACCAAGGTCATGTGGTTCAGTAAAAAGGGCTCTGTGCACATGTCACCTCCTCTGACCAGTACCCTCAATGGAGCGACCCTAGAGCAGGTCTCTGAATATAAATATCTGGGCATATGGCTGGACAACACTGTCATTTTCTCAGCATATTAACAAGTTGCAAGCCAAGGTCAAATCAAAAATTGGCTTTCTCTATAGAATGTGCTCCTCTTTCACTCTCTCTGCTAGACTCACCCTAGTTAAAATGACAGTTCTTCCCATGTTAGACTATGGTGACACCATTTACCGATCTGCCTGCAAAACTACTCTGCAGAAGCTTGATGTTATCTATCACTCTGCCATCCGTTTCACTACAAATGCCCCTTTCAGAACTCACCACTGCACTTTATATTCATCTGTAAACTGGCCATCCCTACACACCCATCACGAAATACATGGTTCATGCTAATTTACAAAACTCTCCTTGGTCTGTCACCCCCCTACCTGTGTAGTTTGTTGCAAATTGCACCTGCCGTGTACAACACCTGTTCTGCTAACCTCATCCTGCTGAAAATCCCCAAAACTCATTCTGTAATCGGTCAGTCGTCATTCCATTCTGCTGTGCCCACAGACTGGAATGGCTTACAAAAAACACTAAAACTGGACAATTTCATCTCCAAGTCAGCTTTCAAGGACTCTATCATGGACATATTCACTGACACCTGCAACTGCTTCCTGAACTAGCTCTTATCCCCTGCCTGTCTGCTCCGACTGTTTTTGTTTTATTTGCTCTGTCTGTCTGCTATGTTTTTAACTGTGTTTTAACTTGTGTTTTAATTTGTTCCAAGTAACTTTGTATTTATTTTATCCCCTACCCTATCCCTCAAAAGGCTGTGTCTTCTGCCAGGTCGCCATTGTAAATAAGAATTTGTTCTTAATGACTTACCTGGTTAAATAAAGGTTAAATAAAAAAAATAAAAAAAATTGCCCCCCCTCACTTGCATCATCAACTATGCCTGGAGTTTATCCTTGCCCGTGTGTTGTCTATGTACTGTAGTTCGGAACGGTTGGTTTCACACCTGCAAGTGTTCCGTGCCCGGGCACGCCAAAGCACTTCCCAGGCCACCTTTTCTTGTGGATCCTGTCACGGATCCCTGTTGCGAGCCCGGGCGCAGAACGGAACGGTACGCAACGTTCACACTCGTCAAATGTTCCAAAACTGGAGTCAATTTGGGGACAAGTGTGATCGGGAAGGGTAGGGACGCCAGTGTGAAAGCACCCTAAAAGCAGTTTCTGAAGAGGTGGCTATTGGCGAAAGGATTAAATTGTAATCACAGTTGGTGAGCAGAGTACACTGGTGTTTTGTTGGGATGTTTTTGTACCATCCACAGTTGAGAAGTAAAGCAATTAGTTCTTAGAAAATTACAAACATGGACAATATGACAGCATGAGTTTGAACTGAAGCCTATTAATCCTGCAGGATTTTCTCCCCAAAACTGATCAATTTAGCACATATATAAATAAAGATACAATAATTTCCTAATCAAATTGTGTGTTTTATGCAAATTACCACTAGATGACAATAACAAAGGAAACATAACATTTAGAATTTTTGACGGTTTACACTGACTTCAAGATGGTTGAAATTATTTTTCGGAATGGTTCCAATTCTGCTACTGCTCATCTTACTGTGGAACTTTGAAAGTATGCAAAAATAGTAGCCTGGCTACAAAAATAGTGTAATAACGAGTTATTCTACACAGACAGTAATATTGCAAAGTAACTTATTACTTTCAAATGAAAGTAACTAGTAAATATGTACGCTAGTATATTACATTTTGAAAGTAACTTGCCCAAATAAACACTGCATACTGTACCTCAAAGCATTTACAGGCCATTGACGTTTCTCAAACTCCTTGCATGTTTGACTGAGCTAAATGTTCACTCTTTTGGCAGACATGCTAATGCTAATGTAGCCAGTAGGCTACTAGCCACCAGAAACAGGGTTTCCTCGTCATCTAAGCATGGGCGATAATGCTAATGTAGCCAGTAGGCTAATGTAGCCAGTAGGCTACTAGCCACCTAAACAGGTGGCCAGAAACAGGGTTTCCTCGTCATCTAAGCATGGGCGATAGACCCCTTGTCTGCCATCCTGTGGAAACTACTGGTAAATGCGCAGTTTAGCTGTTCAATACAAATACCACCAGCTTTAAGCCACTTTCATACATGAACTCCGGCGATATGTTAAGTGTTTTCATACATGAGGCATGTTGCTTTCACACATGATGTGGACCACCTCCGGGTGTAGCCTCAACGCGAGACTCATCAGTCATTCTTCCTTCTTCACGGCCCCTATAATATCCACTGCAACGTCGGCTAAATGGCTGCATGCAATACACATGTTATCAATCGCAATGAAACTGTACCCACCTCCGAGACAATGTTGTTATCCAAGCCTTGGCACTCACAATAGTAACTACTTTCCAATACCGTTTTTCACATGCCAGTGCTGACGTTTTGATGTGCTCCACAGTGCCGGATGTATCGGTTCGGTGCTCAGTGGTTGGGAGGGTGTAGTGCAGTTTACAATTTTGAGCATCCAAGTGAGCAGTCGACATCCATGTCTGTCAAGACTTTTGAGCCAAATGTGAAGAAATTCCTCAAGGGTTAATGAAATATTGCATTAACTTGGAAATGGCATTGGTGAGGTCATAGTGACCTTGACCTTTGACCACCAAAATGTAATCAGTTCATCCTTGAGTCCAAGTGGACGTTTGAGCCAAATTCTAAGAAATTCGTCAAGGCGTTCCTGAGATGTGTTAACGACCTTGAAAATGGCAATCGTGAGTTCACAGTGACCTTGACCTTTGACCACCAAAATCGAATCAGTTCATCCTTGAGTCCAAGTCGGCGTTTGAGCCAAATTGGAAGAAATTCCGTGAAGGCGTTCCTGAGATATCACGTTAATGAACTTGGAAATGGCGTTCGTGAGGTAACAGTGACCTTGAACTTTGGCCACCAAAATCTAATCAGTTCATCCTCGAGTCCAAGTTGATGTTTGAGCCAAATTGGAAGAAACTCTGTCTAGGCATTCCTCAGATATCGCATTAACGAGCTTGGAAATGGCGTTTGTGAGGTCACAGTGACCTTGAACTTTGACCACCAAAATGTAATCAGTTCATCCTTGAGTCCAAGTGGACGTTTGATGCAAATTTTATTAAATTCTGTCAAGGCGTTCCTCAGATATCACGTTAACGAGCTTGGAAATGGCGTTCGTGAGGTCACAGTGACCTTGAACTTTGACCACCAAAATGTAATCAGTTCATCCTTGTGTCCAAGTGGACGTTTGATGCAAATTTGATGAAATTCTGTCAAGGCGCTCCTCAGATATCGCGTTAATGAACATTGGACGGACGTACGGACAACCCAAAACCATAATGCCTCTTGCCTGGCTATTGCTGGCGGAGGCATAAACAATGCAGGCAACCACATTTGAATCCCAGGTGACCACACTTAGGGTCTTGACCCCAAGGTTGGGAACCACTGCAATGCCGCCGGCCACGGCTATCGCCGGGCGGAGGCACAAAAGATACACACACACTGATATCCAACCATGTACATTAAATGTAGCAATCATCCCATTCAAAATAAGGACAGACAAAAGAGAGCATTGTTAATCTAGTATTAATTTATTTAAAAACAAAACTTAATGATGCCAACTGTGCTCTGCTCTATAGGGAAGCAACAACAGAAAAAGAGATTTGTTTTTGCAGTAGCTGGTGATTCTTCTTACGGTAAACTCAAATTCTCTGCCCTATGTTTCCTTAGTTAGTTACTGTCTAAAAAGTGTTTTCCCCCCAATGCCCCAACAAAATGAGCCTTGTTAACATGCACACAACAAAGAAAAGAACACCACATACAAAGAATACTACAGTGCATTAAAAAGACACCCTGCTCCAGAGGAGATACAGGTATTATATTATTCTACGCTACCAAGTTGATGGTTACTTTGCTTCGTTTTGTTGTATGGTTGTAATGTGATGCTGTTAAATCAGGTAAGTAGCAATTAGTTTCAACCACCGCTAAGAAGAGTAAATAAAAACCTGTTTGTGCACAACTATCGAGTACTCTACAATACCACATTGACGATTTGGGGGACAGGCGAGGTACATTCAAGAGGTAACAAAGGTAACTGTATTTCCTACACGCAAAGTACCCTTCTCCTCAAAATAATATATTCACACACTAGACTGTAAAACATTTCTCAGCAGTTCACATTCACGTGTTGAGATTAAAGGCGACCAGCGGATACATACAGTACAGTACATATACACCCCATTTATTGTACACCTGTTTTTTAAATGCAACCTGTATCTGGATAAGTTATCTGGATACAGGTTGCATAAAAAAAACACATGTAAATGGGGTGTAAGAGATCCGAACAGTAATGTGACTACCTCCAGATGTGGTCAGGCAGATCTGATCACGATGCGTTTACATCTTGCATTAATGCGTTTTTTCCTTATCCAGATACAGATCGCATGCCAGGTGTAAATGGGGTGAGTGTTTTTCTTGGCGGAGGCGCCCCTCACTTTGGGTACCTCAGATTGTAGCTTCAGTATTGCTTTACAACTCTCTGTGAATCTTTATGCTGACAAATAGCTTCAGCATGTATTTTTTTTAACTTGATATTGTCAACTGATATTGTGCACACTGATCACATTCACCATTTAAATAACATACTTATCTGTTCTTTCAACATGCCATGGGTGTCATTCTTTGATTTTCAACATTAACAACTGGTACCCCATCTTATTTTATGGGTAATTTCACACTCTGCTGCCCTGGGATTAAGATTCAGAAATACGCAAGAGGTGAAATTTACTACAGTTATACACAGGTTCAAATGTCCCATTTTAGATCTTTCTGGAAAATGATGCTATGCAGGCTTATAATATTTAATAAAGCTGTAAGCTTTGTTAAAAGTACTTAAATTGTTATCAGCAGTATAGACTCTGGTCACCATGTAAAATATATATTACAAGTTTGTGCAGCATAGTCTCACATTTAAGGGTTAAAATTGGACATACACTTAAATTCGTACCATCGAACACCCAATTCCAATTCATAAAAATAAAATGGCCAAATACACAAAGAATGTAGACGTGTAACAGTCACACTGCTTCCTCATCACCAGTCTAAGGTTTTAATTAGAAACTCCTCCAATAACGAAGGCAATTCTCCATGCTCCCACTGGCTTTCCTCCCAAAACCAAAACACAATCTCTTCCAATCTCTCTTCCCAGCACGGTGTGTGCACATGTAATTCAGCAACGTCTTAATAAACCAACATGGAGTTGGACTTTGATCAGGTATGCTCAGGTTGAATGCAAAATGTATTTTGTAAGCAAGTATATGACATAATGTGGTAGTTTTTTAACTCTAATTAAATTAGGCAGAAACATTTCAGGGGTACAACAATAAAACCTAAACATTGAGAGCTCTCATAAAACAAATCTATTTTACAAAAAAATAATAATTGAGTGTTAAATAGTAGACACAATGTTTGCAGCTAAATGCACAGGTGCTGTGCACTGACATTTACAAGTCATATTTCACTTTGGTACAATGTTTTCACTTTTCATGATCAACACCTTCATAGAGGTTCAGGAACATTCCACCTCCAGCTGCTCCAGCAACCAATCAGCTGCTCTGATGATCCACTCACCACCAGAGCTCAGTCCTTAGCTCTCAACATTGATTTATGTAAATGTTCTATTATTTCATACAGTTGAAATAACTGCACCAAGACCTAAATTATTTGCTGGTAAACTGGTTGGGAGTGTGATTTTGTAGGCAACTTAAGAAAGTGGCACTGAAAAAGAAAGATGATATACCAAAGTGAAATACCGTTTTAATAGGAGAAAACGGAAAAACAAAAAAAAGTAGACAAAGAGACTGTTCAGGACTATCTGATTTTCAAAACCTTTACAGCCCTACACAGCAGTTTGTATACAAAACAACGTAAACAACTCAAAGGAAGATCCTTTCTTCATGACTGACTTTCTTGAGGTGGTACATGTACAGTATAACCTAGTGGCTACTAAGCCACTCTCTTGCTCTCCCAGAATAATAGACAACTTCAAGAGACTTTGGGGCATATCTTACGCCCAAGTGCAAATGCAAATCTTTGCTAGTTTCTAGCACTCAAAATCTCCCCTTTTTTATTTTAATTACCACTAGGTCACGGAAACACATCCTTTGATGTACTGACCCAGTGATTATTTTTTTTATTTTTTTTGAGTGGTAGAAACTAGCAAAGATTTGCTTGGGCGTAAGATATGGCCTATGATCTTTGCACGTCCATCAAATAAAAATGGAATACCCAGTGGATATGCATCATTCATTACTCGCATACTGTTCAATTCCTGTCTTAAATAATGCTCAAATATGGGAGTGAAGATTTTCTTTCAGCAGTTTTGCTACAAAAAAAGTTATACATGTCTTCAATTCATAAAACATGGAGAACAAAAAAATATAATCCCAACCCCCCCCTTCCCCAAAGGACATGACCAAAGCCTTTCTGTGCTCATTGCATTTGAACGGAAGTAATTGTGATGACAAGCATTTGATGTGCTCTGCTGCGTAACATTCATAGATTGAAAAGCGTTATGCAAATACAGACAGATCAAACTCTCCTTTCAAAACTCCTGACAAAAAGGACATGAAAAATAAATTGCATTACAGATGTTATTGGTTCAGGCTGGAACTATGCACTTTCAATTGGTATATCTTGTAGGCATTTTGCAAAGTAAACATTTTTGCATTGCTGAAATGGTTTGTTGCTAAATGTTTCGATACCTAAAAACAATGCTGTTTAACGGATCTTACCTATCTGTAAGGAGGATTAAATAATGACAATAAATGTTTTTGTACATGAAATCTGGAAATGTGCACATTTCGCAGGGACAATTCCTTATCTCTCAAGTTTCAGCAATTCTTGTTATTGCTACATTATTACATTATTATTATTACCAAATTGCAAGTGTTCAAAATTATACACTTTAGATACAGTAGATTGCTGCCCTATGAGACTTGTCTATTGATTCGTTTTTAGAATGAGCTTTTCCCCGAAAAGTTTTGACCTATTCTACTGGAGTGCACCGGATTGAACAAAGCAATTTTACAAACGTGCGAGTACGAGTTAACATAAAAATGCCTTTATCAGTGGTTATTTATGCTTACCATCAATGAGATGTATTATTTTGCTTGTTCACTTGTCTAAACCAAAGGCAGCTGTCTTTGTTCAGATTGCTATAAATATGATTCTTATTTACTAACCTGCTGAAGTAGACCTTCTTAAAGGTTAAAATTACATTCAAATCAAAACCTGTTGACTTCACTGGCAAAGTACACACAGACAGGATGGTGCCTAGGGGTACCTCTTCAAAGAACAGTTCATACGTTTCACTAGCTGCACAGTTCTAAGACAGGGAGGACTTGACTGGAACAAAAAGGGAAGACTGGCTTCAAGTCTCTTCTGGTTAACAGTTAATGGTTAGCGGCTTTTGCATGAAGGCACTTCCTGGTAAAGCTTTCCACAGAGTAGCACCTGGGATTGGTTAGATGTTAGATGTAGCCAGTAGAAGCCCTTGGTTGGAAAGAGCCTGGGGTCGTAGGTCACAGCAGGGTGAAACCTAAGATGTACTGCAGGAGCTTGTTACGATTAGCCTGAGGTAGGAAGGTGCTGCTCAACTCCACCGTCGTCACCAGGTTCTCCCGTTTCTCCTTTAGGACCTGCAAGCCGGCACATCACAAGACAACTCTAGCTTCAGTCAACTGGACTGCATACACACAACTCTACTTTCCTCTTAATAACTGTTTCCTAGACAACAACTGAGAAACTGGGACATTTCTGTACTAGTCAACTTATACTGAATGAACTTGAAGACATCCTTACCCCCAACTCTTTGAATGTCCTCACTGTGTTCTTAACCAGGTAATGCGTTGCACTTTCACCTGGAAAAGAAGAGAACACAAGGATTAGTCAACTGAGGGCCTGTGTCGACCTAGCGCCTTTTCCTCAGGTCCAGCATCTTTTTTCAGTTGTTTCCAATGGGGGGAGAGCGTATGCGGGCGCACACGGACGTCTAGAGAAAGTGCGCTGCGCCCAGCGTCTAAGACTATTTTCATAGCGTTCCGGCGTTTTTGTGCGCCCGACTCCCAGCGCTTCCAGCTGAAAATATTTTAACTTTTCAGAAAGACGCTGGAGTCGGGTGCTCCTTTTCTGGCAACTAATCATGGAGAAACTATCGCAACAGAGACAGAAAGGCTCAATTGTGGGAGCAGATTGGCTAGACACTTAATAATTCTGGTGAGTGTTGAGCTAAATCACTGTATGTGTGTTGTTTGCTAATGTTAGCTGTCAGCTATCAAGCTACTACCGCACTGAACTAACGTTAGTTTCAGACTGCTTCCTTGTAATATTGTGCGCTGAGATCAGCGCTTCCCAGCGTACTTCCAGCGTTTAACGGTTGGAAAAAGACACTAGATGGACACACGGCCTTAGGGTTATTATTAGTCTCAATGAACAAAAATATGTTTCTTATACAAATACAGTATCTGCCCCTCCCCTCTCATTTTCTCCCCAATTGTACTTGGCCAATTCCCCGTGCTGCCCCGGTCAGTGCTCCACCGCCTCTGCTGCTCTGGGGAGAATCCAGAGTTGTAGACTCGTTGTAGACTTCCTCAGACACATATTCAGTCGCCAGCCCCTTCTTCTCTGCTGACAGCGAGGAATTTCACCGGCAGGACATAGCCCGTTGGAGGATTGCGCTATCCCCCCAGTTCGCCTCCCCCCGAACAGGCAACCCGACTGACCAGGGGAGGCACTAGTGCAGCGACCAGGACTCCTATCCCACCGGCTTCCCACCTGCAGACACCGCCAATTGTGTCTCTGACAAAGCCGGAAGTACCGCTGCGGCGGGGAATTGAACCCGGGTCTCGGCGGTGGTAGGGGAGGGCTTTTATCTCTATACTTCCCAGATGTGACATTAATTGTGATGAAACCCTGATGAAATGTTTATTTTTAATCATTCTGAATGATCAACAGATCAGTGGTGCATGCCATGTTCGTGTGGAGCCGTCACTGCATCGTGCAGTGGTAGCGCTGTCACCTCACAGCAAGAAGGTCCTGGATTAGATTCCCTCCTGGGACACTGTTGGCACTTGGGGGTAGGTCTCCCCATGCCTTCGGTGCCTAGTGCCCAGATGGGCTATCTCATATAAAAGGGCTTGTCTGTGTGGAGTTTGAATGTTCTCCCCGTGTTCACCTGGGGTTTCCCTCCATATAAGAACCCCCCAACTAAAAGCATGCAAGAAGATCATTGTTTGACCAGTGACGTCGGAAGAAGCTGGTCCCCGGGCGCTTCACTGCAGCTGCCCGACGCTCCTGGCCTGAACCGTGGAGGACGACGAGCCAGGATGGGAAAATGGAGGACGAATTTCATGGACGAATTTCATGGCGCCTCCAAAGCATATTATGTGTGTGTGTACTGGCTGCCGTGCGTGGCCGCCGTGGGGCGGCTGTAGCTCAGGAGGTAGAGCGGGTTGTCCTCTAATCGCTTTGGATAAAAGAGGTCGGTGGTTCGATTCCCGCCTCCTCCCCTCTGCATGTCGAAGTGTCCTTGGACAAGATACTGAACCCCAAATTGCTCCTGATGGTGTGCCAGCCCCCTGCGTGGTAGTCTGCCGCCATCGGTGTATGAATGGGTGAATGTACCTACTGATTGTAAAGCGCTTTGGATAAAAGCGCTATATAAATGCAGGCCATTTACCATTTACGGTGCACATGTTTATGCATTGGTGTCTGTGACGTATCAAGACAGGGTTTGTCCGTCCTGCAGTAGTCATGCTGCTCTTACCGTACGCAGCCACTCCTCTCTCTGTGCGGGTGAGCAGGTATCTGAAGAGCTGCTGGGTGTAGTCGGGTTCAGCCATGGGCTGGCTCAAGCTGTGGACAAAGATGGCAGCCCCGCTGTAGGCCTCCAGAACCGGGCTGAGCAGCCGCTGCAGGAAGACGAAGAACTCCTGGTGCTCCGTGGAAACGCTCACCTGATGGGCAACAATAGAGGAAGGAAAAGAAATCAAAATCATCAAACAACGGTACAAGCGGGTCTCGCAAGATCATGGCTGACCCCTCCCACCCTGGCCACAAACTCTTTAAGACACTCCCCCACGGCAAGAGACTGAGGTCGGCCAAGACCAGAACCACCCGCCACAAAACCAGCTTCTTCCCAACCGCCATCAGCCTCACCAACAAGGCCCGGAAACCCCTTCCGCCAAGGGCCTCAACAACAACCCCCCCCCCCACACACACACACAAACTCACTACCTCCTCCAAAACTCAACTGAACTCCCCCCCCCCATAAAACTGGGACTGTAAATTCATGTAAATTCCCTGCACATTTAATGCCTATTTAACTTAGCCTGTAAATTTCATGTACATTCAATGTAAACTCTTATTTAACTCCGACTGTAAATTCATGTAAATCCACTGCCTATTTAACGTCTATTTAACTCAGTCTGTAAATCTCATGTAAATCCAACATAAATTCATATTTATTATCCACAGAACACTTCACCACTCATGTACATATTGTATATATTTACTCGATTTGATTGCACTTGCAACTTTGTGATTGTTTTTAGTTATCTTCCTACTTCTTATCTCTGTATATTGATGTGACCGCTACGCTGCATACAGACACTAAGACAAATTCCTCCTATGTAACTTGCATACTGTGGCAATAAAAGTGATTCTGATTCTGATACAAGTGAGTTCCTATAACAGCTGAGTATCTGTGAAGAAGTGACTCAGCTGGACCTTTAGGTAGCGGTCCCTCTGCTCCTCTCCAAAGTCGCTGTCCTCATCCTCCTCGTCACTTCTCCAGGAGAGGGGCTCTGGGAACTTTTTGGGCCAGGGTTCCTCTGTCGGACTGGGGCTCAATTCCTCCTGGTCTTCCTGACACACACACACACACACACATACGTATGTACAAATTATTCCATCTCGGTTTAAGGATATGAAAAAATCCCACCCCCAAATCACAGATTATTAACAAGTAAAATTCAGCAGCATTCAATCCCCAATATGAGCCGCTATTACCCACTGTCACCACTGAGCTGCTATTACCCACTGTCACCACTGAGCCACTATTACCCACTGTCACCACTGAGCTGCTATTACCCACTGTCACCACTGAGCTGCTATTACCCACTGTCACCACTGAGCCGCTATTACCCACTGTCACCACTGAGCTGCTATTACCCACTGTCACCACTGAGCCGCTATTACCCACTGTCACCACTGAGCTGCTATTACCCACTGTCACCACTGAGCCGCTATTACCCACTGTCACCACTGAGCCGCTATTACCCACTGTCACCACTGAGCTGCTATTACCCACTGTCACCACTGAGCTGCTATTACCCACTGTCACCACTGAGCTGCTATTACCCACTGTCACCACTGAGCTGCTATTACCCACTGTCACCACTGAGCTGCTATTACCCACTGTCACCACTGAGCCACTATTACCCACTGTCACCACTGAGCCGCTATTACCCACTGTCACCACTGAGCCGCTATTACCCACTGTCACCACTGAGCCGCTATTACCCACTGTCACCACTGAGCCGCTATTACCCACTGTCACCACTGAGCCGCTATTACCCACTGTCACCACTGAGCTGCTATTACCCACTGTCACCACTGAGCCACTATTACCCACTGTCACCACTGAGCCACTATTACCCACTGTCACCACTGAGCCACTATTACCCACTGTCACCACTGGCATTCAGGCTTTTCTCCCCAGCAATAATCAGGGCCAAATTCTGGTATACAAAGTGAAATGATTTGACCTGCATCTACTTTTCCTTGTTTGTAGATATGTTACAGATATGATATTCAGGCTAAAATCTAAGTAAGAAAGTGGTCCTTACTATGGGTCCCCAGAGCAACTTGAGTGTTTCCCTGCTGTTCATGAAGCTTGTTTGTGTGAACTGACCTCTGCTACGTACAGAACGCCATACTGGATCAGCCGACTCACAGCATCATGGAAGACCTGATAGATTGTCTGACAGGGCTGTGAGAGGGACAGGAGGACACTTAGAAACAAGACCTGATAGACTGTCTGACAGGGCTGTGAGAGGGACAGGAAGACACTTAGAAACAAGACCTGATAGACTGTCTGACAGGGCTGTGAGAGGGACAGGAGGACACTTAGAAACAAGACCTGATAGACTGTCTGACAGGGCTGTGAGAGGGACAGGAGGACACTTAGAAACAAGACCTGATAGACTGTCTGACAGGGCTGTGAGAGGGACAGGAGGACACTTAGAAACAAGACCTGATAGACTGTCTGACAGGGCTGTGAGAGGGACAGGAGGACACTTAGAAACAAGAAGACCTGATAGACTGTCTGACAGGGCTGTGAGAGGGACAGGAAGACACTTAGAAACAAGACCTGATAGACTGTCTGACAGGGCTGTGAGAGGGACAGGAGGACACTTAGAAACAAGACCTGATAGACTGTCTGACAGGGCTGTGAGAGGGACAGGAGGACACTTAGAAACAAGAAGACCTGATAGACTGTCTGACAGGGCTGTGAGAGGGACAGGAAGACACTTAGAAACAAGACCTGATAGACTGTCTGACAGGGCTGTGAGAGGGACAGGAGGACACTTAGAAACAAGACCTGATAGACTGTCTGACAGGGCTGTGAGAGGGACAGGAGGACACTTAGAAACAAGACCTGATAGACTGTCTGACAGGGCTGTGAGAGGGACAGGAGGACACTTAGAAACAAGACCTGATAGACTGTCTGACAGGGCTGTGAGAGGGACAGGAGGACACTTAGAAACAAGAAGACCTGATAGACTGTCTGACAGGGCTGTGAGAGGGACAGGAGGACACTTAGAAACAAAGAACACGCCAGTTGGCGTTAAGCCTGCATTGCAACAGCAACATTGAAACCTGCAACTGCATGGGGTAGCGGCAGTTCCAAACACGTTATTATGGATCCCACTGCAGTTGTGGGCAGGACACGCCCTACGCAGCATTCAAGCGCCAGGATTGGCCAGGCAGGTGCCCATGCAGGCTGTTCTGACTGAGTAGTGCACCAGGTATTTTCATCTCGCATCAATCTGATAGGCTACTTGAGGCAAGGTGGTGGTGGATGTCTCTTGTTAAAACGCTACTATTTACCATCTGCTACAAATACTCCAGCTGCAAAAAAGCCGTGACAGTAAGGAAGTAAAACGGTCCGCCATCTCATCTAGTCGCATTGGTGTAAACTGGACCGTTTTAGATAGTTCCGTCTCGGCCCGTTGCAACAAGCAGTTGCAAGTTTCAACTCGCCTCGTTGCGGATCTTTGGTGTAAACTGCCCTTAAGGGGAGATCAGAAGATTGATGAGAGAAATATTAGTACACCTACTATATAATATAATCTACTATAATACAATTGATGCTCTAGTCTACCACATAAAACGGAATTTTATGTTTGTGTATTGCTGTTCGTGAACTGCACTAAACTAGGGCTGGGTATTGGCAAGGACCTCACGATACATATCACGATACATGCGTCGCGATACGATTGTATCACGATACATTGCGATACAATACATATTGCGATATATTGCAATACATGATAATTTACTGAAAAATACAACACGCTGTGCACCACCCACGTAGTGTAATAATATGTACATCACTTTATATTGATAACTTAGTAAACGAATTGAGTCAAAACTATCGAGTGTTGAGTGTCTTACTGAACGCACTAGGGATGCACCGATTGCGATTTTGTTGGCCGATTCCGATTTCCGATTTTTGAATAGTCTGACTTGCCGATACCGATTTTTGCCGATTCCGATTTTCTTTCTAAGAACAATAATTGACGGGTTATTTTTTGACGTTTTTTTTTTTTTTTTTTACTTTGCTTTAATAGAAAATTAACATTCATGTCACATTTCTTATCATTTGCATGAGGTAGGATGATCTCACTCAAAAACATCTCAAAATAAAAGTGTTCCAGGTTACTGGACAGAGCTGTTCTTTTTTGTGTAAATACAATGAATATAAAACAATTAATTCCAGTATATCCCACAGCTATCATGCATTTACTTTTCCAAAAGAAAAAATGTGCAACAGAACAGGGGCTTCAGATGGAAAGTAGCCTATGGCTAAATCTGTTACAAAGCATATCTTCCCCTATGGGGTTTAATGTTTTTTTTGTATATGTCCCTGCCAAATAAACGAATAAAATAAAATAAATAAACGTCAAAATGTTATCCATGGACAAGGAGTTTATAGCCTATAGGTCTGGAGCCCAGAGACCTTCGAAGCCATGCCCACTCTACAGTTGTGGATTTGGCTGTTATTGAGTAGCCTAGATGAGGAAATGAGTTTGAGTTGACTCAGTTTGAATATCGTAGTTTACACACAGTCCGTTTTTTTAATCCGCCATTCGAAAAAAAATCATCTCGCACAGTAAACCTTGCACACTGGTCCGATGCGTTTTATTATTATGTTCGTCGTTCTATTCGCAATACGAAACAAAAGTCCTCTCCTGTATCCACGTTACAACGTGACTGGCAGATAGCAGCAGCAGCAGCAGGCAGCGGTGATGTGGAGTGCAGCTGGTCGCGGAAGAGGGGTGAGGTGAAGCGAGCCGCTCAGACTGCAGTGGACTCCAACCTACCCGGCCCCTCCAGTCCGCGGCTCCACACTGACGAAGACATGCTGTGGCATGCAGTGTGTAGTGGCAGCTTTTGTTCTGACTGCAACTCATCCGTCTCGGTCTCGCTGCTTTTGGGTGCGCGCACGTCACTTGAAAATCGGCTCACAGAATCGGCATTTTAGAGTGACCGGCGCAGATCACCGATCGAGGCCGATCACGTGGAAATCGGCCATTTCCGGTCACGTGCCGATCGATCGGTGCATCCCTAGAACGCACTGAAATAAAAAGTTTTTTTACCGTGTCACTGAACACACATCTGTGCAAAAAAATCAAAACGGCGATATATCACAATATTTTTCTGAAGTATCGATAAGAGTATTGTGGAAAAAAGTATCGCGATATATTGCCGTATTGATTTCATTGCACAGCCCTACACTAAACACAAAAGTCTTATAATAGTCAAAGAGCTGTTTTGTGCTTGAGAAACAGGAGGTCCTGACAGAAAGCAGTTGCTGTGACAAGAGGACTTACTGGTGCCATGGCCACTTCGTTGATAAGGAAGTGGGAAAGTCCGGCTGCCTTGCGGATCAGTCTCTCCTGACTCAGGTGGAGGCTGTTGGGATGACCAGGCACCAGCTCAGACTCCGATTCCACCGCCAACTCTCGCTGCAATGCCAGAATGCTGCAGGCTAGGGACCAAGTCAAGAAGACACTTAAAGGGATCATTCAGATTTGTTTTGATGTGGGGTTGTAAGAGGTACTTGCCGACAGTGTACTGCATGCAGCTGGTGTGGTCCCAGTTTGGAGAAATGGAAACCGGCCTCGTCAGGCAAATAGAGCTGTCTGCTGAGTGTGAACAGGGTCACGAGCAAAAATGTGGGAAAAAAAAAAAAGAATCCATACTGCTCACCTGGCGTACAGTAATCCATGTCTAAAACAAACCCTGAGATGCCAAGTTGACTTGAAAACACATCATTTACACAGTGTTTTTAGCAGAAATCTGCACTGGAGCCAGGTGCTCGAGGAAGAAGTCGAACACTTCCAGCTGCACATGTGGCTCTATTTCAGGTAGAGAGAAAACAGAGAATGAGGTAAAAGATGATCCTGTCTCCTGGGACTGCAGACGGGGCTGGAGACCGCACGCGAGCGCACACACAGACACACACACACACACACACACACACACACACACACACACACCCTCTCTAGCACTGTCTCTTGTGTTAATTGGATGCCTTACCATGTTGACATTTTGTTGGCTACCTTCCTTCCTCCGACACTTGGCACAAGAGTGAACATTTGGACTGAAAAGACCTCCCTTATACCGTTTTAGCCGACTGTTTTGCCTTTAAAGGGAAAAGAAATCCACTATAAACTGTTCATCGAGCAGGAAGCGGCCATGAAGCGCCCCCGGTGGAGGAAAGCCATAGCGAGGATTCAGTCCAAACCAGCGGCGCCTGCTTTAAACCGATGTTGATGAGGATGTTTAACACGGGTGCAGAGACCCGGGTTCAATTCCCCGTAGCGCTACTTGTGGATTGGTCTGACGTTCCTACAGACACAATTGGCCGTGTCTGCGGGTGGGAAGCTGGTGGGGTATTAGTCCTGGTCACTACACTAGTGCCTCCTCTGGTCGGTCGGGGCGCCTGTTTGGGGGGGAGGGGAACTGGGGGGAATAGCATGATCCTCCCACGGGCTACATCCTCCCAGTGAAACTCAGGTCAGGTGAAAAGAAGCGGCTGGCTGGATTATGCCAGCTGAGCAGTATGGAAGCTTTTTCGCGGCCGGTCTCCATTTCTCTCATGTATTCTACTGCATGTAGTACACTGACTGTCCACTGAATGTAGTACACTGACTGTCCACTGAATGTAGTACACTGACTGTCGGCAAGAGCCTCATACAACCCCTCATCAAAATAAATAAATCAGAAACATCCCTTTAATGGAGAACAACAGTAGTATGAAGCACTGTGGGAAATCAACAGCACAATCTGCACATAATGCCATTCTAAACAGAACAGTCCTCAAGTCAAAGCACAGCCTCATCCAAGCCACAGGTAACCCAGAGTGTAGTCTCAACGCCAGACCCATGAGAGTTCTTATGTGCTGCTGATACACTAACCTTACTGCATGCTGCAGATCTCTCTCTGGGTCTGATACACTAACCTTACTGCATGCTGCAGAGCTCTCTCTGGGTCTGATACACTAACCTTACTGCATGCTGCAGAGCTCTCTCTGGATCTGATACACTAACCTTACTGCATGCTGCAGAGCTCTCTCTGGGTCTGATACACTAACCTTACTGCATGCTGCAGAGCTCTCTCTGGGTCTGATACACTAACCTTACTGCATGCTGCAGAGCTCTCTCTGGATCTGATACACTAACCTTACTGCATGCTGCAGAGCTCTCTCTGGATCTGATACACTAACCTTACTGCATGCTGCAGAGCTCTCTCTGGGTCTGATACACTAACCTTACTGCATGCTGCAGAGCTCTCTCTGGGTCTGATACACTAACCTTACTGCATGCTGCAGAGCTCTCTCTGGGTCTGATACACTAACCTTACTGCATGCTGCAGAGCTCTCTCTGGATCTGATACACTAACCTTACTGCGTGCTGCAGAGCTCTCTCTGGATCTGATACACTAACCTTACTGCATGCTGCAGAGCTCTCTCTGGGTCTGATACACTAACCTTACTGCATGCTGCAGAGCTCTCTCTGGGTCTGATACACTAACCTTACTGCATGCTGCAGAGCTCTCTCTGGGTCTGATACACTAACCTTACTGCATGCTGCAGAGCTCTCTCTGGATCTGATACACTAACCTTACTGCATGCTGCAGAGCTCTCTCTGGGTCTGATACACTAACCTTACTGCATGCTGCAGAGCTCTCTCTGGATCTGATACACTAACCTTACTGCATGCTGCAGAGCTCTCTCTGGGTCTGATACACTAACCTTACTGCATGCTGCAGAGCTCTCTCTGGGTCTGATACACTAACCTTACTGCATGCTGCAGAGCTCTCTCTGGGTCTGATACACTAACCTTACTGCATGCTGCAGAGCTCTCTCTGGATCTGATACACTAACCTTACTGCGTGCTGCAGAGCTCTCTCTGGGTCTGATACACTAACCTTACTGCATGCTGCAGAGCTCTCTCTGGGTCTGATACACTAACCTTACTGCATGCTGCAGAGCTCTCTCTGGATCTGATACACTAACCTTACTGCATGCTGCAGAGCTCTCTCTGGGTCTGATACACTAACCTTACTGCATGCTGCAGAGCTCTCTCTGGGTCTGATACACTAACCTTACTGCATGCTGCAGAGCTCTCTCTGGGTCTGATACACTAACCTTACTGCATGCTGCAGAGCTCTCTCTGGATCTGATACACTAACCTTACTGCGTGCTGCAGAGCTCTCTCTGGATCTGATACACTAACCTTACTGCATGCTGCAGAGCTCTCTCTGGGTCTGATACACTAACCTTACTGCATGCTGCAGAGCTCTCTCTGGGTCTGATACACTAACCTTACTGCATGCTGCAGAGCTCTCTCTGGATCTGATACACTAACCTTACTGCGTGCTGCAGAGCTCTCTCTGGGTCTGATACACTAACCTTACTGCATGCTGCAGAGCTCTCTCTGGGTCTAATACACTATGTTACTGCATGCTGCAGAGCTCTCTCTGGATCTGATACACTAACCTTACTGCATGCTGCAGAGCTCTCTCTGGGTCTGATACACTAACCTTACTGCATGCTGCAGAGCTCTCTCTGGGTCTGATACACTAACCTTACTGCATGCTGCAGAGCTCTCTCTGGATCTGATACACTAACCTTACTGCGTGCTGCAGAGCTCTCTCTGGGTCTGATACACTAACCTTACTGCATGCTGCAGAGCTCTCTCTGGGTCTGATACACTAACCTTACTGCATGCTGCAGAGCTCTCTCTGGATCTGGGACACTCCTCTCACCAAACCCCTAGACCCGCCCTCAAACACCAGCTGTGGCTGTGAAGTGGCACAGACTCATTTATGTCGTATGCGGAGCGCGGCGATTTAAAATAATATTTGATTCTGGGGAGAGACTACCCAGAGTCGAACTGTAAATACAGTTTTCAATGACATCATTCAGGACCATTTCAAGGCCATTGCAAGCTTTATGATAAACACTGTGATAATAAACTGTACACAGAACAGAACAGAACAGAACAGAACAGAACAGAACAGAACAGAACAACTAGCCGCCTAGCCGTTCAACCTACCAATGATTGCATCGGAAATGAAGACATGGAAAAGGCCATTGCTGTAGAAGTTGAGCTCGAAAAGCGCCGGCACAGTGTGGCTGGGGGCGATGGTGAACTCGCCATTGCGATTTGCGCTGCTGGTCACATTCACGCAGTTGCCCAGCAGGTGGAGGGCATGCATGACAACGTCCTCCGAGTTGCCTGAGAAGCCTAGGTCAAAGTCCCGCGACAGGATCTCCTCCTTCATGTTGAAGAAGTCTTCCACCAGCTTGGACAGCGCCACCCCCTGGAGAAAAGTGGAGAACACAAGCACAGGCCCATGGTTTGAGTGGAAAAAAAGAACCTTGTGGCATATCCAAAAACCATAGACTGCATCCCTCAATCATAGCTGTGAATGCAATCCCTGATAATCGTGTGATCAATTGTCTCAGGTTAAGTGCCATCTTGTTTCTCTAATTACGCACTCAATCCCTCAAGCAGCACTGTATTATGAGGATTTCTTTCTATTTTCAGTGTCCACTTCATCAAACCTGGGAATGATGCAATATTTGCATTATAACAATGCTGGAAATTGATCAGCAGGTAGATGAATTTGGACACGACGCTGAATTCAGTCCGACAGGACGACTTGTTATGCAACAAGCAATCCTTATATATATATACAGTATATATATATACATATATATATACAGTATATATATGTACATATCCTTTATACACACACAAGTGCAGAATGCATGAAGAATACAATAGCGATTTAGCACTACAAAGTACTACTAGACTGTAGGGGTGGGGGGGAAATCGATACAGCATAGTATCGCAATATTTTGTGTGGCAATATATCGTATCGCACGAATGGCAAGTATCGTGATACTTTCTCATATAAATTGTCACGTGCATCATGCAACATTTATGGTTTTTATGACAGTGTTGGTCAGTCTGTCTGCTTAACAATCCCATTTTGCTGCAATAAAAATGACTGAAGTGAGATGAACAAACAGAGTGGAAACATGATCTCATAGATGAAACAGATGTTGACACAAGCTTCTTTTCCCTTTGGGGACATCATTTGCACTTGAAAAAAGGTAATAAATAGCAATAGTCGATATATCGCAATACTATCGTATCGTGGCTTAAGTGTCGTGATAATATCGTATCGTGGGGCATCCGGTCTAGACTGGCCCGGTCGATGGGTTGATGTGCCACTGGCCAATTTAACATGACAGAAAGGCTATTTCAGTTCATTCTTTTCCACGGTCGCGCACTTACATCACTGTGCCTGCAGAGGGCAGAGGCCCACCACTAATCTACAGAGGATGTTGAGCGAGCGGGGAGAGGGGGCGAGAGCTCCAACAGAGAGAGGCATCCATTACTACGATGCAGCGCTCTGTGACATTTGGATCACCTTGGCTTGTGAGAGGGAGGGGAGCATGACCAGCAAGAAGCGGACAAACAGGAAACGAGGAGAGAAAGAAGAGGAAGAAGAGATGGGAGGACCAGAGAACAGATGAGGAAGAGGAGGAGGAGGGGGGGGGGGGGGGGCAGGAGAGAGGCAAGGGCAGCAGAACAGCAGGAGAAGAGCTAATAGGAAGAATGTGAGACAGTAAGAGGCCATTTACACCTGGTGTTAACATGCATTTTCTGCAATCAGATTGCAATCTGATGGCAGAAATGGTTGTCCTCTCAATCCGCATAAAGTTGCTGTATCCAGATTGAGAGGACACATTGCATTTACACTTGTGTTCAATGTGTACACAATGCATCCCTGACCACCTCCGGAGGTGGTTTGGCCGATCAGATTGCAATCCATCTTCAATGCGTTTTGGGGTTGTTTACACCTGGCATTTCAAGTGATAAAACACAATCTGATTGCAATCTGATCACAGAAAACACATGTTAATGCCAGGTGTAAATGGCCTCAGTGAGACTTACCTGTCTGTGTCTGTACAGCAGCAGACAGGCTACAATGTGGGTAGACATGATGGCTGAGGACTTATTCGCCGCTGTGAGGGGAGATACAAAGAGGAGATGCTGACCGACCAAAATGTCAAAACAAACAGCGCTCTGGTTCACTAACGAGTCTGTGTGCAATGCTACACAACCAGAAGGCAACAAGAGAGAATCCCACCGCGCTTCAGCTATAAAGACACTAAGGCAGGTCCGGTGCATCACAGGAGGGACGCAGAATCACAATTAAGGAAGAAGTCTGGAGCAACTCGGGCCATAGGATAAGGTGCAGAGTATAAGGACAACGTTTCGACGTCAGTGCGTCTTCATCAGGTACCTGATGAAGATGCACTGACGTCTAAATAAAAGGCATCCTATGGCCCGAGTTGCTCCAGACTTCTTCCTTAATTACAACCAGAAGGCACTTGATAGAACACAAACCAATGCACCAAGCAATTCGCCAACTTCCCAGGCTACAGCATCTCTAACTATTTGTGTTTGTTTATTTCCGAGAAAATAGCACAGGCATACAATGCTGTTTGGTAACAGACTTGGAGGTCCCAGATGTTGGACCTTCCGATGTACACTTTCACTCAATTTAGGGGTACGGTGGCGCAGTCGGCAGCGCTGTCGCCTCACAGCTAGAAGGTCCTGGGTTCGATTCTCGTCTGGGACGCTGTGGGCGCTGGAGTTGTGACCCCCGCCATATCTTCAGTGCCTACTGCCCAGGTGGGCTATCTCGTCGAAAGGGCCTTTCTGTGTGGAGTTTGCATGTTCTCCCCGTACCCCCCAGGGGGTTCCTCCGTACATAACCCCCCACTAAAAACATGCAGAAGATCGTCATCCGACCAGTGACGACAACATCTGAAGTTGGTCCAATGATGGTCCCCGGGCGCTGGAAAGAAAAAGCGACCACTGCTCCTGGCCTGCCCCCTGGAGGAAAGGACAAGCCTGGATGGGTCAAATGCAGAGGACATATTTCACCGGCCACCGTCAGCATGAGTGTGTGTTGTGGCCGCATGCATGTGTTGTAGTGTTCGTGTGACAATAAAGACGGGCTGCCGTCTGAAACCGTGTTTTTTTTTTTTTTCATCCAAATCTGTTTGCCCCCACCCCCCGCCCTCCTGTCCCCCCGCCCCAACTACCACCACCCCGAATATCATCCAATTGGCCAAAAGGTAACTACAAGTCAGGCTTAAAATACAGCTTGGAATCATGTCAAGATGATAGAGTATGCCTAGAGCGCGTGTGAGACAGGCCTACCACTCTCTTCCAACAAACGGGGCCGAAAAGATCGGAGAGCAAATGATATCCACGACACAGAAAGAGAGAGAAAATGTTGCTCTGTGTGTTTGTACACTGAAGAGTGTCAGCAGTGGTCATCTTGACTATGCTGTAAGTCAGTAGTGTAAAACATTTACGAACAGCAGCAGTGATACTGCAATTCCACCCTTCCTCTGCTTCTCCATCCTCCCTTTCCTGCTATTGGCTGAAAACAACATGCCATCCAGCTGGAGGGCTTGTGATTGGACGAGGGTAAGAAACGGGGCTAGTGGATGAGAATGCAGTTGAGTGAGCCGGGGAGAACCGGTTTTTGTTGTGCTACCACGGGACAAAAAGCCCTGGGTGATGTTAAGGGGATGGAGTGATGCTGCGCTGCGTTGGATTTCAATTAAAGCAGCTAGTATGATAGATAGTATTTCATCTACGCTTTACTTCCTCTGCTGCAGCAGGCAGGTACGAGTGACGCAGCATGAGAAGGGTGATCTGTGTGCTTCCACAAGAAAGAGTGTGCTCATCATCACGCAGCAAACTCCTACAGTACAATAGCAGCCTATGGGGACAGAATTAAGAGTTCAGATGAAAAACATTTTATGACTACAATTCACTCATTATTAAAATCATGACCTGAACCATGGCTCTTCCCCTGTGAATCAGAATCAGAATCACTTTTATTGCCACAGTATGCAAGTTACATACAAGGAATTTGTCTTAGCTATATAGAATAGATGCTGAACTGTGACCAGGATTTTTTTTTTTATATATTTATTAGATCCACATGAAATGTGATGGGCTACCATTACACATTTGGCTGATTGTTGCATCCTGGTGCCTCAGTGTCCCAAGAAACACTCTGAATATCAGGGATTTGAGATCGCTCCTGATCTGTCAGCCCTGTCCTGTCTCCTCTGCTGTGAACTCACACCACATAAATGGAGCAGTAACTGTCCTCTGAAAGCCCAAGCCTAGTTAACAAACCCCAGATGCTTGGTCGGCTCGGGAAGTGACTTCTCATTAAACGTGTGGCTGGCCACAAAAAGTTGTTCTCCAGCTCAGGGAAATGATTGGCCGGCTGGTAAATGCTTACAGAATAGGACGTGCTTGGCCAGGTTGGCGATGATTTGTCGTCTGCAGACATCATCAGACAGCTCTCTGTTCAGCTGCTCCTCCCCCTGGCCCTCAAACAGCACGGCGTCAGGTCTGGAAGGAAAGCAACAACTTCAACATGTGCAGATTCAGTCTGCCAAAGTCCACTGAGTGAGGAGCAAGAGCACTCAGAGAGGACAACTATGTCCAAAAGATAACTTTTATAGTTGTCCTCAGAGAGGACAGAGAGGACAACTATGTCCTCTCTGACACCTCATGTTTAGGTACAGTTACGCCCTCATGTTAGGTATGCAGATTGCTTTATATTTTTGTCAAAATCACAGGGGATACAATATGAATCTTTTTTCTCTCGCTAAATTCCATTTAAAGTATTATCTGAACATCTGACTGACAGTGATAGTCAGTAGAACAGGATGGTAGGCATAATTAATATTCCACCAAAACAATACACAAATACACAGATTAGTTTCCTCCCGTCTGGTCGGAGGTGTTCTATTCAGTGAGCTGCTGTAGTGTCTCTCTCTCTCTCTCACACACACACACACACACACACACGCACAATGACGTATGTTGGTTGGAAATCAATGCCACAGTGTAGGTTCTAGTGTTTATTTAAATGCGACTGAGGCTCAGACAGACTTGACACTCATCTCTCCCATATCTACCCAATAGCAACAGCTAAAGGCTAAAACAAATTTAAAGAAAGTCAGAATAATGTTGTTTCGTGAACAAAGGCTAAGTCTCTGGGACAGTGTTGGTCTGGAGCTGCCTATAATAACATAAAGCTCTGTCCTCAGATGTCTGACAGACCCTGCTGTGTGTGAGGACACGGGACAGGAGGGAGGGGACTTGGTGGGGGTTGATGATGTTTCAGGTGGGACTGTGGGGGGTGCATGTGTCTCGTGCACGGGACTGTTTCTCAGTCCCTGCTGCTGGATGTCGGACCATTAACACCCGCCTGCTCACACAATGTGTGTGTTATTGACCGCCTGCTCCCGCCCGCAGCAACGTTAAAATCGCCCGCTCCCACGTGATTTGTGTCGGGTCCTGCGGGATCCCATGCAGTTCTCTAGTACAGAGGTTCTCAAATGTTTTTCAGCCAAGGACCCCTTACAAGATAGAAAATATACCGGGGACCCCCTCATTCTGATTTGTGATTTTGGGCTAAGCTTAATTGTTTCCACGGTAACGTGCTTGACTTTTAATTTGATAGGTTTGTTATTAGAATGTAATCCATGAACCATTTTTGCATAAACTATTTTCGTTGAACTATGAAGATTTTGCAAAAAAAAAAATATATATATATATTTTTTATTACATTACATTAACGCTTTTGTTTTGTCCAAAGTGACTTACAATATCACAATTTGTCAACAGTACAGAAAACCACTATGCAACACAATCAATGACAGCCAAGATATTTTGATAGACTAGCACCATGTAGGAAGTAGTTTGAGAAGGAATAAGTAACATGTAGCATTTTTTTTTTTAATAAAAAAAATAAAAAAATAAAATAAAGTTTTTGTTTTTGTTTTTTATTACCTGAAAACTTTTCGCGGACCCCCTGGCAAAGTGCCACGGACCCCTGGGGGTCCGTGGACCCCCATTTGAGAACCACTGCTCTAGTAGTCCATATACAGTACTTGTTGTGATGACACATCCATAGTACATTTCAATGATGGCCTTTATCTCTGTTGCCATTGACGCCTGCAGTGCCTGTGCTCTCACCAGGCCATATTTAGCGACTACATTAACGCGTTGAACTATATGAACGAAGCCTTTCCCTGCGACAAAGTCACACAGCTGAATGTCTCTATAGCAAAGTGCCACACATTTGTTGAAAGCATCTTGTTTAATACAGTATGTGCAGGAAGAAGCACTTTATCCTTGAAGGAGAGCTTACTTTGATCGGGGAGAACAGAGCAGGTATGTCGCCTCAACCCCGAGGTGCCACATTTGTGCCCGTTGTAGATTCATACTTTTTCCACATTTGTCGCAACTAACTAAGTCCAGTTCCTTTCCATCTTTGTCAGTAACAACTGAGAAATGTGTCCAAATGTAGCCTTGCTTTGCTTTGGTATTGTTATGACCCATTTTTTGATTTTCTTTTCAACTGCATTTGTTGACTCCATACTTCTGGTTAGCTAGCTAAATCCTAGGACCCGCAGTTTAGTTTTTGGCCACCTGCTCCCGCCCGCAGCAAAGTTAAAACTGTCCACTCCGCGAGATTTGTGTTGGGTCCCAGTGCAGTCCTGTGTCGGATGAAGAGGTCACTAATGTCCACAGGGCAGGCTGTGTGTGTGTGTGTGCGTACACACACACACACACGTGCGTACTTTACCTTAATTTTTGGAGACAGGGATGCATTTTAATACACTTTAATATACTTGTGGGCATTATTTAGGTATTTGTTTTATTTGCCAAGTACACAGTATATTTATCAGAATGTGCATGGACTACATAGTATTGTATTGTGTGTGTGTGTGTACATACTGAGCAGAGATGATGGTGGGCACCAGTGTCTGTTCCAGGGACAGAGGCGGGGGAATATTGCGGCTTCTCTGGGAGTCCAGGTACTCCTACATTTGATAGACAAAAGTCCCACGACAAATACAAAGAATCAGAATCTCTAAATGGACACACCTTCTGCTCAACGTTAAATATGAATTGAATGGTGAATGGATTGCCATGAAATGAGTCCTGCAAGGTACTGGACATGGCTTGGTAAAACAATACTTATTTTTCAATCTTTTATTTTTTAAAGCAAATTAATTTAATGGAGACCAGGTCAATTTATTAAATAAAAACAGCCACTGATTTCCTCAACAAACATTCTGAGAAACTACACAGAAGCATGCTTTTTCATTGTAAGATCCCTACATTTTGAAGCTTCTTATTACTTTTTGGTGTGTTTTGGTACCAATAGCTACAGCTTTTTGATACCCAGCTCCATATGTGGGTGTAAAGGTTGCAGTTCTAGATGTTTATGAGCAAGTGGAGATCAGTGATCATGAACCTTTAGGGAGAAGGGCTGGGTGAAGTCGACACGGACACAACCATAGTTCTTCCTCAGCATCCTGAACACTCCACAGGCTACGCCCCACAAACTCTCATTCTTCTTGGGCTTACCCTGGAGGCACAGAGGAGTGGGGGCTGTTAGCATGCTGATGAAGCACATAAAGGACACCCAAGAAGCTCTTAACATAGTCCTCAGATGAACGCATGCGACTATTAGGGATGGGGCCGATCCGATCCAATATCGGTATCGGGTGCCGATATTGGCACTAATTCACGGATCGGAATCGTGTAAAACATTTTTTTTTTTTTTTTGCAATTCCAGCACGGGCCGCTGGCCGTAATTTGCCCATGTATAATAGTATCCTTCTTTGCCTTGTATATTTTCTTAATTTTGTCTGCTTTTTGCAAGGTACAGTATATTTAAAAAAAATCTTGAATTGGACAAATCTTTGCCTATACTGTATATTCAAGAAAAATATTGGTATCGGCATAATATCGGTATCGGCAGATATTCAAATTCAGGTATCGGAATCGGATCGGAAGTGAAAAAAGTGGATCGGTGCATCCCTAGCGACTATACAATTCAAGTTGTCCTTATTCCATTCACACTGCTTCTTGTGTCAAAAACAGCCTAGCCTTTTTACACTCTCATGAAAACACTTCAGTCCCCTCCTTTCCCAAAACAAAATGTGAAATGTCACACGCATACTGCTATATTCTAACTTGATTCAATAGCGGAACTGAAGGATCACACCTTGGCTATGCTGTCAATGTGAACACGCGCGCACGCGGCACATCATCATCCGTAGTCGCTCACCAGCTGCTCGCTATTGTAGTTGCCCTCGATAATGCGGTCGTAGGCGATGCCAACTGGCACCACCAGCACGTCTGGGATGGATCCGGTGCACAGCGTGTCCACCACAATGGACAGCATGCCGGCACGTGCCGGAGACGGCTTCCCGCTGCGGGAGCGCGTGCCCTCCAGGTAGACCTCCAAAAACTGCTGCTGACGCAACAACTCCTCCGTGTACTGGGCGGGTGGGGGGTGGGGGGGGGGGGGGGGGGGGGCAGGTGGATAGGGTGGGACACGGGGAGGCAGGTGAAGGAGGGAGAGGAAAAGTGGGGAGGTGGTATAAAGGTAAATGAACATAGAAGAGGTTGAACGTCATGTCAAAATCCTACTTGACTGCAATTGAGGCAGGGAAGCTGCACTACGCCACTCTCCCAATGCAGGTTGAAGAGAGCTGGTCACGACACCCACAGCACTGGAGCCGTTTCATCCCCTACTACGCACTGCAGGGAACTTGGGCGTGTGCCAAGGTGGCCATGTTGTGTTAGGCTAGCCTCCTGAGTACAGTACAGTATGTGCACAGCTGCCTCTTTGGAGAAGAGACACTTTAAGCTGAAATAGAGCCCAGGCATTTGGAGTGAGCTGTGAAGTGGAGTCTAGACAGACATGAGTGAGCTGTGAAGTCGAGTCTAGACAGACATCCACATTCACTTTTCACTCTCTCATAGAGAACCACAGGAATGAGTGCGGAAGTATACTTCCGTCCGGGTTCGTCAGGCAAAAAGGTGAATGGGGTTTAGAATGGGGATTTCACTTAAATGCATAAAATAAGGTCTGTGGTTTAACAAAAGTTTATGGGAACGTGAATTTGGATTCAGCATGATCATCTTCACAAACGTGGATAACTCTTATGGCTTTTGAAGCGTTTTCTAAAAATCAAATTTACGTTCCAAAAGTCATAAAAATGATTCACGTTTGTGAATATTATCATGATTATTAATCACTTTTATGACTTTTGGAATGTTTCTCAATTTTCAAATCTCTCTTATAGCCTATGAATTATATGTAGAAAGGGTTCCTATAATATCTGGGCTAACCTCATTACACAACAAAGGTTTTTAAAGTCGAGGACCAAGATGACTACGGACAGTCCATCACCCAGGAGTGGAAAGTGGCAGGCTTAGGGCCAAAGCCCTGTGCCTCAAATGGAGATTCCCCTGTATAGACGCACCCAAACCATGGACAGTGTAATATATACCATATATATATATATATATATATAGAGAGAGAGAGAGAGATAGAGAGAGAGAGAGAGAGAGAGAGAGAGAGAGACAGACAACGTACAGTACACGCAAAAATATGAAGATAGAATTCCAGTTACATAACGACACATGTAAACACACACACACGAGAAACAAATAACATTAAATAACAGTATGTGAAACACGACTTTACTTTACAGTAGAATATTACAGTAGAGGACTCACTGCGTGTAACAGTGATCTGTACAAAACATCTTTCTTCCCGTCACCCATCTCATCCAGTTTTCGACGTATGAAGAATCCTCCCAGTTTACGGATCAGCGTGCTGGAAACAGATACACGTTTTTTAGCCAGGGGGTTCCACACTAAATGTATATGCTTTATATGCAAAGTGTATACTGTACAACAATCATTTATTTTACTAAATTAAATGCAGGGTTTGTTTCCACCATAAACATTTATCGCGCCCCCCCCCCCGCTGCTAAATCTTGGCCCCCCAGAATAATATGAAAAGTCATGAAAAATGTCATGAAGTCAGAATCTAAAATATAAGATAGCTCTGATTTGTTTGACTTTTTTGGTCACAGCATAATTCCATTTGGGTTATTTTTTGTAGTTTTTATGTCTTTACTATTACTCTAAATACCTTTTGACTGGTAGTGTATCTTAAGATGGATATATGCAAATGTTCTAGGAATGTACTGTTACTTAAGTATAACTGAAATAACATTTAGTTTTGGGGGGACCCACCTGTGCAAGAAAAGTCACACAACGTAACAGACGCTACAAACAAACATTGCATTAAATAACATTACTTTTACAGAGAAATAAATGGTGGAAAAGCACAGTCCAATCCGATAATTATAGAAAAGTAAATCTGTGCAATTCGCCGAGGGTCGGCGTATTACTGTACAACCCAGGTACAAGGAACCCCCCCCAAAAGGAAACACTGAAATGGGATTAACTAACATACTACCAGTGTTGGGCAAGTTATTTCAAAATGTAATATACTACATATTACTAGTTACATTCATTGTAAAGTAATAAGTTACTTTACAATATTACTGTCTGTGTAGAGTAACTCATTACTTATACCACTACTTTTGCATTACTTAAACCAAAATAACTGCAGTAGCAGAATGACATCGGCGCCCCAGAACCATCCCGAAAAATAATTTAAACTGTCTTCAAGTCAGAGTAAACCGTTCAAAATTCTAAATGTTATTCTTTTCCTTTGTTATTGTCATCTATAGTGGTAATTTGCATAAAAACACAGGACATGATTGTATCTTTATTTAAATATGTGCTTTGATAAAAATAAAAAAAAAGTAACTCAATTTGTAACTTGTTACTTGACAGAGTAACTGGTATAATATTACAGAAATCATATTTGTAATGAGTTATATTACCGAGTTACTGCTAAAAGTAATATATTACATGTAATATGTTACTTTTACCCCCAACACTAGGGCTGGTTATTGGCAAGGATCTCACGATACGATACGTATCACGATACTTGGGTCACGATACGATTGTATCGCGATATATTGCGATGCGATACATATTGCGATATATTGCGATGCGATACATATTGCGATATATTGCGATATTCTACAGAATTTACTCAAAATTAAATAATAGAGCTAAAGATACAACACACTGTGTACCACCCAGGTAGTGTAATGATACTGTATGTACATCACTTTATACTGATAAGTTAGTGGACAAATTTAGTCAAAACTACTGAGTGTTGAGTGTTACTGAAAGCATCGATATGGGAAATATCGATACAGTATCGATTAGGGGTGGGAATCACCAGATGCAGAGGCCTGGCATGGCATGGCCTGCACATTAAAAAACAAAAAAAACAAAAAAAAAAACAATTAATATCGCGATACTTGGCGTCCAAGTATCGATACAGTATCGGGAAATAAAATATCGCGATATATCGCCGTATCGATTATATTGCCCAGCCCTACCCAACACTGCATACTACTACACTACTATACAGTACATGCTGTATCCTGTCACTATTTGGTGCTGCAAGAGCTGAATTTCCTCACAGTTTGATCTTATCTTATAAAGCAAAGTACAAAGCAGACAATTTGTTTCTTCTGTCCAAGGTCCTAAGTGGGTAAGGTTAGTACTTATCATCACCTGTAAGATTAGTACTTATCATCACCTGTAAGATTGCATGTTTGAGGCAAGGTCAGTCAAGCATTAAGAATTTTAATTCCAAATCCTATTTGAACCAGGTCTGGAAAATATGTTGTCAGTTCCCCCGCCTGGCTTCTTACATTCCCTACCTTGTTGAAGACAGTGTGCGGTCTCATCTTTTGGTTAAGCTTTCATCCCTCTCTAACTTCTTGCCAGGGAACCATCACCTTCTTGCTGATCTCTAAGGGCTATTGCAGCTCCAGTGGGGGTGTGAGAAGAAGACTAGAGGACATCTTTCAACTGTGATCTCAGCTGAGCTGGTATTTCCCCCTGTGCACCGAGTGCAGGAATACCTCACCTGAAGATTGAGCTGAGCTGGTATTTCCCCATGTGCACCGAGTGCAGGAATACCTCACCTGAAGATTGGGATATTGAGGTTGTTTCCAGCAGCAATGTGCGGGGCTTTGATGTTGTGACAGAAGAGGATGAAGGTGATCAGCAGGTAGTCAATGTGGGACTTGTGAACAGGGAGGAATACCAGGGGCACATTGTGCTGCAAGGACACAGAAAACAAACCAGCTCAGCTAAATGCAGATCATTTCTCCCACTTCAGTAGAGGACACCCTTAAATAAGCAGTGTGATATTTAACATTTCAGTTTACAAAATGACAAAGCCTTTTTAAACATTTCAAAATCGAGTATTGAAGTCTTCTTATCATTGCTCAGTGAAGTGACCACTGTCTCCAGTAAAGATACTGTACACTCGTCATTTGCCCTTGAGAAAGGCACCTGGTATCTGCTTAAATGTCATCTACACTGCATATAAATAAATGAGTATTATTACCTACAACCCCACAGGATGGCTTATCCAATGAGTAAAGACGACATTGTACTGCAAATTGCTGAAATGCCCTGCAGTGTTTTCCAGAGTTTTTTAGGTTATTTGTGATGGTGACAGGCTGGCGTGGGTAATATATCCATAGCCAACACTGGTTCAGACTGTTATTGTGTCAGTTTGTGAACTCTATTTGTGGTGTGCTTGTAAAAATAATTGTGGTTGGCTTTCACCAATGTTTAGAAAACACTCTGCCTATCTCGCTGAGGAGATCATCTGTCACAGTATCATCTAGTGATGCGCGGGCCGCAGTTATAACCGCGCTGACCGCGGATATCCTGCCCCGCGGGCGGTCCAGATCATAAAAATAAACATTCTGGTTAATAGCGGATGGGTTGCGGGCAGTTGAAACGACGTATCATTAATGAGGAAAAATTATATTAATTACGTTCTCTAGTCTATGAAGATATTTTAAGCTACCTTTTTCATCAGGCACATTCTTAGTCGCCTATTGTAGATCCCCCAAAGGACCCACGGCCGTAAACCAAACAATTCAGCCATGTGCTCTCCACTTTTCGTCCATATATGGTCAATGACGTCACCCTCAAAAAGGAATCTCCGCTGAAGACGTGTTTGAAGAGAAGTTGAAACGATGTTCGTATTTTCGTATTTTCCCATACAATGAGGCAATCAAGTAAGCTAAACTTAAAGCTATAGCGTTAGCCGAGTAAACTACATGAGGGCAAGTGGTGCACTGGACATAATACAGCATGGAAGTTTATTTGGAGTCTTGGACTGCAGCGATCGCACCAACGGCAGCAGAAACCGTAAGTTCGCTCCTTGCATTTATAGCATCGGGTACATGGCGGGCGCGGATCTATAAATAGTATGAAATAATTTGCGCGGATTTATGGCAGGCGGACGGTTCATGCATACACGCGGATTAGGATGGCATAAAAGCTCATCCGCGCATCTCTAGTATCATCTGTTTTCATAGTGCACTTGTTTTTCTGACCTCTGTGGCAGCTCTCTTGACCATTTCCAGCTGGCCCTTGTGGATCTGGATGCTCCAGAAGAATCCATTGAAGAGCTTGAGGAGCACCCACCCCGTCAGTCTGGACAAAAGAACAGATCAAAGAAGTGCAAAACTTAAGCTGTGACAGTATAATGTTCAATATGTACCATACCATTACATAACACGTGGTGCGGACACCTCCTTTCACTGTGCCATGCATGCATCCACTGTACTGTAGTCTGTTGCCAAACGCTTGGTTGCAATGCGAGATGGTAATCGTAAAAGGTTGTGATAAGGTTGTGGTAAGGTGGTGTTGTGGAACGCTCATCAATAACAAATGATATGCTGCATATGATCCATTGCCAGTTGTAAACCTCACATGGAATGTCACACCATTTTTGAGAGAACCTTGCATTTGATTTCAATCTATTAATATGAGAAAAGCCATGAAGATGGGTTTGTGGTGTAGATATGTACCTGATGAAGGCTGGTGAAATGCAGGCCACCATCTCCTGGAGGAAGCCCCGGGCTTTCCGTCTCACTTTGCTGACAGCTTTGTGCTCCTGGCCAGGCTGGCCGGTGGGCGGCTCCAGATCTGTGGCCACCTCCACAATAGCACTCTCCACCCTGGACCAGACAAACGTGCAAATATATAAGACTGCAGCTTCTAGTCTACAAACACTATCATCCAAATGATGTGAGTATCAGGGTTGACAGAGCTCGACGACACCATGAATTTTAGGGGGTTGATTTTCTTGTCATTTGAAAAATAAGCTTCACATTTTCTTAGTAGCTTGGGGCTTGCAGAGGCCCCTGATTTTGCTAGTTTGTTTTATATATATATTTTGACAGGTAGCATAACAAAAAATTACATTATGGTTATTCAAGGTCTGGAGTTATATTCCCACTGGGGTCACTCATGCTACACAAACGTATGGTACTCTTAAGACATATTAGATCAAATGGTCCTTCAAATGAACTGAAGACACCATCCTCTGTGGGCTGAGAAGATTCTACAGTCCCTCAGGATCAAACAGTGTTGCATAATTAGGTTTTGAAACCATTTCAAAATTAATTAGTTCAACTAAAGAATGCATGGACGTCAAGCTGAGAACAAGTCTGCTTTATCTTAGCTCCGGAAAAGCGGAGATTTTGGAGATACAAAGTTTTGACATGACAACAGCGATGTGTTATTATGTGACAGTTATGTTATGTTAACCCGTCCCGTACCTGCTGTTGTTGAGCACATTGTCCACCACATTCCTGGCGAACATATCCTTGTTAACCTCTCTCTCCAGGACAAACAGCACATAACTCAGCCTGCGTGCCAGCCAGCCCCGCTGCCTACACACACACACGCACGCGCACACACACA
This sequence comes from Poromitra crassiceps, assembly GCF_964638095.1. Classification (NCBI taxonomy): domain Eukaryota; kingdom Metazoa; phylum Chordata; class Actinopteri; order Beryciformes; family Melamphaidae; genus Poromitra; species Poromitra crassiceps. The sequence continues at coordinate 1,443,325 of NC_139626.1, read as the reverse complement.
CGCACACACACACACACACACACACACACACACACACACACACACACAGTTAGAGCTAATGAGACAGTGCTGATCAGACAAAACTTGGGTCTAGTCAGTGGTTTCCTGCCAGTTTGACAGGTTCACAAACCAGAGAGCAGCTCTGGGCGTCGTTATCAATTAGACACAGACAGCACTTTGATGCCATTCTCTACCACAGCAAAGGCTATGCTTCATTGAGTCAGTTTGGGTTCTCTACCTTATTTAAAGCAGGACTAAACCCCCCAGATTTCTTGCAAAACTGTATTCTACTTGATTTGAAAACTCTGCAGGCAAGATGGCCGCCTGTACTCCCTTCTTTAGCTGGCAGAATTCCTCCCCCATAAACTAACATATCTTGGCCAATAAGTATGTAACATACAAAATAAAACAACCCGTAATGTCTTCATTTGATGTAGAATGCAGAGGACATGTATAGTAACTGTTTAGTTAAACTTGCATTCCAGGAATATTGTGCTCTAAAGATAACGTAAATGGCTCGAGACTGTTTCGTCCTGAAACCCACTCGCTTTGCGCCAGAACACAATCGATTTGGGGGTGGAACACGCCAGGATTGGCCAACGCCAATGCCCAGAACTGTCAAATCAAATCATCGACAGAGACACTATGACCCGCCTCCCAGTATTCTCAGTGTATCCGAGATAGATATCATAGAAAACGCTATGAATATAGCCACGTTATAAACAACAAACTAACGCTGGTGATCCGTATGGAAACAGTGTTACTCGAAATGGTTAAAAGTTCTATCAATTTGGTCATTCAGTGGCGTTTTACTGCCATGTAACATAACTAACTAGAGGCTAATATTAGCCACAGTAGGCATTACCCAGGGATGCATTGGTCTTAAAGGGCTCACGCCGCCTGAACTACAGTAATCACATGGGGGGGAAAACATTTTTTTCACATGAGTGGGGCGCGTGCTAACCCCACCGTGACGTCACGATGTACCAAATATCCCTTTCATTTGAGGGCACAAAAAAAGCAGGTTTGAACCCATAGAGGGAACTTATGCTGCTGAAAATGATACAAATGGTACAATAGTAACAGTTTGGTCTCAAATGTGGACATTTTGACCAGAATTCTTCACACACCACCCCCAAAGTCATATATATTGGTTATATATAAGTCATATATATGTTGGTAAGATGTGTACACACCACATACATTATTGATTTGTGTTAACTTATTAACACAAATTAATTGTGTTCACCGATACAAATTAATTGCGTTCATTTTGTAATGAAACAAGCTTTCTTTCTCACCCTTTGTCTGTTCCATTCACCCCACAGTGGAAAACAGACAAGACTGACTCCCCCATGTTGATAGTTGCCCACCCAGGCCTGAGGCTAATGATTACACATTGACACTGGCATAATATAAACGAGCATAACCTATTTCAATTTCTGCCATACAATTCAGAGCACAATGGAAAATAGCTTACATTATGGTATCCTTATGGCCAGCATCTTTTTGGATTTTGAAACGGCAAACAAAGTTGATATTTATATTAAGACTGTGTTGATATTCTTTAAGGTTAAAGGGACAGCTCACCCTAAAATCCAACATAGATATTTTTCCTCTCACCTGTACTGTAGTGCTATTTATCCATCTATATCGTTTTGGGATAGTTGCCTGAGTTTTGGAGATATCGCCCACAGGCGCAGAGATGTCCGCTTTCTCTTGAATACAATGGAACTGGATGGCACTCGGCTTGTAGTGCTCGAAGCACCAAAAAAAGACATTTGATAAACTCAACAGTATTGTCTCTTTCCAGAAATCATGACCCGGTTACTCCAGATAATGCACAGACTTTGTTGTGAGCAGTTTCATGTAGCAACTATCTTCTTTTGCAGTCTCATGTAGGAACTAGCTAGCAGTTAGCAGCTGTAGTTCGGTCAAAAGAAAATTGTTCCTCCATGAAACTGCTCATAACAAGGTCTGTGGATTATCTTGAGTAACGGGGTCATGATTTCTGGGAAGAGACATTGCTGTTGAGTTTTTCAAATGTATTTCTTTGGCACTTTGAGCACCACAAGCCAAGTGCCATCCAGTTCCATTGCATTGGAGAGAAGGCAGAAACTCTGCGGCCGATATTTCCAAAACTCAGGCAACTAACACAAAATGATATAGATGGATAAATAGCACTACAGGTGAGAGGGAAAATATGTATTTTGGATTTGTGTTGATATTCTTTAAGGTTAAGAGGTTATGGTGCCTAATTGAGTTTTGCCCACTGAGGTCAGTCACTGGATCCATGTGGCCGGTGTCCACTGACAAACACTGTCAATTATTCATCAGTTTGCCTTTTACCTTTCCACTGCTTCACATAGACAAGTGCTGTCTTCACTTATAGGAATGAACGGTGAAAAGGTCCTGAGGAAGACCACACACTGTCCTGAGGAAGACCACACACTGTCCTGAGGAAGACCACACACTGTCCTGAGGAAGACCACACACTGTCCTGAGGAAGGCCACACACTGTCCTGAGGAAGACCACACACTGTCCTGAGGAAGACCACACACTGTCCTGAGGAAGACCACACACTGTCCTGAGGAAGACCACACACTGTCCTGAGGAAGACCACACACTGTCCTGAGGAAGATCACACACTGTCCTGAGGAAGACCACACACTGTCCTGAGGAAGACCACACACTGTCCTGAGGAAGGCCACACACTGTCCTGAGGAAGACCACACACTGTCCTGAGGAAGACCACACACTGTCCTGAGGAAGACCACACACTGTCCTGAGGAAGACCACACACTGTCCTGAGGAAGACCACACACTGTCCTGAGGAAGACCACACACTGTCCTGAGGAAGACCACACACTGTCCTGAGGAAGACCACACACTGTCCTGAGGAAGACCACACACTGTCCTGAGGAAGACCACACACTGTCCTGAGGAAGACCACACACTGTCCTGAGGAAGACCACGCACTGTCCTGAGGAAGGCCACGCACTGTCCTGAGGAAGACCACACACTGTCCTGAGGAAGACCACACACTGTCCTGAGGAAGACCACACACTGTCCTGAGGAAGACCACACAGTGTCCTGAGGACCCTTCCCTCAGGACACTGTTTCAGGGTGACTGCTACAAACACTAAAGGCATAAAGAACCCTTGGTTTTGGTGGCTACAGATAGGCTAAATGCTACAGGTAGACGTCACTAATTGATGAAGGTTCTTACTGTTTTAACATTTGTTGTTTTTGGATTTATCCGGATGGAATGATGCAACTTCAACTGCAGATACACATTTCATGTGTTTCTGTTAGCCTGGTTGCAAACCGGAACTTGTTGTTGTTTGTAGACGGGTGTCACATGGGCCAAGGGAGGACCTATGACATCTTGGAGCAGCTCTGGATCTGACTCACCAACAAGCCTCACAAACAGGCTGTGCTCTCTAAGTGCACTTCTAGTTTTTTCGGTGGATACTTCTCTGATGTGTGTGCATTTGTACCTGGCTGCAAACCAAATTTCCCCAATGATAACATAGATTTTATTTGAATTAACCCAGTTTATTTGTTGCTGAATTTTCATTTGCATACAATTGCAACTTCACGATAACATGTCAAGAACAAATGTGGTCCTCCTGCATGCTTGTCTAGGCCATGTGCAAGGTGCACTGTATGGGTCATCAGCTGTCAGGCCAATATAAGCTACATACTGTATGAGTTCATTTAGCCTAGCCTACAGACTGCTAAGAGCTCAACAACCTTGAAGGGAGGTGAGGATATATAGTAGATTTTGCTTGGTTTACCTTGTGTGGGTCTCATTGATGTAGATGACATTGCGCAGTCCCAGAGAGGGAATACTGGAGTTAAACAGTCTCTCCTGGAACAGAAAAACAACAAAATATATCACAAACCACAATATATAATATATATATATATATATATATATATATATATATATATATATATATATATATATATATATATATATATATATATAGGCACAGGGGGGATGCAGACTTGAATAATCAGCAGAAGGCAGGAATCCAACTAGTAGTCTAGGACAGTGATTCCTAAAGTTTGGGCCGCGGCCTGAATACGCGTATTGTTTGTTACACCCATAGCAATTGGGGCAACAAAACGTCTCGTTCCCCCATAGGAAACTGTTCCAGGTTGACCTAAAACATACATCGAGTCAGTCTTTGCTTTCTCTGAGAGTACGGTTTTGTGTGTCCAATTGACTCCTCTGTCAAATCTCTATAACAGACAGTTGAAGGCCATCTCCCTCACCTCATGTACTCTGAACCCTTCAGACTCCTATGACTCAAGACCCAGCCCCACAGCTACTGCTCTCCTGAATTCAGCACCTAGTTAATCAAGACTGTTCTACCGCACTGATGTGGTGGCGAATCGATGCAGTGTTGCCTTGGTGGAAAAATATGCTATATTTTTTTGTTTACGATGCTTTCGATTTTTTTGTGCTTTACAGGTCAATGTTGTTTAGAACTGCTTTAGTAACCTCTGATGTCTAAGGCCATGTTCAGAGCTAGGAGGCCAAATCTGATTTGTGAACTTTAGTGACCTATTAATGACTTTATCCAGATGGGTTTTATGAGTCTGGACCATTGACATATACAGTATATACGCTCCAAGTCTGATTTGTGTCACTTGTCCCAAACCACATTATGGAGGTCGTTTCCAATCTGCTTTCGACTGATGTGACTTCAGTGTGGACGCGCAGATCCACCAAATCTGATTTGAACGTCACTCGCAACTCGTCATCAAATGCTTCTGCGCAGGAAAACCACGTCACCAACGTACGTATTTACCGACGCCCACGTTGCTACCATAGCAACCCATGCAGATAGGCTGTTTAGGTCTGGACACACAGATCCGACTTGAGAATCAGATTTGTGGCAGTACGGACACACTCCCAAATCAGATTTGGGAAACCAATCAAGATAATGATGATTAATGACTTTATCAGCAAATCAGATTTGCCTGTAATGTGAACATGAATGATGATAACGATGTCTCCATTCACTGTCCTATGAACCATTTTGGTGGCTTGTCACATTTTGAATGCGCTGTCTTTTGTTTTGACCCTTGCTGCAAAGCTAACTGCCCACTGTGGGAGTAATGAAGTGGAACGCTGACCTTGTAGCGTCTCTTTTTCCCTACATTGTGACAAATGCTTCATGAAGACAAATGGCATAACTCAATTATATTCAAAACGTCTATGAATTATATCCCAAATGTGACAACCAGGCAACTTTTTAGGGTTGGCGTTTCTTCACGCTGATCATTTCAATATAATGGTACTAACAACCTAACTGGTGCTAACAAATCTAGTAGAGATCACAGATGTACTGTTATATATTCCCAGACCACTAAGGGATTGGTTTCTAGTCTTTATACTTTTATCACCAAGGCCGCAGAAAAACCATTGCATCTTAATGTCAGCTGGAGTAGAGATCTCTCAAATTCATCTAATATAATCAATTGCGATACGGTGTGGATTAATATAATTTTATCTTCCAGGAACTCCAATCACCAATTGATTCACTATAACTACACCCATAGATTTTATTGTACCCCTCGTAAACTATTTTAGATGAAGATGTCTCCAAATCCTAACTGCACATTATGCCCCCCTGGCAAACCCCTGAAACCTTTATACACGTGGTCTGGAAATGCTCAGACGTTTCTTTATTTTGGAGAAAGGTTGCCAGGAAGATGTCCGTAGTGCTTGGAGTCACTATTCGTTGTTCTCCTGTTGTTTTGTTGTTAGATGATTTTACTGGGTTGAATGTCTCTTTGAGGCAGAGGCGTTGGCTGTTGCTGAGCCTTACTGCTGCAAAAAAAAGGGTAGCTCAGAGATGGATGGTCCCTCATACTCTGCCTTTGGAACAGTGTGGTATGTTCTGTTGTGGACCTGGCTGTCATGGAGATGTTGGTGGCCCGTACGCACGGCGCTAAAGTAGAAAATATTACGTCGTGGAATATATTTGTTGAAGCCGTGCGTGGGGGCCATGGGCATCGCCGTGACAGCTAGGTTCCCTTTGGTTTTTCTTCTTGTAGGTTACCATTTTTAAATTAATAAAAAAGTTGATCACAAAAAAAGAGAACAAAACAAAACATGTTTGTGTTTCACAATTGCATTTGGGTATACAAAGTTCTATGGTGATTTATGTCAAATAGATTTCAGTGTTGAAACAGCCTTCAATGAAGCCCTTTGGTCTTTCACACCACTGTGTGTTTGTTTTTAATTGGCAGAAACAGTACATTGCACATAGCTAATTTTTCAAAATTGATGTCAGAGCAAGTAATGCTGTGTGGACATGACTAGAGTCTAGCAGGTGTGGCAGCACTACTGGTTAGATGTGGCGTAACCTTACCTGGCTTTGCGGTGTGCAGGTGTGACAGCAGCGGCCCACAAAGGGTCTCTTCCTGTTCAGCAGGCCCTCTTTCCACGTGCTGGCAACACAGCGCAGCACGGAGGGGCTGGAGCTCCGGTCCTGGAAGCACATCCATACACACATGTACCAATCAATGAGGATCCATACACGTGTACCAATCAATGAGGGGAAAGGGACAACATCACGCAAACCACCTGAGGAACAAGAGCTTGCTAAGACGCATTATTATGGATCCCACATCTCTTCTAGGTACCCTGCTAAGATGCATTATTATGGATCCCACATCTCTTCTAGGTACCCTGCTAAGATGCATTATTATGGATCCCACATCTCTTCTAGGTACCCTGCTAAGACGCATTATTATGGATCCCACATCTCTTCTAGGTACCCTGCTAAGACGCATTATTATGGATCCCACATCTCTTCTAGGTACCCGCCCTCTGATTGGGTTGGGTTTAGGCACGAGGCGGGTCAGGGTTTCCTCTATATGCATTTAGTAGCGGCGGGGAGCTGGCCAAGAAAAGGAGCACGAAGTTACAGATGCTACAAACAAACATTACCTTATATAACATGACTTTTATAGAGAAATGAATGGTGCAAAGCACAAACTGTTATAGAAGCACCCCCCCCTCCCCAATTTCCAAACACTGGTGGTGATTAACCAATCACGACCCTAACAGTTTGAAGGGGTTAGGGTAAGGTGGTGTCCTCTAGAGAGAGGGTGGCATCAGCGGAGGACCAAAATGCGAGACTCATTAGCCAATGAACAGCCAGGAATGGGTCTCGCGCCACTTTTGCATGCTAAAATAAAGCTGTTAATGTACAATTTGATTCAAGGGATGAAAAACCCTTTCAAAGTACAACACAAACTGTCTATTTTGCTGCAACTCGACAGTGCTGCTATTTTTACTCAAGAGTTCCAGGACCTTACTTCCTGAAAAGAAACTGGTCCATTGGAGTGAATGGAGATGTCGGAACTCTTCTATTATACGGCTCTGGGGTAAGGATTTCAGGGTAAGCCAATCAGAGGAACAGTAGGGTGGGTCGTACCTAGAAGAGATGTGTGCTAAAACAAGCATACAATCACAAGCTATTCTCCCAATGCAACTTAAGGGTGAATTGTGGATGTGGGTCTGAGGCTTACCGAGTCATCGTTGGGCTGTTTCCAGCGGCTAGCCCCCTGCTCGCCATTGTTGACCTGCAGCGACAAGCCGTCTGACAACTCCATATCCACTCCTGTCCTCCCCTCTCCCTCTAGATCACACTCCACTGGCTGGCAATCTGTCAAGACAAAGGGAAACAACACTAAAATCACTCTAATACAGGGGTCACCAACCTTTTTGAGGTCGAGGGCTACCTGAAGGGTAGAGAGTCATGTGGGGGGCTACCTGTTGAAATTTGCTCGATTTACCTTTAAATAATGAGTATTATGCGTTTAATCGAGACATACACTCTTTTCTTTCACTGTTGTGAAGAAGAACTCTTCCGCCCACTCCTCTTGAAATTGGTAATGTTTTTTCTTCAGCTGGCAGTCGCACTGTTGCAGAGTGAATGACGTAGTGACGTAACGTAAAACTAAACTTTGACCCCAGCCCAGGTGGATCAAAATAGTTAATCAATAATTAATTATACACAGAAAATAAATTATACACAGACAATAAACGTTTTTAAAACGTATGCATTGTTAAACCAATTATTTTCTACATTTGTGTGTTATTGTGGGAAGGGAGGAGAAAAACAAATACAAAATAATTTTTCTGATTATATTTTTTTGTTTTGTTTTTTTGTTTTTCCTTTCTTTCCCCTGTGTCTGAGCCTGTTTGTCTGTTTTGTCTTGTTTGGGTTAAAAAAAAAAAAAAAAAAAAATTACATCTTTCTGAACGTGGCCTGCGGGCGCCACAGCGCCACCCCGCGGGCACCTGGTCGCCTGCGGGCGCCGTGTTGGCTACCACTGCTCTAATACAACCATTATATAATTTAGGTCATATGGAACCAAAATGTCAAATTCTAACGTTGACAATGCCACCAAGAGTTGATCAAATCACAACAAAATGAATGAGCATTTGAGTCCTAACAAGGAAGCCTTGACAAGGGGAGAGCAGACTCCCTGCAGATTCAATTGTAAATAAATGAGATTCTTTCTCCCTCCAAATAGATTCCCATTAGAACATGAAGAAATTATTATTGGTTCTTTCATTCATTCCGCCAACCATATTTCCAGCGTAGTTCTTCGAGGCACCTTTTGCTTTTTAGATGTGCTAACTAAAGCTGGGGAACTCAAACAGCTTTTTAGATGTGCTAACTAAAGCTGGGGAACTAAACTAAACTAAAGCTAACTAAACTAAACTAACTAAAGCTGGGGAACTCAAACAGGAGAACTCAAGGCAACAAGCTTGCATAATAAACATCCATGTCGTATATTTGAAGAGGAATACAGTAGAAAGAAACTGGACAAAGCTAGCCTCTATTGAGGTGGTTGTGAATGTGAACAAATCAACTACCTATATTAGAGGAGGAATAGATAGAAAGAAACTGGACAACGTTACGTTAGCATATTGAGGTGGTGAGAGAGCGGATGTCCCGCCTAAATGCTCGTATTTCTCCAATCACCTGCATCAGTTCGAACTTCCTCCGGTCTGAAGCGGGTTTTTTCCCCAACTTCCTGTGAGCAGGCTCTGTGGGCGTGCCCAGGCTCTGTGGGCGTGCCCAGGCTCTGTGGGCGTGCCCAGGCTCTGTGGGCGTGCCCAGGCTCTGTGGGCGTGCCCAGGCTCTGTGGGCGTGCCCAGGCTCTGTGGGCGTGACCAGGGGGCGTGACCAGGCTCTGTGGGCGTGACCAGGCTCTGTGAGCGTGCCCAGGCTCTGTGGGCGTGACCAGGCTCTGTGGGCGTGCCGTGGAGTACACACTTTATCCATTGGCAGAATGTAGAAGAGACAGTCTGGCTTGAGAGACTAATCAAAGGGCAGTGTTTCCCCTACCATTCTACAGGCCTGGTGGCCCCGCCAGGCCAACGACGCCCCCGCCAGGCCTGGGAAAAAAATTGCATAAAAGCATTTTTTCCGCCCTGCTCTCCCCACAATTTCAATAAACCTTTACGGCATATTATTACAAGAAAACAATACTGGTGTTGACAGTGTTGCCAGTAATAGAAGACGCCAAATCATTCAAAACAATAAGCATTTTGCTTTTAGTAGCATCGTGCCAGTGTGCGGCGCTGTTCCAAAACGTGTCAACGTGTGTCGTTGCCTGGGAAACGCACATCCCATAATACAACTGATCGCATCGCATCCCATAATAGTGTGATGATACTTGGGATGCCATTGCGAACATAGATGCGAACAGGTTAGCTAAAAGTTTAGCGTCGATAGCGACGGCCCCCACCGTTGCGGTCGGGGTACGTTTCCAAAGAGTACTACTGCTCCATCGTGTCGGTGCAATTTCGGCTCGGCTACTAGATCGGCTCGGCCACACATCTGTACGTCAGGCACATGGGATTAACGTGGGCAAAATGGCCGACAGCTTTAGATTAGCTAACAAGCTAAGCTGCTGATGTTATCAGACATGATATGAATCATACAAACATTCAATGATCATGATTCAAGTGTTACAGGACCATTTCTCATAAACATGAGCCTTACTTTTTGAAAATAAATGTTGTGAGAGTTTAACTTCATCTGTAGCTGCCGATCCCGAGCCGAACACATTGGGTAGGGCGAGCCCATCCTGTAGGGCGAGCCCATCCTGTAGGGCGAGCCCATCCCGTACCTACACCTGCATAACTGAGGCCATTTGAGAGCTGCAGATCTAATGCTGCAGTTAAAGAACTGCAAATAAGCAAACAGTAATCAGCCAATCTTGGCCAATTTCTTTTTTTATTATTCTTTTTTCTGACCCCCCCCCCCCCCCCCCAATTTTACTTGGCCAATTTCCCCCTGCTGCCCCGGTAGCTACTCCACCCTCTGCCGATCTGGGGAGAGCCGTAGACTAGCACCATGCTTCCTCCGACACATGCGCAGTAGCCAGCCGCTTCGTTTTCGCCTGACAGCGGGGAGCTTCACCGGCAGGACGTAGCATGTGGGAGAATCCCGCTATTCCCAGCAGTTCCCTTCCACCCCGAACAGGCGCCCCGACCGACCGGAGGAGGCGCTAGTGCAGCGACCAGGACACATACCCTTAATCCGGCTTCCCACCCGCAGACACAGCCAATCGTGCCTGTACGGACGGCCGCCCGACCAAGCCGGAGGTAACACGGGGGCGCGAACCTGCGACCCTCGTGTTGGTAGGCAGGCACTAGGCAGGGAATCTACCGCTACACTACCCGGATGCCCGCATTGTGACCAATTTCAAATGGTGTGTACAACCTGTAGCCAGTCATTTTGACAGTGCATGAATCCATTAACCCTAATCCATGAGGCGTCTACCTTCACCTGAAGGCAAAAGCAACACCAGTTATCCAAGTACCAAAATAATGTGGTCCCAGCCCTGTACCTAATACCTATATCACACAACCTGCTAGTACAGTATGAGCCTGACAGACTGCTTGCTCCAGTTAGGTGAGATTATCTCAGCTATGCTTCATGAGTGTTACATTCTTTCACTCATCACCCCACACTGTGGATGCAATGGGCTGGTATGTGGCTGGAGGAACTAACAAGAATCAATATGGCACGTTAGAGGCCTCAGATCTCTATGAAGGACCTGTTACAGACTAGTATGGACAAGCCAGACAGCCCCTTTCTACATACCATGGAAAAGGTTCTGCAACTCCTGTCCTGTGGCTGTATTAACTTATATCTCTGTCTTTGTCTGCGTTATATTACTATCTCAGAATCAGAATCAGAATCAGAATCACTTTTATTGCCACAGTATGCAAGTTACATACGAGGAATTTGTCTTACAGTGTCTGTATGCAGCGTAGCGGTCACATCAATATACAGAGATAAGAAGTAGGAAGATAACTACCGTAAAGACAATCACAAAGTTGCAAGTGCAATCAAATCGAGTAAATATATACAATATGTACATGAGTGGTGAAGTCTTCTGTGGATAAATACATATGAATTTACATTGAATTTACATGAGATTTACAGACTGAGTTAAATAGGCGTTAAATAGGCAGTGGATTTACATGAATTTACAGTCAAGAGTTAAATAAGAGTTTACATTGAACGTACATGAAATTTACAGGCTAAGTTAAATAGGCATTAAATGTGCAGTGGATTTACATGAATTTACAGTCCCAATTAACCAGGCATTAAATTAGATATGAGTTACAGATTTTTTGGGGGGAAGGGGGGGGGGGGGGTCAGCTAAGTTCAAGAGTTCTCCAACTGACACTTTAACATCTGCCCACCCTTTTAACTTGCTGTTATGCACATTGGGGCTGGATTGTGCTCAATTTTGCAGTTGTACATGTTATTATGGCATTATTATTCCAAGAACAGCGAATAATTTAAAGTCTTTAATTCTCCATTACAGTCCAGTAGGGGTGCACAGATCGATCGGCACGCAATCTGTATCGGCTGATTTTGACCTCAAATATGCGATTGGCTGATTGCAGATATTTCTTTATATTAAAAGAAAACATAAAAAAATAAAAATAAAAAGCCCTACCACTAATCAGGCTTTCCAACGATATAAAATACAATACCAATTGGTATTATTAAAGGGGAGAAATAATCGACCGAAATAAAGTTTCAAAACTTTTTTTGAGGTGTTTATATATCGGTGATCGGTAATCGGTGATCGGTCGATGATCGGTTGGGCAGATATTTCCCATCGGCAATCGGTGATCGGTGATCGGTGGCAAAAAACGTGATCGGTGCACCCCTACAGTCCAGGCAATTTTGTGATTTGACCACAATGTGAGCTGAGCATGAACTCTTTCATGTTTGGGGGGGGAAAAAAAAATCGCAAAATTATGGAAATCCTATTCTTGTTCCACAGACCTTTCATTTGATGTGCCGTGACATGATCAGATGAGAAAAGTCACATGTGGGCGTGGTCACATGTGGGCGTGGGCGTGACGTGGGCGTGATGACTTTTCTTTTTTTAAGTCTTGCTGTTCTTAGTTGGTCTCACATGTTGGTCACTCTATCTCTATCACGAGCCAATTGGAGAAACTATGGGCAACCTCTGGTGTCAGGTTATAATGGACGTCTGTAGACTCCCACATACCGTAGCGCCCCCCCCCCCCCACACACACACACACACACATAAACACATGCACAAATACTATACAGACCCTCCAATCTGCCTGCTGTCTCTGTGTTTATTTGTAGGGGGCTGTCAGGCTGCCAGTGAGACAGAGACAGACAGACAGACGGACTACATACCGTACGAACGTATGTACGCCTAATTATCCCTCCCCTTGCAGGTAAAAATTTACTGTTCCTATTTAGGAATTTAGATAGTTGAGGTTGGCTACACAATATTAACAAGCAATCATATTGGGATCATCTTAATCTTGTGGGAATATTGCAGAACTTTTAGACTTAATTTACAGGCCAGAAATTGTATTCCGAACCAGACCACCATGTTTAGGGGTATTTTGGAGCCACCACCACTCTGATAAAATAAGAGTGGTGCAAGAATAGGAAAGGAAAGGCATGCTAAACATTTCTGTAGCACCACCAACCGTGTCATGCCCTGGGGACCAGATTTAGTGTGACGCCAAGTGAAGTTGACATGCTCGTAATAGCTTTAAAATGGTAATCCAATTAAAACAAATGTTTTTCCTCCATGATCTTACACAGTTCTGCCACAATTTGTGAATATTCAATAACTAGAATCTTGAGATCACTGTCCTGTGTGACACCAAATGAGTACAGATATCAAACACACACAGCTGTGACAAAACTCCTGTGGAGTTTTCTCTCCTCTGTTTTTGCTTTTTGACCAGCGTGCGGTGCCGTGCGCCTGCAGTGCTCTGGTGAGCTCGCTGTAGCATAGCCACTAGGGGTGGGGGAAAAAATCGATACACCACAGTATCGCGATATTTTGACTGATGATATTGTATCGATATTTTGGACGCCAAGTATCGATATAAAAAAAAATTGCAGGCCATGCCATGCCAGGCCACCAGAAGCGCCCAATGGTGCAGTCCGTGCCTGCAGTGGCGTATTGAGTCCAGAGAAGCTTAATAATGTAGCCTACATGTGGGGCCAAAACAAACAAACAAAAAAACACTGCATGTTTTACTTCCGGTGAGGTCAAGGAAAAGGTAGGAGAAGGAGTTAGACAATATATTGAAATATCGCAATATTCAATATATCGCAATACTAGCATATTGCAATATCGCAATACTAGGCCTAAAAAAAAAAAAAGTTTGGTTCCTGTTGGTTGTCAGTTCGGTGATGGGTCGGTAGGGAATTTATTTTATTTTATTTTTTTATTTTTTTTATTTTTTTTCCCAGTGGCAGCAAGGGATAGATAGGAAATATATATATTTTTTTATTTTCCTTAAAATTACAGCAGCGATGGATACTTTTTTCATAACATAGCCTACATGTACTCTATCACTGTGATCTACACACGTTTTTATATGAACAAAATATTTAAGTCAATATGAATGCTTTCATATCAAACATGTTTGATATTTAGGACTGAAAATCTGCGTGAATAGCCTACATCATCCTGCTGCTGTGCAAGCCTCCCGTCATTATCGTTTATC
>NC_139626.1:1405984-1429041 GCF_964638095.1 Poromitra crassiceps | reverse complement strand
CCATTTTCTTGGCCGATTCCGATTTTTGAATAGTCCTGACTTGCCGATTCCGATTTTCTTTCTCAGAACAATAATTGACGGGTTATTTTTCGATTTTTTTTTTTTTTTTTTACTTTGCTTTAATAGAAAATTAAGATTCATGTCACATTTCTTATCATGTGCATGAGGGGCTCCAGATGGAAAGTAGCCTATGGCTAAATCTGTTACAAAGCATCTCTTCCCCTATGGGGTTTAATGTTTTTTTGTATATGTCCCCTGCCAAATTAACGAATAGAATTGAAATAAATAAACATCAAAATGTTTATCCCTGGACAAGGAGTTTTATAGCCTATAGGTCTGGAGCCCAGAGACCTTCGAAGCCATGCCCACTCTACAGTTGTGGATTTGGCTGTAGATGAGGAAATGAGTTTGAGTTGAGTTTTACACACAGAGTCCGTTTCTTTTAATCCGCCATCCGAAAAAAAAAATCATCACGCACAGTAAAGCTTGCCACACTGGTCCGATGCGTTTTATTATTATGTTCGTCGTTCTATTCGCAATACGAAACAAAATAGTCCTGTCCTGTATCCACGTTACAACGTGACTGACAGATAGCAGCAGCAGCTGATCTGCAGCAGGCAGCGGTGATGTGGACTGCAGCTGGTCGGGGGGAAATGTAACACAGGACTCGATAGTAGCCTACCTTCACTTCGCCAAGCCGGCTGTGTTGCGCTGTGGCCGGGGAGAGAGAGGGGCCGGTGAGGTGAAGCGAGCCACTCAGACTGGAGTGGACTCCAGCCGAGCGGTACTCGGCAACGTACCCTGCTCCTCCGCGGCTTATTTTCAACTTGCATGTGTGACAAACTGTACAATTTTCCACAATGAGGACGACATGCTGGCGTGTGTTTTCCTTTTGGCTGCTTGGGGTGCGCGGCACGTCACATGAATGCATGCATCGTGCTGCTGCAGGTAATTGACCAAACAAGAAAAAGGGGAAAGCCGGGCCTCAATGCGTCCCTGACCACCTCCGGAGGGGGTTTGGCCGATCAGATCGGCAATACATCCTCAATGTGTCTTGGGGGCGTTTACACCTGTACTTTCAAGTGGTCAAGCACTATCCGATTGCAATCTGATCACAAAAAAGACATGTTAGTGCCAAGTGTAAATGGCCGTCGTCAGTAGTTTTTGGCTTGAAGCAAAGCCGGCAGACCAGGCTTTGGCAGACCAGGCTTTGGGCTCACAAATGGCTCTGCTCTCCTTGCAATGCAATGACATCACAGCAGCACACAGGGCTAATTGAAGGTAGTACAAAATAGTCACACAATGTAGCTCTGTGTGCTATTGAATGGTCCTTCCTAATGTGTTTCTCTTATGCTTTATTTCTCAAACACTCCTCTGTCCCCATCCTCTCCTTTCATTTCATTTGGATCGAGTTATTTGAATTGGCATCACGCAAAAAAAACATTCATATGCAAACTGCTAAGACGATCTTAAAACACAGAAAGGTAATTCTGTGACCATCTTGTAAATAAGTAATATGTAATTAGGTGGAGATATGCAATGTCGACACATTCTTGGCATAGAAACAAGCCTTAGTAAGAGGGCAAGCCAAATACATAGTGGCATAATGTCTGTAGTTTAAGTGCTATACGCAGATCAACAGCGAACATTAACCAGCTACAGTATAATTCATACATGCCAAATAACATATTCATGAAGGGAAAGTGGTTGATTCTCAGTAAGGTTGATGAAATGAATATTAAGAATGAATATATAATTATTAAGATTACCGTAATATTATTATTAAGAATGAAACAACTGGCTGAATAGAAAGAATGAATGGCTAACGAGTGACAGAAGGCCAAAAGGCCATCATGTCCCATTTTTTCCAGCTCAAATTTTAAAAACACACAAATAATTAGGCTGCATTTGTAAATGATAGCCCGTGGCTAACACTCATTCAGAAAAGCCATTCAGATATTTTATATTTATGAGAGCATCTGCCCATACAAAACTAGTTTTTAAACCAACAATAAAACATAGAGTCCATGGGCCAGGGCCTCTCATTAGTTTGGAAATGGGTCAGACGCATAGTGAGACAGTTCATGAATGAACGCTCTCGCACCAAAGCGTGTGTGTGAGAGAGAGAGAGAGAGAGGGAGAGCGAGAGCGAGAGAGAGAGAGAGAGCAAGAGAGCAAGAGAGAGAGAGAGAGAGACAGAGAGAGAGAGAGAGAGAGAGAGAGAGAGAGAGGAGAGAGAGATGAGAGAGAGAGTGAGTTAGGGGGTAGTGTAGCCCAATCCCCTGCCCTGTGAATAATAAGTCTGAGGGGAGACAGCAGTCATGCAGAGAACAGAACTCTTGGGTAAAATGTTCCTGGCTGACTCAAACTAGCAGCAGTTGATCAATGTGCTTTGAGCCATTGTCCTATTGTAGTGTTGAGGGTAGGTAGTAGGTGACGAGCACATTGATGAGGGGAACTCGAACTGGGTTTTCAAAAGGGTCAATGACCGAGAGTACAGAGTACTCCAATGGATGGGGTGACTGTTGGAAGCACAACAGAGGCTGGAGGATGACAAGCTGTGCGGCTTAGGGAACAGGTGTATATGGAGCCATAATGCAATTTTCCATGCAAGTTATCCTTTCAGAATCTTAAGTATTGTGCCTTCACTAAGCCTTCAAGGAGGAAAAACAAACTTGCAAAATGTCAATCAAGACTTTTGTACATAAGAAGTCATAACTCACAAACCAATTAGCTTTGCATTCATGCATTCAGTTTAGTAGTTTTTCCACAGTTCTTTGTTTCCACCACAGTTCTTGTGTGGATCACTGTAGATTTCATTTTGCCCTGGCTGGGATTTGGATATTGTTTATATTAACAACAAGAGTACTAATGATGTGTGTGGAGTTGCAGTAATAGGTCAGATCTGCAAGCATTAAACACACAGCAGGGCGTACATGAATTTGATCCTATATGCTAAAACTGGGCAAGATGGGAGAAACATTCCTGTTTGTATATAAATACAGTATACATAATGTGACTAGTAGTAGTAGGTTAATCCGTCTCGCAAGCTCCAAGCTGTCTGGACTAAGCGGGTCAAATAGGAGGAGAAGTCGTTGTGACAGATGGGGGGCCCTCACAGGCGGTCAGTGTGTGAACATGACTAGAGGTGCAGAGTAGACAACAATAGCACACGCAAGGCTGGTTGACGTGTGGCGTGGGGCTACCAAAAATCACGCTGTTCTGTATTCCCGAACGACCATCTCATTTCTTCATAATATCACGCCAATAGTTAAACGGGCCTAATTAGAGATTAGAGACCGCAGTCGCTTACATGGTACAGCCCGACTCTCCCCACCCCCCCATCACTGCTTCTCTACAGAAACACATTGCATGGCATGCTGCTGCCCAGCCAAGCAGGAGGTTAGCACAAGTATATACCTAAATGACCTAGCGTTGCCTAGAGAAACATCTAGGTTAAATGAGCTCGAGTCACAAGAGAAGACATGATAAGCTATTTTGGTCTTTAAAAACGTCTTTGGTCAGGTCTTCTTCCAACTTCAATGTCAGTGTCAGTCACTAAACGTTAACGTTTGGGTTTTCCTCGTCCTGAATGTATACATTTATTTCAGTCAGGACAACTCTACCTTATGACGTTTTCATGCCAATATTAACAGACAGCAGCAGCATTAGCACATTAGCTATCTGCTAGCTAGCAGCACCTCCACTCACTCACTGGCCGCCGGGTAGCTGACAAGCTAATGTTAACGAGCTTTGAAGCGTCCTCACGAGTCACGACCTTAACCTACCTTGAATACAATCTTCCGTTGAATCATATCTCAATAATGCGCTCGTCGACGAAATCCAGCTGTAGGGTGTGTTTGTCCTTGAGAGCTGTGTGGAAGAGCTCTGTCCACTCGGTTCACTTCAGTCGGCGCCGCGGCTGCCCAGACAGACAGAGAGCGATGACAGCAGCAGCAGGCAGCAGAAGGAGGCTGGAGCGGTGTGTGTGTGTGTGTGACAGCCAGCAGTGCAGACACAGTGCTGTTTTGGTACGGCGTGCTTCTCTCTGCTGGGCTGCTGGGAACCACCAGGCTGTTCCTCAAACAACCAGGAGGCGGGGCTGTTGTTCATCTGACCGAAAACATCACCTGATCCAGAAAGTATCACTCACTTGTCCCACATGCATGCATGCATAATTCATTCATTCATTCATTCATTCATTCATTCATTCATAAGCCATATTATTTACATCAGCTTAATAGCCTACTACTTTATCAGGCAAAGGTGTGTAACATGACTAAATTAGTATTCAGGGTGTTTACCATGGGGTAAACCTTCCAGGCGGAAGACAGAGCGCGCCCTCTAGTGAGTGTTTGGAAGGGGGAAAACATATGTCATGGACCGTACCACTGCGCCCTGATAGGGAGAACACGTACAAATAAAAATAAAAACTACAAAGTAAACAGAAAGCACAATGAATTATGGATATGACTTATGACTTATTATTTACACATATGTATCTAGTTAATCGATGTATCCAGATTGTATCTATAAAAAATAACGAGTCACCTATCACCTCTTAGATATAATGGTAGAGTCTCTGTCTCTCTGACGCAGAAACTCTTCCCTTCTTCGTAGCTGCAGCCATGAGGTATGTTGGAGGCTTTAATTAGTTGTGTATTTTCGGCTGTAGGCCACGAATTTAACGTAGGGTTGCTATTTTACTTTAGCTCAAATAGGTTAAGACAAGTCTGAACAGTCGGACTCTCTCTGAATCGGAAAGAAATAGGCGTTTCTACCAAAATGGGCCCTGTCTGTTCTGGCTAGCACAGCTCGTTAGCCAAGACATGTTGGGTGAACGAAGCAACAATCATTTTGCTATGTAGCGTTAGGTCATGTTAGCTAGCTTAACCAAAGCAACACTTATTTCCGACACAGTTGAGGTAAGCTAACACCTTTAACCATATAGTTAAAGTGAAGAAGGAACGATGAGGTGATCGGCAGCTATTAGACCTTGTTTATGGTAGTGCATAATTAGTGCATTATTATTGTAGTGCATTATTATGAGAGAGACTACTGTGTGTTTTGGTTTGCTGAAATTATTGTAGTCCAACAAATATGTACGGTATACATATAGTGAACATAGTTTAAACACAGTGCATATTTATTAAGAAACATATGGACTTCGCCTAAAGCATTTCCTTGTGAGTTTGATGTCTTGTGCAAATACTGTGTTCCAATGCATTCTAATGATTTGTGCTCTCGATGGGTTAGAAAAAAATGAATGAGTTTTAGAGAGATTTGACTTGCAGATAATTTTAAAGCATCCCTATATGCACACCCTTTTCATTTGCTGTTGGTAACAACGGACATCATGTATCCTGAAATCATACATGTACATTCAATGTAAACTCTTATTTAACTCTGACTGTAAATTCATGTAAATCCACTGCCTATTTAACGTCTATTTAACTCAGTCTGTAAATCCAATGTAAATTCATATTTATCATCCACAGAACACTTCACCACTCATGTACATATTGTATATATTGACTCGAATTTATTCGATTTCATTGCACTTGCAACCTTGCGATTGTCTTTAGTTATCTTCCTACTTCTTATCTCTGTATATTGATGTAACTGCTACGCTGCATACAGACACTAAGACAAATTCCTCGTATGTAACTTGCATACTGTGGCAATAAAAGTGATTCTGATTCTGAAGAAAAACTAAAAAAATAACTTATTTTCCCAGCATGCTCAGGCTCCAGAAGCGCTTGGCATCCAGCGTCTTGCGCTGTGGCAAGAAGAAGGTGTGGCTGGACCCCAACGAGACCAATGAGATTGCCAACGCAAATTCTCGTGAGTTGTCTTTCATAATGTAAGGTTCTCTCTCCTTAAATTTATGTCATCATCAGGGCCTCTCAGGCTAGCACTTATTTTAACGTTGTTGTTGTTTGTCCCACAGGCCAGCAGATTCGAAAACTCGTTAAGGATGGCTTGATCATCAGGAAACCTGTAACGGTTCATTCCCGTGCTCGTTGCCGCAAGAACACTCTGGCGCGTCGCAAAGGACGTCACATGGGTGTTGGTGGGTAACTGACTCATGCTTTAAGATCATTGTCTGATTTACATGATTGCCTTCTAAATTATACCAAATAATTTCCATATAGTGCATAGTTTTCATGCATTCCTATGTTAGACATATTCCCTAGTGTGCTAGGTCCTAACACAAATCATAAACAGCAGGGTATTTCCACTTGCCCACATTTGATCATACTAGGCATCTCGCGCTTGATTCCTAGGCTCGCCACTGCAGGCGCGGACTGCAACATCGGGCACTTTGGGCAGATGCCCGGTGGCCTGCCATGGCATGGCCTGCAAAAATAAATAAATCGATACTTGGCGTCCAAATATCGATACAATATCGTCAGACAAAATATCGCGATACTATGGTGTATTGATTTCCCCCCCACCCCACCCCTATTAAGCATGAGTTGAAACTGAATGCAACAAATAGTGGCTTTGTAGTTTGACATGGACACGAGCTTGACAGTGTCATTTTCCTCTCTTCTACCCCAGGTAAGAGAAAGGGTACAGCCAATGCTCGAATGCCAGAGAAGCTTTCATGGATGAGGCGCATGAGAATCCTGCGTCGTCTTCTTCGCCGCTACAGGGAGTCCAAGAAAATCGACAGGCACATGTAAGTGACGATTTCAGTTCTCTTCACAGAACAAGCCATCTTTGGTTTGCTGAAGCTCTGAGGTCATGTCCAGTATGTCCTTCTCTACAGGTACCACAGTCTCTACCTGAGGGCGAAGGGTAATGTCTTCAAAAACAAGCGCATCCTTATGGAGCACATCCACAAACTGAAGGCGGATAAGGCTCGCAAGAAGCTCTTGTCGTAAGTTTTTTTTTTTTAAGACTTAAGATTCCATCATCGACCCACCCCGTAGAAAACTAATTCTGTGCAAAGATTAATAGCCCTTTCTGACAGAGGGGTGCTCTTTCTAAACCAACCGTAGTGATACATCACTCCGAAAGCAGGCTGTGTATGACAATAGTGCAAAACTCTATCTCTAAATGCAAGTTACCACTCTGTTCTGTTCACATTGGAATAATACCTACCATGATGAGATTCTCTGAATACATAAAATGACTGGGAATTAACATATCAACAAAATAATTTGGGCTAAATCTTTACTTTGAGTATATAAGCGTTGCTGAAATGCAAGGATGAATGTGTGATTATTAGACTGCTGATTCACATTGTCTGCTCTGTCTGTCTCCACCCCCACAGTGACCAGGCTGAGGCCCGCCGCTCCAAGACGAGGGAGGCCCGCAAGCGCAGAGAGGAGCGTCTCCTGGCCAAGAAAGAAGAGATGATTAAGACCTTGTCAAAGGAGGAGGAAAGCACAAAGAAATAAATCCAAACCTACATACTCTCCTCAGATTCCCCTTTTTGATGTTAATAAATTTGGACAAGAGAGACTCTCATTGTGTTATGTGAACATTATTGAATGACTATTGATTGTCAATGGTACGTTTCAATTTTACAAATGATTAGGTTGTACGGAGGAGAATGCCAGAGAAGCTGTACTGTGTTACAGTAGCAACACTTACTGTAATTGTAAATGGAGGATCTCTTCATGGTGCCATGGTAGTATTAAATAAAAACGGGCGACAAGAGGGCGATCAGTTGATTTTCAATGAAACCGTGTTGAGCGTTCCTCTAGATGAGTCTGCACCTCAAATCAAACGCTAATCCTAGCACATGAACTGTGGGTTCTCTCTGGCACTCCCCCTCCTCTTTGTGTTGCGTCTCTCTCTGGCACTCCCCCTCCTCTTTGGTGTCACTTTGCTGAACAAGCAGCCAATCACTGATCTGATCAGCTGCTTCTGGGATGGAAAAAACAAAACAAAAAGATCCACATTGCAGCTCCCAATAAATTTAATGTGCAAAGTTTCGATCAGGGATCTTCGTTGAAACGTTGCACATTTAATTCACTGGGCACTACCACAGTGTGCAGATCTTTTCCCCCTTCACTTCAGTTTGACTTTTGATCCAGCACCTGCAAAAGTCTCTGGATGTGCGTACCCTATACCCTATATTATTGATACTGATCTTTACCAAGGTGGTAGCCAACAATTCTAGTGTACTGCATATCTACCACAGAGCCCCAAATCCACATTCTAATGACACTTCAACAGGGTGATGGTTGTTGAATAACTCACATCCTAGCATGTCAGCTGAAGAGATGTGTTGTAGAGATGGTGTTGTCAAAATCTACTCTTGTCTAGTGTGCAAGGGTTCATTTTTCCATGTTTTGGTTGTTTGTAGTCCACAGGGGGGCAGCAGAGCACCAAACTCACCATCAGGCTCCAATAAAATGGAAAAACTGAAGCTGCTGATGATCAGCCTAAAATATGAGGATGAAATGTTATGAACAATAGAGCCTAATTAAGAGAGTAGCACACAATATATACAATTAATTATATTTCTTATTATTTGATTAGGCTAAATGACCAATATTTGTCAATGTGCTAAAGTGTTGCATTTGTTGTTGAATGTCTTCGGTATAGACAGTTTTAACTTGACAACAATAACAACCGTCACAACCCACCTGAATATCCGGTTTACTTCCTGTATACATAGCTGAGCGCAGGCTGATATTCGGCTCATATTAAATGTTAACATTAGGCCGTGTCTCCGACAGACACATTAACAAGGTAGCCAAACACATTCGCTTGGCTATCCTGCATTACATCTCTTTCTACAGTCTGTGGTCAGACCGTCAGACTCAGTGGGTCAGACTCAGACAGCAGTTATGC
The DNA here is from genome assembly GCF_964638095.1 of Poromitra crassiceps. Classification (NCBI taxonomy): domain Eukaryota; kingdom Metazoa; phylum Chordata; class Actinopteri; order Beryciformes; family Melamphaidae; genus Poromitra; species Poromitra crassiceps. Next base: position 1,420,227 of record NC_139626.1, on the reverse strand, counting down.
TTGCTAGCCTGCATGAAAGACGCCAGTGTGTTTATGTTTTTAATATAGTCATATCTATGGTTTATAACGCTGCCACTAATCACAGGCAGAGAGGGCCAGGGGTGGGTTATGCCTTCGCCATCATCCGAAAAAAAATATCGCTTCCTGTAAGCTAGCTAGCTAGCTAATGTTAGCTGCTGGTTGGTTGGCTAACTAGCGAATGTTAGCCGTTAGCTAACGTTAACGCGTTAACTAGACAAACAGACATGCAGTAACGTACGAGGAAGTCGTGGGGAGGAAGTCCATATATGGTCCATCCGGTCATGGCGCACAGGACATTACGTCATCACAGGATAACGCGATTGGCTGGCTCAGATCTGTTCAAATCTGAGCCAGCCAATCACGTTGTCCTGCACTGTTTGGACCGTGTATAAAAGGCGACCCCAGACGGGGGGGAACCAGAGGAGAGGAGAAGAGGAGGGGAGAGGGGGAGGAGAGGAGGAGAGGCGAGGGGAGGAGAGGAGAGGGGGAGAGGGGAGATGGGAGGAGAGGGGAGGGGAGAGAAGGGGAGAGAGGAGGGGAGGGGAGAGGGGGGGAGGAGAGGAGAGGGGGAGAGAGGAGGAGAGGGGAGGGGAGAGGAGAGGCGAGGGGGAAGGGGAGAGGGGAGGAGAGGAGAGGGGGAGAGAAGAGGAGGAGAGGGGAGATGGGAGGGGGGAGGAGAGGAGAGGAGAGGGGGGGAGTCTGTTAACAAACTTTTTTCAGTCAGCTCCGAAAGCTGCAGTTGATATGAGTAAAGCGCGTACAGGGGAGGGGAGGGGGGGGGGGGGGGGGGGGCGTAGTGGCTGGACCCTTCCAGGGGCACTGCCATCTCTCTGGGCGGCCCTGGTAGTGGAAGCGATCATCTTGCTCTATAATGACCAGAATGGGTGTTGTTCAAACTGAACATTTATTTCTTCAACATGCTGCAGCAGAAAGGGGGATAAACAGCGGACACTATTTTCATAGTTAAGCTATGAAGTAGCCTACTTCCCCCCGCAGCATCGTGACATTGAATGAAAGTATAGGCTATAATGGCTCGTTTGAGATGACTTTTGGCTCGCCTGGGAGAGCAGCCGAGTGCAGTCAGCCAATTAGAGGCAGAGAGGGGCGGGTCATGCCTTCGCCATCATGGGAAAAAAAGATTGCGTCCCGGAGCTAGCCTGAGAGGCTAGCTACATGTTACAGAGTAAGCTGACTATCAGTACGTTATTGCACGCATAGGCCTATCTTTACATTTAAATGTTTACATAGCAAAAATAGAAATAGAAGTAGGCTATGTCAGTGTTTTCCCCTGAATACCGTAGCTGAGAAAGTGGACACTGTCAAATTGACAGTGTCAATAGTTAGCACTGTGAAGCTGATACAATTCAGGTGGTGGTAATGCAACATTTATGGATGCCAACCGCCATAAAACACAGAAGAAGCTGAGAAAAAGGAAGCGCTGTGGGGTTGCAGCTGGTGAAAACCGTCTATAGTTTTGGCTCTGTAGTTTAGCATTATCACCATGAGATTTCATCTTGAATTGTTTAGGATTCTGACCATTAACAAGTTGCTAGCTTAAGGAAACCAAAGTGCCTATGAATTTTTCCCTTGCTTTATTTGAAGCTTGCATGTGTATTACCAGGAGGAGCAAAGGAATAGCAAGAACATTGCCACTCAGTGTCCAACTGCATGTTTTACAAGGCACTTTTACAAACTTATCTATGTCTAATGGTCACTGACTTGCTGCAGCGAGGACTTTTGAAGTTTACAAAACTTGCTGTTTATTGATACAGATTTTATTTTGGACATGTACTTTCCCCTTTTAAAACTCATTTAGTGCCTCTTGCTGGGGGTGCATCTACCACACGGTCCATAAAATTAAGGATTTTGATTGGTAACTGGTCAAAGAACAATTTAATGAGGTAGAGTGCAACTGGTCTGGTGCATGGCTGTAACCAGTTTAAGTAATAGTACATTTCCTCCATGTTGACTTGCTTTGGTCAGTATTTGAGGTGTTAAAATGCTCTTACCAAATACACTATTTCATAAGATAACATTATTTTACAAGCCAATAATAAGGCAACTGATGCAACTCTTACACTGGAATGTTTTTAAATGATTACTATACAAACCTAAAGTACTCATTGGGTATATCTTTATGTTTGGCCATTTCTGGAATTTCATTCATTCATTTGTATAGGGAAAACGCACTTTGATTTACACAAATATTAAATGCAATATCCAAATTATACAATTAAATTGTTTAAAAGCAAATAAACATAATTTGTGGTAATGTAGCAATAAAGGAGACATACTGTGAGTATGAGATGATATCAAGAGATTGCTGTAAGTTAATATGAGGCACAAAATAGCTCAAGGTTGATTTTCCTATAATGGCATCGATCTGATGAGTTGACTGCAGAAGATCATCTGTTGGGTGAGGTACAGGTGGGTAGCAGATTTAATTATTGAGATAAGAAGGTACATGTAGTTAGTACTTTAGATTAAAGTGCTTTATCAATGATTTGCACCAAGGTTAGGCTCATGACTCCTCTGCCCTCTGCTGGTCAGTTCTCATACAGATGGATGTACATATCATGTGACCTTGAGCCTTGGGCCTGTGCCATCGCTGTCTAGGCATGATGTGTTGCATAATCGTGTGTCACAGGGTTTTCTTCAAACGCCTTTACGTTAAACATACACCTCGGCAGCCATGCCTGTGTGTGTGTGTGTGTGTGTGTGTGTGTGTGTGTGTGTGTGTGTGTATGTGTGTGTTTGGTTGTGTGCCAATTTGCGTGTGTGTGTCTGCTTGTTAGTCTTTATGTGTATCCGTCCCCAGAGGTAAAGAGCATTGACCAACTTTGACTTTTCAGTGTAGCCAATTGTTGCATATTGTCTCTTTGTCACTGTCTGATGCTGACACAAGCGTAAATATGAGCTACCCGGCAGTGGTGGTTTTAGTGTTTTGGAGGCTCCAGGCAGGGGGTAAACTAAGCATGGACTTAAATTTAAACTTGAGCCTAATTTTAATTATTAATAATTATTAATAGTTGAAATATGAATTTATCTCTTTAAAATGGTGGTCTCGACCTAGTTTCAAGATGAAGACCAGACACGCTGCCTCACATCATATGTAATCCTAGTGTGACGACAAGTGTAATCCTATAGTGTGATGTCCGTGTGACGCACTTGCCAATATGACGCCGGTAATATCGTCAATGCCGAGGCTATGACGTGGCAGTATTTATAGCCATGCTCAGCATGTCATCGTCCTCTTTCCCTGATCCTTCTGGTCGCTGTACCTGAGCTGATCGCATTCCATTCTCTGAAGCTGTGTTTATACCCCACCCACCTCCCCAGTCCACCACCAATGTCTTGACTCCTGGCCATGCCATGCCATCAGAATCTTTCATGCCATAGATCTTATCGCCATGCCATACTTGAATAAAGCTTGCTTGTTGACTCTACCCTCTGGTCTCTCATGATAGAAATACATTTGTGGTCTGTTTTGAGTCTGCTACCTGACAGATGATGCTGTCTTAATTGCCTCGTTAAGGGCATGCATGGGAGAAGTGCTTGCTCTCACTCTCTCTCTCTCACACTCCCTCTCCAGGCCCCCTAACAGATGAGGCCTCAGGCAACTGCCTACGTTAGTAAAGACCGCCTATGGAGCTACGTTTCCCCCTGCAGATAATTTAGTTCGGTCCACTGCAGGGGCATATAAATAAAGTGTGCACTCTTCCAATGCAGCAGTGTCCCTTTGGTCAGACTAATTCCTGCCACCAGGAAACATCCACTTGGTTACTTGACTCTATATTTTATTTGATATACTTTGTTGATCTACTCCGAGTCTCCGAGGTTGGGGGACAATTAGCCACAGTTCTCAGTCTCTACCCGCTGCTCACCAAACGTCTGGGAGCCAAGACTATAGGGGACAACCTTAGTAGGCCTAATTTTAATTCAAATGTCCAAGATATGATATATATATATATATTATATTATGATATATTATGCAGGGTTTTAGGAAAAATTAGACACACCTCACCTCACTCAGACACCTAGATTGAACACAGGGCAGGTAACAAAGCAGAGGAATTAAAGTGAAGGGACATCAATCAGTGAGGTGAGGTGGGTTGGCGGTGTGAGAGAGAAAGACACGCTCACGTGTCACGAAAGTGACGGAAGTGATCAAAGCTCATGTTTGAGAGGAGTCTTTCAAAGCCTCAAAGGACTGGAGGAACGGCTCAACACAGCATGACCCATCTGCTTACCTCTAGTCTACATGATACACTGACAATACTATTTATAGCCTATATTAGTAATTGTTACCAAATGGCTTTGCAGTGGGATATATATATATATATATATATAAACTGCTGTCAGAAGATGTAGTGAGAGTATTGAGAGGCGACACAAGGATTAGAGGGAGAGCGCAGGCATTGTGCAGTGAGCCCGTTCCTTAGCTTGCTTAATGCATTTCTTCATTACCAGGAGGCACCATTATTTCCTGAAGCGTGCGGCCTTAATGGGATTAGATGAGGAGGGGAATGTGAGCAGAGCAGCACTCTTTACTACAGTCAGCGTTCAACACAGACCAAACTAATGGAGCGCACTCAGGAGTTCAGCAAATAGATGAGACGAGGAGGTGGAAATCATGAGAGGGGGGGGGGGGGATGATTGTATTTTATTTCCATTTGATATCAAAACAATTTTTCAGCCGTTTAAAAAAAAAGAGTAGCCGCTGCTTGCCAGTTATCTAATAATTACAGCCTTTGTGTGCATGATATCAGTCTGTTGAGACTGAGCAGACTGTGTTGTGCTTTCCTCTCTGTAATGAACAGCTGGTCCTCCTGTCCTGTTGGCGGTGTCTGGTCTCTGAGTATCCCTCTTGACCCTAACACACAAAGTGATTGCTAGCATGAATGTTATTAGGCAGCTTAATCATAAGACCTTTTTGAAGATGGGCGTCACAATGGATTTTGGAAGATGGATTGCCAAGGGTCCATCAAAATATAAATAAGATCCATCTCTAATCCTAAACTGACATCAGACACTGTCACCGCCTGTGTCATTCTGTCACTGCCTGTTAAAAGGGGCTTTCTTTGTGGAGGTGGCACGTTCTCCCCGTGCTCCCCTGGGGTTTCCTCCATACAACATCGGTATCATGGCCCCCCACTAAAAACATGCAGAAGATCTGACCAGTGATGACAAAGCGCTGTACACTGAAAGCTGCTCACTGCTCCTGGCTGCCCCCCGGAGGAAGGACATGCCTCGATGGGATAAATGCAGAAGATGTATTTCACGGCACCACTCAGCATGCGTGTGTCGGTGCACCGCTAAATACAGGTTCATTCAAGAACACTCTCGTCATAGATTTAACCATTTATTGCATAAATGAGAATAGTTATGTTTGGCGTTGAAGGCTCTGCTCTTTACAGAAGATCCTCCTCCCTGAACCGGCCAGCAGCATGCTACGCCGAGCAGGGAGGGCCGCAAAAATCCCCCATAGGGATACAAGATGCAGATAAATTTAAAAGCCATAATGAGTTAACAGAGGGAACCTTAAGCAAGACATGGAAACATGTTCACATTTTGAGCCATGCAGACTCTGAGCTAGAATACATGATAAGCCTTTGAGATATGCAGACTTGAGCTAGAAGGTGGAGGCTGGGGTGGTGGAGGCAAAGCTTTGCCAGCAGCCGCAGTGAGATGTGTCAGCATAGATGAAGCGCAGAACAGAGTGAGAGAGGAGGCCATTTTTAAACGGACCTCCTTGTTGTGAGACTGGCTGTGATTGGCGAATAGTTAAAACGATGATCCAATCGGCGGCTGTCAGCTGGTTATAGCTGGGGCGGAGCTTATGACTTCCATGTCTTGAATGAACTAACGCAGGCTTCATTTATAGGTAGGCTAAATACATTCACCAATAGCAATTTAGGAGAATTGACATGTGATTAGAGTTTTCAGGGTAGTAGGAGTAGCCTATTACTAATGCTGTTATGTTTGCTTCCACAGTTGGTGACCGAGGAGCTGCAGTGATAGATGAAGCTAAGATGAAGTCAGCTCTGCTGTTATTGAAAGACTGTGTTGACGTCCTCTCAGAGCCAGATTAACACCCCCAGGGGCCCCGGGGCACTGAATCTCCCAGGGGCCCCCCTACCCATCGTCTGGATGTTTGGATGTTTTTTCGCCATATTTAGAGGAATATCTCATTTTAAATTAACATTAGTATTATACTGTTATGTCATTATTCAGTTTCTCAGATTCAGTTTCTCACTCACTCATAGGCGATTCTAGGCTTTGCAAACAGGTAGCACCAGCAGGATAAAATTATCTGTGTTGTGACTGGGGGGTTTCTAGGGGGGGCTGTGCCCCCCCAGGACAAAGAAATGTTGTACATTTTAAAGTAAAATGCATGAATCTGATGCACTCTGAGACCAAAAGGAAGAGGCTAATCTTCACATTAATATCCTCTTCACTGTGCTGTGGCTTTACAATGATGAAAAAATAATTGACATTACATTTCCAATACAAAACAGCAGAGGGTGCCGCAGCACCACAAGCACCCCCACTTCCCGCGCCCCTGGTCACCACTTGCCCACAGGCATCCAATGAGACTAAATCATCAGACCTAATCTTCTTGGAAACACATTTTATTTTGTCCTGATTGGTCTTAGATTTGTGTCATAGGTCTGTGGAGCCCAACATGAGCCCGACCAAAAACTTTTTTTTTTCTTTGGAGGGCCCCTTCACCCCGAGGGCCCCGGGGCACCTGCCCCGGTTGCCCTATGGTTAATCCGGCCTTGTGTCCTTTATATAATCCACACTGGCCTCAGGGTAGCAACTGTCTGGTCACAAGTGTAGCACCTGTTACCATAAATATCTACAATAACTGTGGGAGCTAAATATCATCAAGTATAGGCTAATGATCAGAAGATGTCAGGAACGGGAGAGGAGGCAAAATACATTTGATGTACACTGAATAAGGAAGACTCAGGAGACATGAACTTGATTGTAAAAAGGTACCATGTATTTAGAAATATAAAGAGAAAAGAACAAATAAACATGTAAACAAACAAATGGCCATACAGAGAGGTTGTATTCAAGATCCTCTTGCAATAACAGAGTTCACAGAGCATGCATTTCAACGTGAAACACAGCCATGCAAGATTTCACCTAGTAATTATCTCTCACCAATTAGATGACTAGATTTTATACCAGATAAATCAATCAATATCGATATCCATAGAATTCATTTCACTCAGCAAATGACCATACACAAATCAAAACACCCAAAATAAATCCCTAACCCTAATCCAGTCAGTCCTCTTCGTGACACATGCACATTCCTTCCCAGCACAGGGGAATAGTCCAGGGGTTAAAGTCTCAATGTCATTGGGGTGAAGTCAAGGTCCAAGGGGGAATGGGTGTGTGCTAAGTGGAGAGTGTGTGTGAGAGAGAATGAATGGGGTGAGAGTGGTGTTGCAGCCTTACGTCCTACCGCCCAGGGAGGACAATGATTGACAACGGCAATGATGGTTTTGCTGAGAGTTCCGGGTTCCAGACTAGGCTCGTTCTCATTGGGTTAGCTCGCCATCAAGTTCATCCCAGCTTAGAAACCTGGCCTGTGTAGTCAAACAAACAAGCCAGACTATTTAACTCCCAATTGGCTCATCATAAAGTAATAATTAATTAAACCACAAATAAAAAAGTACAGTTCACCATTCAATTCATCAATTCATCAACATTGCCATGATCACATCATGCCTGCAGCTTGGCTGAATTGTTTGTATGAATCGCACTCACCAATTCAGTCCAATGCACTCTTATCATTTGTGTCCTCGACCACCAGCTCGGTAGAGTTCTGCAGCATGATGTTAAATAAAGGACTCACATCAACCTCATGTTTAACAATCATTGTTTGAAAGTTTAGATGCAACAAAAGCTTTCCTCTACCAACCTGCTGCAGCACCTCTCCTCTCACCAGGCCCCATTCACCTAACTAATTGGAGCACCTGGCAGATTATCTATGAGGGAGAGTGTGCTCTGATTGGCTGTCAGTGCAGTGAGGTGGCACAGACTCACAGAGTGCAGTAGAGGGATCAGAGAGATCAACAGTGTATAATGTCAAGAAAACAACATATGCAACTTATGAAAAAGAAAAGAAAATTAGACTTTATCCACTTTGGGACCGGGTTACACAAGACATTTCTTTCAGGCTGCTGTCTGCCCATTTATTGTTCCCTATTTATTGTTCCCTATGCCTCCTTTGATCACTGGTGGCCATTAAAGGGGATACCTTTACCTGACACTATTCCTAATCAGGTTTTAGCTGTGGCCAGTACTATGGGAGCAGCTCAGTCACTCGGTTGGTTGGTTGGTTGGTCGGTCAGTTCACAAAATCAATCTACTCCAACTTCAGTAATGAGGTCAGTGTCTGCATTTGTGACATCATCACCAATCATCAAGGAGCAGTGATGTCATACCCCGCAGGGACAACATTAGGGAGCAATGATGTCATCAGTGATGTCATGTATCGATGACATCATCAGCAGTGTCACGCTACTGAGCGACATCATTAGGGAGCACTGGCTTCCCATGCAGGGGCATCCCAAAGCTGTATGGTATAGCTCATAGAAGAGTTCCGACATCTCCATTCACTCCAATGGACCAGTTTTTTTCCAGGAAGTAAGGTCCTGGAACTCTTGAGTAAAAAAAGCAGCACTGTCGAGTTGCAGTAAAATAGACAGTTTGTGTTGTACTTTGAAAGGGTTTTTCATCCCTTGAATCAAATTGTACATTATCAGCTTTATTTTAGCATGCAAAAGTAGCGCGAGACCCATTCCTGGCTGTTCATTGGCTAATGAGTCTCGCATTTTGGTCCTCCGCTGACGCCACTCTCTCTCTAGAGGACACTAGTATAGCTGGATGTCACCATGGCAGTGATGTCACAATAGAAGTGACATCATTAGCAACAAGTATCTGATCTCTGATGATGTCACCACGGGAGGTGACATCATCAGAGATCATCAGAGATGGTTTTGATGCCATTGATGATGCCATAGCATCGATTACATGTGATGACATTATCACTGATGACACTTCAGGTATAGACGGTGAATATAGGCTCTCTTATGTGTCTCATATGTGTGGACATCGTTGGGAATAGGACAAGATGAACATGTCAGCAGCTGTCACGCCTGTTCTTTGGGTGTTTTGTAATAATGATGCTGCATAGGCCTTTTAAGTTTATCACTGTGTCCTATAAATATGACAGCTGAGGGAATGGGGAGATTTTATTTTCTCCAGTACACCTCTATTCTCTATCTGTCTATCTTGCTTTTCTCTCTCCGTCTCATCTGTGTACGTTGTTCTCTCTGTCTGTCTCTCGCCTTCCCTCCTCCTCCTCCTCCTCTTCCTCCTTCTCCTTCTCCTCCTCCTCCTCCTCCTCCTCCTCCTCCTCCTCCTCCTCCTCCTCCTCCTCCTCCTCTTCCTCCTCCTCCCCCTCCTCCTCCTCCCCCCCCCTCCTCCTCCTCCTCCCTCCTCCTCCTCCTCCTCCTCTGCTCTCTTTCTCACAAGCTTGCACTTTCCTTTGTAATACAGCCCAGGCAAGGCAAGACTTCATCATCAACTCGCTCAACGCTGTCCCACTCTCTCGTGCCCATTTCGCCATAATTCTGCCTTTGTCATCTTTCTATTTGTCAGACACGTAATAGAGTTGTTGACACGGGTGGTGAGGGAGAAGATGGAGCTGCGGTTGATGGCGAATAAAGTATCTTCATCCAGACAGAGCTGCCCCAATTATCCTGTAATCCCTGCGCCTTGAAAGCAGAGACCCCAAAGTCTCTAAGACTCACTTCAAATTGAATAGATTAGTCACGCATCTCCTCTCCATAGCAGGAGAGGGCATTTTTAAGTGTCCTTTATGGGAATAGCACTATTTTGAAGAGAGGAATTGAGTAGCCTGCCGTGTTCCCAAGGAAAACAATTGCGATTAAAGTGTGTGTGTGTGTGTGTGTGTGTGTGTGTGTGTGAGTGTGTGTGTGTGTGTGTGTGTGTGTGTGTGTGTGTGTGTGTGTGTGTGTGTGTGTGTGTGTGTGTGTGTGTGTGTACACTGTACAGTATAGAGCCAGGGTAAAAAGCTGAGGCGGTATAGCTGAAAAATTAATATCTTCAGAACCATAAATGCAACATGACATGAGCCAGAGAGGGAGAGCAAAGGGAACGCTTTAAGGATTTTAGAGCATGTTGGATTCAGAAAGCTTTTAAGGGCTGGAAGGGTTGGGGAGATGTAGCCATGCAGAGAACCTGTGGCAAGTCTCTCTCTCTCTCTCTCTCTCTCTCTCTCTCTCTCTCTCTCTCTCTCTCTCTCTCTCTCTCTCTCTCTCTCTATATATATATATATACCTATATATCTATATGTGTGTATATATATATATATATTATGTATATATATAAATATATATATATATATATATATATATATATATATATATATATATATATATATATATATATATATATATATATATATATATATATATATATATATATATATATATATATATACATATATATATATATATATATATATATATATATATATATACATATATATATATATATATATATATATATATATATATATATATATATATATATATATATATATATATATATATATATATATATATATATATATACAAAAAAAAAAAAAAATGCAGCACATTTGCAGCAATATTGATTGATGTGCATTGTCCCTGTACAAATAAACTAATAAACTAAACTAAAAAAAAAAAAATCCAATTGATAAAAAGAACCTACACTCTCAAAATTAAATTGGTTTACTTAATTTATTAGAATCATAAATTGACATTTTATCCCCTGGCTTAATGACATCCCATTTACAAACTTAGGCAATTTGTCAGCTGCCTGACTCAAAGTACTGTGCAGCTCTTGACCATTTGTGGGATTGCAGTGTGGAGTGAGTGAATGGATGCCTGATCAGCGCTGAGAGGAAATGAGGAGGGGGTGGATCTGATCTGGGGTGATCTGATCTTCTGGGTGACACGTCCACTGGAGTGCAGACCAGCGCTTCTCTCTCTGTCTGTGGCAGGGGAGCTGTCCGAGGTGCTGAACAGGCCACAATGGCAGAGGTGGCCGGCCGACCCAGACAGTATAGCTTATTGCTTATAGTTTATTTTTGTGCTTTGCAAAGTCAGTAAAAAGATGGCGATAGTTTGTTAATGGTAGTCTTGCTATGCCAATGCTATTGTTGTGCTAACCTGTTTTATATGTAATGTTTTATGTTTTTAGGGAATGGCTTATTTGGCCGCAGGATATATGACATTAGCCCCTTGGCTAACACTGACACATTTACCTTGTAGTTAATGTGTATTTTCCCTGATAAATAAATAAATGACTGAATGAAATGAATGTGGCAATTTTAATTTGGTTAATGAGAGGATACAGTGTATGTGGGAAAAAGAGGTTATTTATGGAGCTGGATCTATGCTATATGAAACCAGGGCACACACCCTATAATTTCTCCACAAATGACCATACTGCTGAATGGAGTGCAGTAGACAGCCCACTCTGGAGAAATGATCCTGGCCAAAGAAGAAACTTGGCAGCAGTACATCGAGCCTTAATCCAGTGTCTTGAACTATTGGCCATTCAGCTGCTGGCTGTGGGTGTCTCGTTGTCCATTTTATTATCCCTTTCCCAACACCTATTACTCCCGGCCCATTACTTTTATTGCTTTTTCCTCATAAGGTTTATCTTGGGAGTTTTCCTATCTTCACTGAAGGTTTAAGGTCTGCGATGCCGGGGTTAGGCTCAGTTTTGTCTTTTCAACATGCTTTCTTATTATTATACTTACGTTTTGTGATTATTGATGACTCAGGCTCATTCTCTCATCCTTTGGATCCTGCTTGTGATGTAGTGCTACTGTATACATAACTACATAACTACTACATAACTACTGTATACATAACTTCACTTAGATATTAAGGTGATGCTGAGTTGCAGGATTTGGCAGCAGGTTTTTAACAAATGAAGCAACACAGTGATAACCTTGCAAGGCAGAGATCGTGAGATTGATCACACGGCAGCCATAGGATAGCAATGTGACCAGGGCCGGATCTACCATAGGGCACCCTGGGAAGGTGCCCAGGGCCCCTCAGCATGAGGGGGCCCTCAATTTATTTATTGAATGATTGATTGATTGATTGATTGATTGATTGATTGATTGATTGATTGATTGATTGATTGATTGATTGAATGATTGATTTGGTCGGGCTCATGTCGGGCTCCACAGAACTATGACACAAATCTAAGACAAATCAGAATGAAATAAAAATCGTTTCCAAGTCTCATGATTGATTGTTATTGGATGGCTGTGGGCAAGTGGTGACTGGTGAGCCATTACTTTTTCCAGAGATTTTGGAAAATGCTTATAAAAATAGTTTTGGTCAAACAAATTGATTCAGTTATATTTAGAATAAGGAGAGATCATATAACATTTCACTTGGACAAAAAGATGGGGGGGTGGTACCCCCCTGGGACCTTCCGTGCCCAGGGGCCCCTGGGGGTGCTAATGTGGGCTTGAATGTGACTGAGGTGATGGACAGTTAATTGGAAAACACAGAGTGTACTTGAAAGTTGTATTTGAAATCCTGACCCAGTGTTGACCTGAAATTTGATTTATTGGTACCACATTGGAATGATCGGTATTGCCCTAGTGTTATCCCCCTGTTTGCTGTATATAATTTTTTAATTAAATTATGACTGCCATAACCACATCATCTTCACTAAGCTATTTTTGTTCTGCAGGTATTGAATTTGGGGGGATATCACATAGATATCACCCTAGCATTACCCTGATATGAACTACAATTAAAACGCGTATCAGGAAGATTAGGAAGGTACTTTTTTTTTAAGTTTTTGCAATAGAGGCTGGCCGCACACAGATATATGCAGAATACAATCATATTCATTATGATAGCAAGAGCTATAACAAACAAATTGATTTGCAATGTACAGGAACCATTATCAGATGGAGACTGTTTGAAGTCTGCTCCACATAAATAAGAACCCTTTTGAACTCCAAATACCCATGGCCTCTCTCCCAGAATACTCTCTAAATACCCATGGCCTCTCTCCCAGAATACTCTCTAAATACCCATGGCCTCTCTCCCAGAATACTCTCTAAATACCCATGGCCTCTCTCCCAGAATACTCTCCAAATACCCATGGCCTCTCTCCCAGAATACTCTCTAGTCGCTTATTCCTCATCATATCCAAAGAAGCATGCTTCAAAGAACTGTCCGAAACCTCTGATCAAATAAAATGATATATATGTGCTGCCTTTCTCCAATTCAAGCTTAGCCATGGAACTCAATGTACCATCTTTCCCCCTGCCTTTGAAGGGCCGGCTGTGCCGTGTGTATCCCTGTCTCTGGTAAGTGTGTTTGTGCAAGATGGCTTCCTGAGAAAGCGGAGGTGGCATCAGTGGCAGGAGATGAGATGAGACCATGCATCAACATGCTGTCTCTGTGTACCTACTTCATTTTGAACTGGTCCATTTGGCCGGAGGTCTGAATGTAAACATGAGTGGCTCTGCACCTGAGGAGGCAGAGGAGACATCAGGCGGGGTAGGCAAGCAAAGACGAACACCTTCAATCCAGAATTTGGATGTGGGCAGCAGAGGTTATAGGTGGAGTATTTAGGCGGCGAAAGCCTCTTTGGGCGTCTAATATATATATATATATATATATATATATATATATATATATATATATATATATATATATATGTGCAAAGACTGATGATTTGAAAAGCAAACAAACATTAAATCTCATTTCACACACATCATTGCAATAACATTTACAAATGTGATTACTTCATCCAAAGCGTCCCAGTTTTCTACAACTTTTATTTGAAAGACCTCAAAATACTCCAAAATGATGCTTATATTGTTGGGGTCAGTCGTAAGCTTCTAAGTCATGTTAGATTATTTTATTTTCGATTAGTTCCTAAATAGCACTTGTTAGCTATGTTAGATTATTTTATGTTCGATTAGTTCCTAAATAGCACTTGTTAGCTATGTTAGATTATTTTATGTTCGATTAGTTCCTAAATAGCACTTGTTAGCTATGTTAGATTATTTTATGTTCGATTAGTTCCTAAATAGCACTTGCTAGCTATGTTACAGTAACTCATCAAGACACTGGGGCAGAAAG
>NC_139626.1:1395984-1403484 GCF_964638095.1 Poromitra crassiceps | reverse complement strand
GTTCATTGATTGTTATGGGGGTGCTGATTGGTGATTGCTTAATTGATCTGATTCCAGGGTCAGTGTGTGGCTGGTGTAACGAGTGGGCAGAAAAGGAAGTACAATGTCTAACTCAAGGATGTTATAGAGTCTCATCATGAAATGATGATACATCACTGTCATGTCTATATCCTGGACTTCGACATGTGCAGTTGTACACTTTTGAATACAAGTATGAACTTTACAAAGACTAATAATGCCAGGCAACTGAAACATACTGTTTCCAAAGAAGATTTTCCAGAGACATCCATTAGCTCTGGTTAGTTTCTGCCGTTGCAACACAGCCAAACAAAGGCTTTCCAGCAGAACTGCACAATTTAGGAAAATATAATTAGGTCAAAGTGGCAATCTAGCACGTGGCTATAGCAGCTATAGCTATAGTACTATAGCTTGTTCTTACACAAAAGTGTGAAGTAGGTCTCAAATAACAAGGCTACAGCGTTGACAGTTCATCTGAATTTATTGAAAGATGCAGGGGTCACAGGTCAGCTAGCCATGCAGACAACTAGCCTGGTAGGGTTAGGGTTAGGGTTAGGTAGTGTGTATTAAGGTGTGGATAGGGTTAGGGTTAGGGTTAGGGTTAGGGTTAGGGTTAGGGTTAGGTAGTGTGTATTAAGGTGTGGATGGAATTCACCTGGATAGTATTAATCCTGAGCCAATCTTGGTTCTAGTCATCAAAGGTAACGTTTAGGATATATATGGTACAGTCTGATCCAAGATGACACTTTATAAAAGCTACTAGACTCCCAAAGCTGGAGTGCAAATCCAAACCCTTCTTTATCCACACTGAAAATGCACAGGTATACACTGACACATGTGTGCGTACAGGTATACACTGACACATGTGTGCGTACAGGTATACACTGACACATGTGTGCGTACAGGTATACACTGACACATGTGTGCACAGGTATACACTGACACATGTGTGCGTACAGGTATACACTGACACATGTGTGCGTACAGGTATACACTGACACATGTGTGCGTACAGGTATACACTGACACATGTGTGCACAGGTATACACTGACACATGTGTGCGTACAGGTATACACTGACACATGTGTGCGTACAGGTATACACTGACACATGTGTGCACAGGTATACACTGACACATGTGTGCACAGGTATACACTGACACATGTGTGCACAGGTATACACTGACACATGTGTGCACAGGTATACACTGACACATGTGTGCACAGGTATACACTGACACATGTGTGCACAGGTATACACTGACACATGTGTGCACAGGTATACACTGACACATGTGTGCACAGGTATACACTGACACATGTGTGCACAGGTATACACTGACACATGTGTGCGTACAGGTATACACTGACACATGTGTGCGTACAGGTATACACTGACACATGTGTGCGGCTACATTGAAAATAAAATGTGAGTACAAAATCAAAAAGGGTGACTAGAACTGTTGTGCATAGTATTCCAATAGATTTGTGCTGAGAGGCCTAGATGTTAATTGAGCAAAGAGACACATAGAGAAGTGGGACAAGGGACAAGTATACTATAATATGATTGTGAAGTCAATGCCCTTAGTTAGGTCGTGGATAGCTGCAAACCTCTTGGGTCAGAATGCTATTTAGAGCCTAGTAAATACAGTAATCATCTTTAAAAGGCTATTTACACATACCATCATATTTGTATTTACAGTTATTGTCACATCAAAGGCAGTTTGTTACTATACCTCATGGTTCATAATGACATACAGTACATGGAATATTATGAGGTGATTTCACCTTTCAAAATCACCTTTTATTATGGCCATGTCATTTAAAAATGAGTTCAATCAGTCTGCTAGGAGAAACATGAGCCTTTCACCAGAAACTCTTCAAAATTCTTGACAGCTGGAGTCAGCTTGTGACATTTGAGGGACTAACATTTGACAGTGACATTGATTCAACACTTTGCTAACGGACGACGACACTGAGTTTGGTCTTTTGCCAAATCAAATCTAGGACATTACTCTGCTCTCTCCCTGAAAAGCAACAAAGCGTCTCAAAAAGTACAGACTGTTCTCACAGACGGAGATGACAGTGAACATTACAGCTAAACGATGCTGAGGATACAGCAAAGCAGGTTATAGTGGTAGAATTTGGAGATACATGGAACTGAATAACTATAACTATTGTCTATGTGTATGTGTGTTTGTGGAGAGAGAGAGTGATATTAAGTTCCACATTGGAGCTGTGAAGAGCGCCCCCTGTGTCAAATCAGCTACACCAAAATCTGATTTAGGGAGTTGAGGAAGAGAGGCTCAACAAAAAATGTGTTTGCATGAAATACGACAATAAACAGCTACAGCTTTTGACAAATATGATGCTTATTATGTTGTTTTCTCTCCACATACAGTAACATTAGGGGCCGTATCCACACAGCTTCCTAGTACTAAGAGTTGGTCCTCGTGGTGAAATTCTAAGAAAGCTCTTAGAGTGATGACATTAATTCCCCCTTAAAAGTAAGACTAAATCCTTGTAAAGATAAAAGCTATCCACAAAGCATCGTAGCCCTTAAAGAGAGCTCCTAACACTGTTAAGAGTAGAGAGGAGTACTTTGCAGGAGCTTAGGTATTTCTTAAGGAGAGCTCCTAACACTGTACAGAGTAGAGAGGAGTACTTTGCAGGAGCTTAGGTATTTCTTAAGGAGAGCTCCTAACACTGTTAAGAGTAGAGAGGAGTACTTTGCAGGAGCTTAGGTATTTCTTAAGGAGAGCTCCTAACACTGTTAAGAGTAGAGAGGAGTACTTTGCAGGAGCTTAGGTATTTCTTAAGGAGAGGAGAAAATGGCTGAAAGACAGAAAAGACGCATTCATGCTATTATTATTATGAAAGTGATCACAATGTTAAGACATTTAGCAACGGGCAAAAAGTGCAGCAGTGATCATTTAGGTTTATCTAACGACATAGTAGATCATTTAGGTTTATCTAACGACATAGTAGAACATTAATCATTTAGGTTTATCTAACGACATAGTGCAGCAGTGATCATTTAGGTTTATCTAACGACAAAGTAGAACTTTAATCGCACACTCACAGCTCCTTCACAGCCATATTGGGAGGCGACTGGTTTATTTTACCACTGGACGTGCTGTGCGCCGTGCAGTTTTCTTTCTATTCTCTGGTAACTGATGGGACACATCCGCATCCTCAGCACTATAGGGTACTCTTGTTCAAAAATCCTATTCATATAGGCTTGCCAATATAGTCTATACATTATACCAGTGTTGGGGAGTATTGAACTACATGTAGTTGAACTACATAGTTGAACTACATTTTGCAGTAGCTTGCTGGTAGTATTCATATTTCTGTAGCAGTGAGTCAAGTAGTATATATATATATATATATATATATATATATATATATATATATATATATATATATATATATATATATATATATATATATATATATAGGCCGTATAGACCGTGAAGGTAGCCAGGATCCCACTAACGTTGTACTTCTTACCTAGCTTGGCTCGCCCTGATATTTTTACCCTTTTAACCAATCCTAGTTGAGGTTCTTTGTGTGAAGATTGACATCTGTTAAGACTGATGAGTAAGACAACAGATCCTTTTTTAAAGACGTGCTCAAGTCTTTATACTGTTTACTTGTCTGATTAAACAAAACCCAGAAGAACCCAGATTTGTTTACAACAACAAAACTATAACATTGAATGAATTGGGTTCCTTGAAAGGCACTATATAAATCCAAGGTATTATTATTATTATTATTATTACTATTGCCATAAACTCGATTGAGAGGCATATTTTTGCTGGCATGTGACTTTTTTGTAGGCTATTATATTTTATTTTATATATCACACATGTACATTGTCAATTCATTTCATAACTTTATTTTTTTTCAAAGTGTGAAACATAGTGACATAACAGTGAAAATAATAAAGGTAATAATAATAATAATATTAATAATAATAATAATAATAATAATAATAATAATAATACCAATGACAAAACCACACAGCAAATAACAAACAGTAAGTGAAGAAAGAGAACAAAAGGACATCAACACTTGGGTAGAGAACACACACACACACACACACACACACACACACACACACACACACACACACACACACACACACACACACACACACACACACACACACACACACACACACACACACACACACACACACACACACACACACACACACACACACACACACACACACACACACACACACACACACACACGCCCCCCCCCCCCAAAAGACAGAAACACTAAAACATAGAAAACAATCAAAAGCATCAATCAAGCATCAATCAATATGAAAGCAAACCATAATATAAAAAAGACAAGAAAAAAGAGCAATACGTAAAAATAATACTGACAATGAAACACAAGCAAATAAGTAAACGTTTTTTAAAACAAGACAAAAGAAACTGTTGGTTGTTGACTCATCCGTTTATCCAATAGCCTTATATTGGCAACCTATTGAATTCTGAATGTTTTATGCTTTTTGTTAAGCTGAAGTGCAATGTTTCCCTCTTGTGTTATATATGCGTTGTATCACTCCAGCTTTCTATAGCTCTCCCATTTGGCCCACAGTATGTGTCTCAATCTATTAATTCTCCTGATTGTATATGTTAACTCCATTTCTTTGACTTGTTCCATCAGGTCTGTGCATTTCTCTACACTAGGGCTTAGGTTCTGAAGCCAATCTTTGGTTACAAGTTCAAGAGCAGTTATCCTTAACATTCTAACAAGGTTCTTGACCTTCCGTTCTGATGAGCTCCTTTGGAATTTGCCCTAACAAAATGAACTTGTTAATTTTGAGGTCCATTTTCAAAACCTAGACAATTCCAGTACAGCTATTTCTTCAATACATTTTCAAGACAGGGCATGACCAGAAGATATGACTATAGTTAGCATGAGTTTCTCCACATTCCCTCCAGCATTTTGGTGTCACTGAATGGTCAAATTTAGCTTGTTGAATAGGTGTTAAAAAGTATCGCATTTGAAGCTTCCATGCATATTCTTGCCAGACCTGAGATGCTGTTGTCTTATGCGAAGATAAGCTTAGATTTTCCTAATCAAGTTTGGACACAGTTAAATGGCAAGTTCTCCTTGCCATCTTATTTTCTCTCTCAATTCTTCTAGTTTATTGTCCCTTTCCAATATAGTATAATAATATAATATAATAATATAAATAATATAAATAATATATAATATAGTATGGAAAAATGAGAGTTAGTGAGAGTGGATACGGCCCCAGGTCAGTTTGCTCACAAAGTCCTCCAAACAGCTTAGGC
The DNA here is from genome assembly GCF_964638095.1 of Poromitra crassiceps. Classification (NCBI taxonomy): domain Eukaryota; kingdom Metazoa; phylum Chordata; class Actinopteri; order Beryciformes; family Melamphaidae; genus Poromitra; species Poromitra crassiceps. The sequence goes on along the minus strand of NC_139626.1, from coordinate 1,398,145 downwards.
TTTGTTCACGCCATAGGCAGAACTGATGCTTGACTCACGCTGAACGTGAGCTCACGCCTAACCGTTCACACCAGACACTCTCCTTTCCTCCTAACCGTTCACACCAGACACTCTCCTTTCCTCCTAACCGTTCACACCAGACACTCTCCTTTCCTCATCAGCTCCGGGCTCAGAGCTGCTCCACCAGCCCCCTCCCCCCTCCATTCACTTCATGCATGGCAGCTTCAAGCTTCACGCGTCACGCTTGGAAAATAGGACTGAATCGTGAACGATCGCTTGAGCAAGGCGTGAGCGTGGCTTCAGCGTGACATGCGCGCGGGTGGTGTGAATGGCGTCGCCTGTTACCAACGATGCCTAAATGAAACTTGTGGGTTCAGCGTAGGTTGAGCTTAAGGTTGAGCGTTGCTTCGGCGTATGGTGTGAATGGCCACTTAGGCTTGGACTGGACACCCCTGAACTTCAGAGTAAAGTCGTCCAGCTCTCCTCATTCTCATGGCTAAAGCAGACCGACAGCCAATGGAGATAGCTAGTGAGGTAGCCACACTTCGTTCACTCTGTCCTTTTCAACACGATGCTACATTTCTGTTGCGTGTGTGTACAAAAGCACACAAAGTAAAGGTTGTGCTACAAGAAAAGTAGCCCTAAAGAACTCTAAAGAAGCCCTCGCCTCTCCTTTTAACCTGATAACCTTCACCTTCAAAAGCTTCTGCACTGAATTAAGCCAAGTAGCGCGCAGCTAACTCTGCTAACCCCTTCATCCACCAAAGTCCAGGAGAGTTCGTTAAATTCACTGGCATTGTTTGCTTGTTTGTTTGTTTTCGGGGAGGTGGGAGGTGCGTGGTTGGTGTGCAGTGAGGTGTTGGGTAAACACTCCTGAGTATCCCTCCATCGTAGCCCTAGCGAACCTCAGATCAAAGCCAGCGTCCAGGACAGGCGTGATGTCGTCATGTCTCCAGTAGATACTTCTCAGGGACCAAGCCTCTCTTCTTCCCGCTGCTCAGCCTGAGGAAGCCGCCCGTCTCCTCGCTCTTCCCCACACAGATCTGCAGAGGAGGGGAGCGAGGGAGGAGGGGGATACAGGGGCAGTGACATTGAGTGGTGTCGAGTGTTCGGACCGATCCAGGCTGTAAGTGACCCGCAATGGAAGCTGTAAGTAACATGTTGTCCTCTGTCATTTCAGCCATTTTCTACATGAATTTGCATACATTTGTAATTACATTCAGTGTGTGTGTGTGTGTGTGTGTGTGTGTGTGACAGGGACAGTGTGTATTTTATGCATGTTCACCTGCGCCTCTTTCACCGTCATCTGGCCTTTGTCTCGGTTGCCGTGGAAACCAGCGGTGACCTTCCACACCCGCTCACCGGGGCGGACCCGCTGTACAAAGTTGGCTGGGAAATAGCCCACCTTGTCTTTGCTTTTCCCCTGGTAAACACACACACACACACACACACGCACACACACACACGCACACACACGTACGCACGCACGCACGCACATGCACATGTACGCACACGTACACGCACGCACGCACACACACACATGCACACGTACGCACGCGGGCGCGTGCGCACACACACACACACACACACGTGCACACACACACACACACACACACACACACACACACACACACACACACACACACGCAAAGACTGTCTTTGACAGAAATGTTCTGAACTGGCTGTGCTTACTTAATTACCTTTTTTTGTTGTAATATTTATTTGCTCTAATTTGATGGATACCTACAGTACTCCACTACCAAATAGTGGTTATTAGCAGATCCTTTTTTAAATCTCTATTTAAGAAAAATATCAGCAAAGTAACAATACTTGTACTTGAGTGAGATATTTCAGTACTTTTCTCCTGTTCCTGGTGTGTTGTGTACTGTAGTGTTGTGGTGTGTAGTGTAGTATGGTGTAGTGTAGTGTAGTGTTGTGTACTGTATGTGCAGGTGTATGTCTGTCCTCCATTAGTGAAGGTGAAGACCTTCAGTTGGCTCATTAAACACTGTGTCTGTCTCTGTCTGTCTGTCCTGATCCTCTTTCCTTCTCAGGCTAACTAGCTCTGCTCATGCCCACGCATGCAATCTTCAAGCTCATCAACTGCCCTACATGTCCTCCAACTCATGTTTGGACGTTTGCAGTTGGAGTCGTCTCATTC
>NC_139626.1:1357258-1395784 GCF_964638095.1 Poromitra crassiceps | reverse complement strand
ACAGAGACATGAGAGAGAAAGAGGCAAGGCAGGGCAAGGAACATTGATTTGTGTATGAAATGTGCAGTTTCATACACAGGGGCCATTCAAAGTGCGTTACATAAAATAGATCAAAGAAAAGAGCATAAAGAAATAAAAAAAAGGTTACAAAGTGAAAAGGATACACTTCATTTAAAAGAACAAGCAAAACGCAGCACATTAAATGGGTAATTTTAAATTTTAAATTAATTAATTAATTAATTAATTAATTAATTAATTAATTAATAATAAAAAATAATAAAAAAGTGTACTACATGCAGTAGAATGCAGACGGCATGGTCTCAGTTTGGAGAAATGGAGACCAGCCTCGTCAGACAAGTAGAACATAATCAAAAACATAAAAGAAATAATGATAATAATGATAATAATGATAATGATAATAATGATAATAATGATAATAATGATAATAATAATAATATAGAATAATTGAATAATAATGAATGAATGAATGAACAAACAAACAAATAAATAAATGAATAGATAAATAAATAGATAAATAAATAAATAAATAAATACATAAATACACAAATAAATAAATACATAAATAAATACATAAATAAATACATAAATAAATAAATAAATAAATAAATAAATAAATAAATAAATAAATAAATAAGATGTTCCCATACTGCTCACCTGGCATAATCCAAGTCTCCACAAGCACTCAGATGCCAAGTTGACTTGAAAATATGTCATTTACACCCTGTTTTTAGCTGAAACTGTTGCCAGCTGCTCAAATAATGGGGGGAGCAACTACTGTTGCCTGCTCCAGTGCAGATTTCAGGTAAAACAGGGTGTAAATTATGTATTTTCAAGTCAATTTGGAATCTTAGGGCTTGTGGAGACCTGGATTACACCAGGTGAGCAGTATGGAATTATGTTTTTGGGTTGTTGTTTTTTTGTTTGTTTTTTACATTTTTGTAAAATGACCCTCGTGACCCTGTTCCTGATGCGCCGGTCTCCATTTGTCCAAACTGGAAGCGTGCTGCCTGCATTCGTTTTTTCTTTTCTTTTTTCAGATGATTTTCTGGGTCATTCTGCATTTACAGTATTTGATGGGACAGTATGCAGACAGGAAAGGTGGTATCAGATTGGAACCCGGGTCGGCCGTGCGGAGGACCACGCCCTTGTGGTATGCACTCTACCAGGTGAGACACCAGGAGGACCACGCCCTTGTGGTATGCACTCTACCAGGTGAGACACCAGGAGGACCACGCCCTTGTGGTATGCACTCTACCAGGTGAGACACCAGGAGGACCACGCCCTTGTGGTATGCACTCTACCAGGTGAGTCACCAGGAGGACCACGCCCTTGTGGTATGCACTCTACCAGGTGAGACACCAGGAGGACCACGCCCTTGTGGTATGCACTCTACCAGGTGAGTCACCAGGAGGACCACGCCCTTGTGGTATGCACTCTACCAGGTGAGCCACCAGGAGGACCACGCCCTTGTGGTATGCACTCTACCAGGTGAGCCACCAGGAGGACCACGCCCTTGTGGTATGCACTCTACCAGGTGAGTCACCAGGAGGACCACGCCCTTGTGGTATGCACTCTACCAGGTGAGTCACCAGGAGGACCACGCCCTTGTGGTATGCACTCTACCAGGTGAGCCACCAGGAGGACCACACCCTTGTGGTATGCACTCTACCAGGTGAGTCACCAGGAGGACCACGCCCTTGTGGTATGCACTCTACCAGGTGAGTCACCAGGAGGACCACACCCTTGTGGTATGCACTCTACCAGGTGAGACACCAGGAGGACCACGCCCTTGTGGTATGCACTCTACCAGGTGAGACACCAGGAGGACCACGCCCTTGTGGTATGCACTCTACCAGGTGAGTCACCAGGAGGACCACGCCCTTGTGGTATGCACTCTACCAGGTGAGACACCAGGAGGACCACACCCTTGTGGTATGCACTCTACCAGGTGAGACACCAGGAGGACCACGCCCTTGTGGTATGCACTCTACCAGGTGAGACACCAGGAGGACCACGCCCTTGTGGTATGCACTCTACCAGGTGAGACACCAGGAGGACCACGCCCTTGTGGTATGCACTCTACCAGGTGAGTCACCAGGACACCCCGTGCTGAATGATTTCTACTGCATGCAGTACACTGACTGTATGCAAGTACCTTATACACCCATATCAGAAATCCTAACTATCCCTCTAAAGGAATCAAATCAAGTAAAAATAGAAAGCAATACCTTTTTTTTTTTTACCTCTCTAAAGTTAACATAGAATCAAGTTGCATTACATCTTGATCTGTTTGCCGGCCTCATAGCACTGACTTTACGGAGAGTGAACTCGCTCAATTCTTCTTAATATTGACTAGTCACTCTCCTACTGGTGACACTGTCAACCAGTACAAAATTAAGCGTGCCATTATTACCTCTACAAAGATAATCACAAGTCGAAAGACACTCTGAGAGAGGATAGGATAGAGAGACAAAGATATATGAGAGAAAGAAAGGTTGCGGATAGGATCCAAAAAAAGGGAGGAACAGCGTGGGTGCGGGAGGTAGAGAGAGGAAAAGGGAGAGAGAGAGAGAGAGAGGGAGAGGGAGAGAGAGAGAGAGAGAGAGGTCTCGTCACTTTGCGGCAAACAGAAGGAAGGTCAGAGCCAAGGTCATTTGAAGTGGCAGCAGCACAAACAGAGATGATCCTGTCTCCTGGGACTGTAGACGGGGCTGGACACCATACACACACTCACACACACACACACACACACACACACACACACACACACACACGCACACACACACACACACGCACACACACACACACGCACACGCACGCACACGCGCACGCACGCACGCACGCACACACACGCACGCACGCGCGCGCGCGCGCGCACGCACACACACACACACACACACACACACACACACACACACACACCCTCTCTAGCACTGTCTCTTGTGTTAATTGGATGCCTTACCATGGTGACATTTTGTTGGCTACCTTCCTTCATCCGACACTTTGGCACAAGAGTGAACATTTGTACTATACACTCCCTGAAAATCTCTGTCATACTGTTTTGCCTTAAAAGGGAAAAAAATCCACTATAAATAACTGTTCATCGAGCAGGAAGTGGCCATGAAGCGCCCCCGGTGGAGGAAAGCCATAGCGAGGATTCAACCGATGTTGATGAGGATGTTTAACACGGGTGCAGAGACCTGGGTTCAATTCCCGGGAGCGCTACTTGTGGCTTGGTCTGACGTTCCTACAGACACTATTGGCCGTGTCTGCGGGTGGGAAGCTGGTGGGGTATGAGTCCTGGTCACTACACTAGTGCCTCCTCTGGTCGGTCGGGGCGCCAGCTTGGGGGGGGGAGGGGAACTGGTGGGTGGGATAGCATGATCCTCCCATGGGCTACGTCCTCCCAGTGAAACTCAGGTTGGGTGAAAAGAAGCGGCTGGTGACTGATCATGTGCCGGAGGAAGCATGACGCTAGTCTACAACTCTCCACAGATCAACAACTGGGACAGCAGAGGGAATTGGCCAAGTACAATTGGGAGAAAAATGGGACGGCAAAACAAACCAAAAACAGACGAACAGAAAACACTGTTAACTTGCTATTCTGGGTCGTTTGGTGGTATTTTCTTATTTCAACAAGCCAAAAATGCAGATGATGTGATCATGTTGAGATATTTGCCATTCAGCTACAATGGAGTTTAGTAGCAGAACATCCTTCACCCATCAAAATGATCAAGAGCAGGTTTTGGTGTCTGTCAGAATCAAAGTTTGAGGCTTTCTTTCTAGACTCAACATTCTTGCAGTGATGTCCAGCAATCCATCATACACAATCATACAAGAGGCACAGGTCATGTTTCTCCACTGACAGTAGCCTCAATAGACCAGAATTCAATGCTGCAGCCACAGCTTGGATCTTAGCGGCTCTGTGGTGGGTAGCGTGTGAAATACACTAAAACACCCTGTTTGACAGCTCTTCTTGTCATTTTCTGGGCAAACTGGGTACGATACATCATGGCATTGTTCTCTCTCAGCTCTCACTTTTTTCTTGACTGGAAAAACTATGGAACTATGGAAAATTATGTGACTTACTTCCGGGGATGGATTCCTCTTCTGCTATTGGCTGGATTTCTAGACTCTCGTCCAGTCTCTCTGCCTATATTAGAGAAAGGGGTGGAGCCAGCAGAATAACAGGGAGTGAGCAATATTATGCAATTTCAATCTGGAAGACTACTTATCATTCATTCATGCTTTCTCTTTACCCAATCAGAGTTGATGAGCACTTTCCCTCTTTTTCCTTCTTTTTCAATCTTCTAAGTGACCGGAGTATATACACGTCACCTTCTATGCTAATGCCCTTCTCTCAGATCTAGTATGTCGTGTGCTGCTGTCATTCAGTCACTGTGTTTACCTTCGTCACGCTGCAGTCTCATGTTTTTCCCTGCATGTCTCCATGGAAGTATCGGTATGTTCCCGTCAACATGTCCGCATCAAAAGTCGATCAAGATCCAGGAGACGTCCTATTAGTGTCATTACTTGCTGCATCTATTTACATCCCTTGGAGAAGCGCCTGATCAGCTGATCGCAACACTGCTAATTCAGATCTTCAGTCCAACACCATTTGGTCATCCTTCAAGCCTTGAAGCAATCACTCTATTTGCCGGGTAGGTGCATGACGGCCTCATATCCCCTCTCAGATGGCAGATTCGGATCATTCCTTCGACACTTGGAACTCTTGGAACGCATGCAGCTTCTCATCGAAGCGCAAACTCATCATTTAACTCATCATGACCTTCATCTAGCAGTGGTAGTATTACTCAGCTGCTCTCATTCATCAGCCTCCTCTTACAGCACTAGCTAGCCTACTGTTCTTAACCAATCTACCAGCACCAGGTTTATTTGGCGAGCTCCTGGCTGAGCTGTAAAACTAACATCCTCTCATTGTCCGTTATATACATCTTCAACAGGCTCTTCTACTGTTCTAACTCTCGATTAGAATATATTTTTGGGGCACATTCTAATTCCTATGTCTATAATTCTGGATGTAATTCCTCCATGGAGCTTCCGCCAAAGTTTACATCATATTTGTCTTGTTGAGTAAAGTTTTTCATTCAACCATTCCTGATTGAATCAATGGACTGCTGTTGTGTGTGTGTGTGTGTGTGTGTGTGTGTGTGTGTGTGTGTGTGTGTGTGTGTGTGTGTGTGTGTGTGTGTGTGTGTGTGTGAGAGAGTATGTGTGTGTGTGTCTGTGTGTGTGTGTGTGTGTGTGTGTGTGTGTGTGTGTGTGTGTGTGTGTGTGTGTGTGTGTGTGAGAGAGTATGTGTGTGTGTATGTGTGTGTGTGTGTGTGTGTGTGTGTGTGTGTGTGTGTGTGTGTGTGTGTGTGTGTGTGTGTGTGTGTGTGTGTCTGTCTACCTCATGACTGGGAGACTCTGAGATACTGCCGCAGCTGGATCGGCTCATCTGAGCTAGCGATCTCCCGTAGCGCAGCGCCTCGTACACTGGGTCCACGATGCCATTCCCCGCCTCTACACACAATTGAGCAACATATATGCACAATATTATAGGTCACACACACACACACACACACACACACACACACACCCACACGTGTGCACACACACACACACACACACACACACACACACACACACACACACACACACCCACACGTGTGCACACACACACACACACACACACACACACACATACACGCACACACACAAACAGAGGCATGTCAGGCAGCAAAGACCAAATGCCACAGTAATCGTCATCCTGTTAATCCACTTGTTGTGCGCTGTGATAAATCACACACACACACACACACACACACACACACACACACACACACACACACACACACACACACACACACACACACAGCGCTGTGATAAATCACTCACCCTGGGCAGCGGGAGCCTCTCTGACCACACCCAGCGGATCACCGGTCAGCAGAGGAGAGCTGAAGTTCCGCTTAAAAGCTCCTGTCTGACAGGCGGAGAGAGAGGAGGGAGGAGGGAGGAGGGAGGAGGGAGGAGGGAGGAGGGGGAGGGAGGAGGGAGGAGGGAGGAGGGAGGAGGGAGGAGGGAGGAGGGGGGGAGGAGAGGGGGGGGGGGGGGGGTAGGAGAGGGGGGGGGTAGGTAGGAGTCGGAGGAGAATTGTTATTTGAGGATGAAAAAAAACAAAGAGCAGATTTATTTTTGCTGCGGTAAGACTCTTTGTGGCTTTATTTAGGTGTGTGATGGAAGCCATCAAGCTGAAAATGCCTACAGTAAGTGTGCCAAAGTCAGATGCTTTCAAAGGAATTTCACTTTTTCACAAATTAGGTCCAGTACTTTTCCTCATAGGACTGTTGATGAGATGCATTGGTTGTGGGGGGCAAACCTGTTGGTCACGGCGCAGCCTCGTAATTACAGTATACTTACTGCAGAAGTGCTATAAAAGCAAATCCAATGACACAATTTAAATGCCATTTAGTGGTGATATTGGTTAGATCAACTGACAGTGATATCACACTGTATCCCATTAGGTTTCACAGAATGACTTTGTCATTTGCATCTGCTTCTTCTTTGCCTTCTTCATAGTCTGAGCAGTTAGACATCACAAAGGTCTGTTACTGTCATGCTGCTATAATGATCAACCGGTGCCGATGAGTTACTAGCTTAGATATGTTTGGTTTCTTTATTTAGCTAGAGAAAACTGTTGAGCCATGTGACACATCAGTCTAACAGTGAACAGTACAAAGTGCTGTTTCTGACAGCACGGCTGTGTGTGAATGTGTCTGCCTTATGTTCTCCAAATAGAACGAATTTATCAAAGAGAGCAGATTTCATTTGATTTCAGTCATTCTGTTTCAGTCGTTCTAACCGCTACAGTATAGGCTGAAAATAACACGCACGCCATCAAAAACGTGCATAATCTTTTATGGATTTGTATGCCATTCTTTTATCAAGATAAACCATATTAGTTTGGAGGCCAAACATGTTAGATTTGTTCCTTTTTCACCCAGCCAGAAAAATACTTTATGAGCTTTATAATAGTAAAACAATAAAGTAAAAAAATAATAAAAAAATAAATTAAATAATAATAATAATAATTATTATTATAGCCGCAAGCAGCAATAGCAGGGGTTCAAGCCTTGCCCAAATAGATTTGACCTTGGCCAAAAGTGTCAGTGGTTGTGACTGTGGGGACACAGACCCAATTTACCCCTTTAAATATTTGGTGAGTTTCTGGAGTTATGGCTGTTATTGTGTTAGGCCACTTACAGTTTGGGCCTCTGACATGCCCCCTTTTGGTCAAATAGCATAATAGCTTGTCAGAAATACCATTTCACATTAGGCAGAGAGGTTTGGTACTGATTGAGTAGTAGTAGTGAAGAAATTCCATCAAGGCATCACTGTGGTATGGCGTTACCGAGCTTGAAAATGGCATTCGAGAGGTCACAGTCACCTTGACCTTTGACCACCAAAATGTAAATAGTTCATCCTTGAGTCCAAGTGGACGTTTGAGCCAAATGTGGTGACATTCTATTAAGGCGTTCCTGAGAAAAGGCGTTAACAAGCTAGAAAATTGTGTTCATGATGTCACAGTGACCTTGAACTTTGACCGCCAAAATGTAATCAGTTCATCCTGGAGTCCAAGTGGACGTTCGATGCAAACTTGATTAAATTCTGTCAAGGTGTTCCAAACATATACGATAGATCGGCAATATGGTCCCGCCCCCTTTTAGGGGAAAAACACAAGGCGATCGCCGTTGACTTCAATGTAAAATAGCAGTACCAAAAGAAATCATAGAAAACTAACAGAATTAATCTAATTTATTAATGATACAAAGACACCATGACATGACAATATATTACAACTCGTCTGGCCATAGACGAGATAGACAAGATACACCGGAAATATTACTTTGACCCATCTAAAATCATGTGACTCATGTCACATGTTATGGCAGTCTTAGCCTGAGCCAAGTAGCCTACAACGACGCTGGGCTTCACTGCACCAGCATTTCATGTCGGAAGACTAAATTAGCAACAGGCGGACACCGGAACTAGATCACAGACGGGACATGAGTCACATGATTTTAGATGGGTCAAAATAATATTTCTGATGTATCTTGGGCCTGTGGCCGGGTTCTGTGGCCGGCCGAGTTGTAAGCTATTGTCATGTCATGACGTCTATGTGTGATTAATAAATAAAATTGATTGTTAATTTTCTATAATCTTTTTTGTACTGCTATTTTACATTGAAGTCAACGGCCAGAGGCTTGTGTTTTCCACCTAAAAGGGGGCGAGACCATGCGCCGCCTACAAAATGACGTATTGCCGATCTATCGTATAGTGTTAACGAGCATGAAACGAGCAGTCGTGAGGTCACAGTGACCTTGAACTTTAACCTTTGACCACCAAAACCTAATCAGTTCATCCTTGAGTCCAAGTGGACGTTTGAGGCAAATTCAAAGAAATTCCGTCAAAGGCATTCCTGAGATATTGCGTTAACGAGCTTGAAAATGGCATTCGAGAGGTCACAGTGACCTTGACCTTTGACCTTTGACCACCAAAATCATCAGTTCATCTTTGAGTCCAAAGTCGACGTTTGAGCCAAATTCGAAGAAATTCCATCAAGGCGTTCCTGAGATTAACGAACATCGGATGTACGGACAGACAGACGGATGGACGGACAAACCGAAACCATGCCTCCGGCCTGGCTATCGCCGGCGGAGGCATAAATATAATAGCATCACTCTAAATGGGTCATAAATGTAATAAAACCTGTTTATGTAATAAATTATCAGATATTGTAATAAGATCATATTGTCACATTAACTGGCCATCATGACTTCATGAGGGGTGTATCATATTTTTAACTGATGACGCAATAATAATATTGGCTAATGATGTGCTAACTGAAGATATTACATGATTAAATAATATTATTGCTCCAGTTCAATATGTTAGACACCATATGAAGTCACATTTGCTGGTAAATAATGTGACGTTATTATAATACTTCTATTACGTTAAAACTTGTATAACATTTTAGCCCGAATCAAACAGACATTTAATTACATTTTGACCAGTTATTACATTATTAGTTGCTATGAAGCAGTCTGCTCTACTTAAGCCTTGTGCTCCTTTGCTGTCACTGATGCACGCCACTCCACCAGAGCTCTTTCCATCTCCTCCGCCTTCACCCTCTTCAAGCTGTAAGTCGGCTATGTGAGTCACACTCATCCCATGCCTTGCTTTCATTATCGTTGTTTTCATCGGTTTGTGTGCTGTGTTTCCTGTAAAGCACTTTGTGGCAAACACGTTGAAAACGCTCTCTGTAAATAAACTTGGCAAACACTTCACTAAAAATACTAACTAACTAATCAATGAATGAAAACCGGCCTCATCGTCTCACTCTCTGTCAGTGACCCAATGTAAATAATGTGCTGCTCAGGTCTGGACGGAAAAGGGAAATAACTTCTTCAGCATCAGGGTAGCTTGAATCCTCTATTCCACGTCACACAGCCAAACTCCTGCAAGAACACTCTTTCCAGGGAATAATTTAATGACATTTCAACAATGTTGGCAACGCCACCGTGAAGCATGACTCGACAATCTTGGATCGCTGACATTTAAGAAAGCAGACAAACCGAAATGTGCCCAGTCGAGATCAGCACAACGCCAGACAGAATCATGCTCTGACACAAATTGAGGTTACAGCGCGGACGGGACAGTGCGCATAGGCTTTCCGCAGAGGCAATTATTTTGAGCAATCCTCAGTAGGCCTATTTTTAAAATCAACATATTGATTAGTAAAAAAAGCTGGCCCGCTTCCAAAGTCATTTAAAAACTGATAGCCTTTGCTTGATTTTGAAAGCAGTTAGTCACATATGGATGCACTCAGCAAATGGGTTGGTTAAGGAGGAGCCAGGGGGAAACGCAGTCATCAGTATTTCTTTTCTTTCACATTATTATTTGACATACCAGTTTATGCCACTTTTGTCTCACCAATTTATTGTTTTGTTTTGTTTGACCCTCCATTATGATGCACTTCTATGATACGCCTCCATGCTCTTCACTGAATCTGCTCTTCACTGAATCTGCATGGGTCATGTACAGTAGATGACCTCAGCCAAGTCCAGTGAGGAGTGGATCAATTGGTGTGAACGGCTTGCCCGGTCCAGCTCCGGTCCAGACTGTGCTCTCTGCTATTACCAGCCCGGTCCAGCTCCAGTCCAGTCTGTGCTCTCTGCTATTACCAGCCCGGTCCAGCTCCAGTCCAGTCTGTGCTCTCTGCTATTACCAGCCCGGTCCAGCTCCAGTCCAGTCTGTGCTCTCTGCTATTACCGGCCCGGTCCAGCTCCAGTCCAGACTGTGCTCTCTGCTATTACCAGCCTGGTCCAGCTCCGGTCCAGTCTGTGCTCTCTGTTATTACCGGCCTGGTCCAGCTCCAGTCCAGTCTGTGCTCTCTGCTATTACCAGCCTGGTCCAGCTCCAGTCCAGTCTGTGCTCTCTGCTATTACCGGCCCGGTCCAGCTCCGGTCCAGTCTGTGCTCTCTGCTATTACCAGCCCGGTCCAGCTCCGGTCCAGTCTGTGCTCTCTGCTATTACTGGCCCGGTCCAGCTCCGGTCCAGACTGTGCTCTCTGCTATTACTGGCCCGGTCCAGCTCCGGTCCAGTCTGTGCTCTCTGTTATTACCAGCCTGGTCCAGCTCCAGTCCAGTCTGTGCTCTCTGCTATTACCAGCCCGGTCCAGCTCCGGTCCAGTCTGTGCTCTCTGCTATTACCAGCCCGGTCCAGCTCCGGTCCAGTCTGTGCTCTCTGCTATTACCAGCCTGGTCCAGCTCCGGTCCAGACTGTGCTCTCTGTTATTACCAGCCCGGTCCAGCTCCGGTCCAGACTGTGCTCTCTGCTATTACCAGCCCGGTCCAGCTCCGGTCCAGACTGTGCTCTCTGCTATTACCAGCCCGGTCCAGCTCCGGTCCAGACTGTGCTCTCTGCTATTACCAGCCCGGTCCAGCTCCGGTCCAGACTGTGCTCTCTGCTATTACCGGCCTGGTCCAGCTCCGGTCCAGTCTGTGCTCTCTGCTATTACCGGCCCGTTCCAGCTCCGGTCCAGACTGTGCTCTCTGTTATTACCAGCCCGGTCCAGCTCCGGTCCAGTCTGTGCTCTCTGCTATTACCGACCCGTTCCAGCTCCGGTCCAGACTGTGCTCTCTGTTATTACCAGCCCGGTCCAGCTCCGGTCCAGTCTGTGCTCTCTGTTATTACCGGCCACTTCACTCCCTCCTCCCTGACTTCAGCCCTGACTCATCTCCCTCCTGGCTCCAAATAGTGGAGTGGAGTCACGCTCTGTACCTCTGTGCAGGACTGAACCCTGAATCTCTTCACCAAACCCCTCTCCCCTCACTCCCCCCCTCTCCCCTCACCCCCCCCCTCACTCCCCTCACCCCCCCCACTCCACCCCTCTCCCCTCACCCCCCCCTCTCCCCTCACTCTCCCCTTACTCTCCCCCTCTCCCCTCACTCTCCCCCCTCTCCCCTCACTCTCCCCCCTCTCCCCTCACTCCCCCCCTCTCCCCTCACTCCCCCCCCCCCCTCTCCCCTCACTCTCCCCCTCTCCCCTCACTCTCCCCTCACCCCCCCCCCCCCTCTCCCCTCCCTTCCTCCTTGACTCCCACCTTGATGTTGCTTTTTCTCCTGCCTGGCTCTTATATCTTCACGTCTCTTTATAATGTATAGATATTCTACAGAAACAGGAATATTTGCTACATCTCTGTGGCTTTGACAACCAATTATTGGTTGCTTGTAATGTTGCTGATTCAGGAATGTAAACTTACTGTTATGCTCATTGTAAGCCGCTCACAGCCGTTGAAATAACTAAATGTGAATCCAAATGAGAGGAGTTGATGACAGTGGCAGACAGACAGACAGACAGACAGACAGACAGGCAGACAGACAGACAGGCAGACAGACAGACAGACAGATTGGCAGACAGACAGACAGACAGACAGACAGGCAGACAGGCAGACAGACAGACAGACAGGCAGACAGACAGACAGACAGACAGGCAGACAGACAGACAGACAGACAGACAGACTGACAGACAGACAGACAGACAGACAGACAGACAGACAGACAGACAGACAGACAGACAGACAGACAGACAGGCGGACAGGCAGACAGACAGACAGACAGGCAGACAGACAGACAGACAGACAGACAGACAGACAGACAGACAGACAGACTGACAGACAGACAGACAGACAGACAGACAGACAGACAGACATAACATAGTGTGTGAAATTATCCTGTGCACATTGCTGACCTATTCACCTTATGTAGCCCCGCCCATTGTGTCATGACTTCCTGTTCAAAACGCCGGCTGTTTTACCTGTAGTAGTCAGACAAGTAGTCTGACTCAGTCAAACTAGGTTTGACCAGGTCTGTCTAGGTTTATGAGTCACAGGTAGTGTAAACACAATCAGAACTTCCGATTGTGTTTACACTTCCTGTTAGTCTCTCAAGCCTGACTGTCTCTTCTACATAAGGTGAATAGGCTATGCAACTTGCATAGCCATCCGTCCGTCCATCCGATGTTCGTTAACGTGATATATGAGGAACGCCTTGACGGAATTTAATCAAATTTGCCTCAAACGTCGACTTGGACTCAAGGATGATCTGATTAGATTTTGGTGGTTAAAGGTCAAAGTTCAAGGTCACTGTGACCTCACGAACCCCATTTCCAAGCTCCTTAACGCAATATCTCAGGAACGCCTTGATGGCATTTCTTCCAATTTGGCTCAAACATCGACTTGGACTCAAGGATGAACTAATTCTATTTTGGTGGTGAAAGGACAAAGGTCAAGGTCACGGTGACCTCACGAACGCCATTTTCAAGCTTGGTATCACCAATCTCAATCTCAGTAACACCTTGATGGAATTTAATTTGGCTCAAACGTCAAAGTCTGGACAGACATGGATGCCGACTGCTCACTTGTTGGCGGAGGCATACTGTATATCCGTCGTGCGGTCGTTCTAGTTACAAAATGTTTGAAGTTGGTAAGTTATTAAGCTTGCTTCTCATTTACTGATGTTTCCACTTGCCAATTTATTCAATATGTCTCTGTCTTCTTGCACACTCCCAGCCATTTGGAAATGTTCCAGAATAACTCCACTTCACAAAGGTGGTGATCCCCTTGATCCCAATAACTATAGACCGATTTCTGTTATCAGTGCTGTTGCAAAAATATTTGAAAAACTAATTTACAATCAATTATCCCAGTATCTCAACCACTTCAATTTATTATCCCAATCTCAATCTGGTTTCAGGCCGAATTTCTCCACCACTACTGCTCTTCTTAAATTTACTAATGATGTTACTTCATCCTTTGATCATGGTCAGTTTACTGGTTCTATCTTTGTTGATCTTACCAAGGCGTTTGATATGGTTGACCATCATCTGCTTCTTGATAAGCTTTACGCCATTGGACTGTCTCGTCAGGCTTTGCTTTGGTTCAACGCATACCTGCATAACAGGCATCATTGTGTGCTATTAAATGGCTGTCAGTCCGACTATGTGGTTATGGAAAGGGGGGTGCCCCAAGGTTCCACGTTGGGGCCTCTCCTCTTCTCTATTTTTATAAATGATCTCCCGCAAATTTGTTCAGACTGTCATGTGCAATTATATGCCGACGATACCGTCATATATACATCTAGTTCAGATATTCAACAGATTCAGAACTCACTGCAATCCGATTTCAATCTATTACAAAACTGGTTTTACAATAACAAACTGTTACTGAACAAAAAGAAGTCATGCTGTATGCTGTTTGGCACAAGGTTTAAACTTGCCCGTATCTCCAACACACTACATATTAATTTTTCTGATGGTTCACTGCTTGAGAAAGTTGATGTCTTTAAATATCTGGGCGTTTGGCTTGACCCAGAACTCGCCTTTAGACCGCACATTGACTCTGTGATTAAAAAAGTAAATTGCAACTTGAGAATATTATACCGTTCAATTAACTGTTTCACTTTCCATGTAAGAAAACGTATTATTTCCCAATTAGTACTTCCTATAAATGTAGCTAGAGCGATAATTCTATAAGAGAGACCTTAATGTCATTCATTCACTCACTTTTCATTCTTTCACTCTCAGGATATAACTAGCTCTCATACCCACTTCTTAATCAACCTGCATTTTCCTGTTCTAGGAGAAACCCTTTAGTTGTCACTGGCTCTCATTCATCCCTCCTGTCCTCATTCACATCTTTCCCTGTCAGGAGAAAACCTTTTAAATGTCACGCCCACTCATTGATAAATTACGTCATCAATCACCCCTTTTCCCGCTTCTATCTAGCGTCACTGTTTGTGGGAGGTATCGTTCATTTTAGGCCAATCAGAGTAAGACACCTTTTCCCATTCAGCCTATCACATCAAGCTGTCAAAGCTAAAAGCTCTCCGCTTTCTCTGTGTGATCTGTTGCTTTTCAGTACGTTCCTGCGACCCGCCTCCACCCCATTCTCCTCCAGTCCTCTGAGATCTCAGATTCAAAAGCTTCGCCACCAAGACCAAGACCTCATCTGTCACCACCACCAGGTCTAGACTCCACGGGGGGGATCTTCATTCCTATTCCTGGCTGATCTACCCCTGCTGATCATGACGTCATAATCAAGATGACGTCATGATGGAGTCTAATCGCCAAAACTATATCTCTGTGCCTTCAGGCTCATGTATCTAATCATCTAATAAATCATTGTCATTCTAGAAATGTGTCTCTCTGTTTGAATTGATTATGCTGATATTGTTTACCAAAACACCATAGCTTCTCACCTGCGTCCTCTGAATGTTGTGTTCAATAGTCTGTGTAGATTCATTTTAAGATGTCCATATCTCACCCACCATTGTAACATGTATCATTCACTTAACTGGCTATCTCCTAACTCTAGAAGACATTTTCACTGGCTGCAATTCATTTTCAAATGTATCAACTTCAACTACCCATCTTACCTTAAACAGTACTTAGTCCCCCATATTTCTTTATATCCGCTTAGACACTCCCAATATCCTTCATTTGTTGTCCCCAATACTCTCACTCAATCCGGGCGTAGGGCATTTCATTTCAAAGCACCATCCGATTGGAACAACCTGCCAAATTCCCTGCGCTCTACTACCTCACTATTCATGTTTAAAAATGCATTACTTACTCATTTAAAAACAACCTGTTCTTGTTTCTAACTACTTTAACTACTGTAAATTGCCCCTGGGTGTGGGCATGTGTGTGTGTGTACGTGTGTGTGTGTGGGTGTGTATGCGTGTCTGTGTGTGTTATGATTGTGCGAGGTTTGTACCTCTACATGTTCATGTAAACCTGCAACTCTCTTTTGTTGTATTGTTGATGCTTTCTGTTCTTATGTAGGTCCCCCTCTAAAACGAGATGATTCATCTCAAGGGGTTTTCCTTCAATAAAGTTCAATATAGTGCTCTGAGGGTGGACATCTAACCAAATGTCCAATGTCCCTACCTTGCACAGAACAGAGATACATCAGTGCATTATCTCCTGCTCTTTGGATTGAGTATAGAGATCAGAATACACCTCACTGCCGTGGATTTGATACGGCAGACATGTTTGGATGGATAACTACATTTTGGTCATGAAAGTTGACAAACATATAAGCAACACTTAAGCTACAGGATTGGGTGAACCCTCTCCTTGTTGGTGATTGCGATGTTATAAGGGCAATGTGTAAAAATGGAATAAGTTGCAGCTTTGATTCTGATCATGGGATCACTTGCCTTTCACATGGAAATGGCAGGAACATTCAACCATTTGAAACCGGACTGGCATCTTCATCTACTTTCATGCATTCTTACAATTGTTTCATTCAATCCATTCAACAATATTTCAACCGCCTATGATCAATATCAATAAACCCATGTTATGATCAGTATGCCATCATAATTAAAATTCCCAACTGAACAATCACAGCTCATTGAATGCAATCCAACCACAATTCCATAATAGGTCTATTTGCATACAAAAAGCTTAAAATGACACTATCATTTCACTTTGGTAGAGAGAGACTCAATCGTAAAAGCGGTCTGGATGTTTGAGGACGAGCTTCGAACTCCCTCCAGCTTCTGAAAAATGCCTAATCCTTGCTTTGATGAGTGTGCAACGCTCGGGAAGGACACCGCCGAAGGCTTGGCTACAGCCTGCAGTGCCGTGTCATATCCTCCGGGGACCGTGGGCTTGGCTACAGCCTGCCGTGTCATATCCTCCGGGGACCATGTGCGCCTCAAACACACCAAATTTCACACTGAATTAGCCACACCAGCTGGTACATGGAGATATTGATTTTCCAACGGACTGGAGAGGGCAGGAAGGAAATGTAGCATCCAGACAAGCGAGGAGAGGGAGAAGCACACGAGGGAGGAAGGACACAAAGGGTGAGTGAATACAACGTTGGGACTCGGCCGCTGAAACTTTATCAGCCTTCTCGGCTTTTCTTCCTCCTATAGCATTTCCTAGACGGAAGATGATGTTATCACACCCTAACCCTTTATCGCTCGCTTACACACTCACACTCGGTGTGTATTTGCAAAGCGCCGGTCAATCCACTTTCCCTTTTTGTTATATCTCTGCACTTTTGAATAAAAGCTCTTTAAGGCTAAGCATATTACCAGGCTCACTGGAAATGCCAGCCAAGTGGGAGAGACAATTACAGCATGCAGACGGCGTTTTGTTCTGCTGAGACAATACGTTGCGTGTAATCCCCTGGCCTCCAGAGAGAGTGTGCTTTTCCACTCAATTCATTATTCATCATAACACAATATAAGATACTGTTAACAATGCCAAAGTAAGCCTAAAGATCCTGGTGTTGCTGATAGCCTTGACATCTGGCCAGGTCAGCTGGGCTACCTGGAGATAACAGCAGAAAATGGGAAATGTTTGGCAACTGAGCAAAGCAAACTACTGTACATGAACGCATTTAGGTGCATTCTTCCTGGCATAGTTTATGTCCTGTCAATCCTCAAGAGGCCATATGGCAATTCATATGAAGCTATTGAGTAATCACCCTATTCCTGTGATGAAGTATTTTATCCTAAATGTGTGTCTTCAAGGGTCCATACCACTGACCTAAAAACATATGGACAGAGCTATCCCATTGATTTTGGGCTGTCGTTTTGGGTTGAAGTGGTGGCCGCCGCCATCTTGATTTTTCGTCAGCAGAGTGGGAGGGAATGGGTTGAGTCATTGCACACCTCACGTGAGATGGGAGTTTCCCACAGCCGCAGCTCCGCCTGCTATTGGTCCGTGATCGGCAAGCTGCGCGATCACTGGACAGGCGACGTGTCAATCATCCCCTTTTCTATCATCTATTTTACTCCAAACGGGCGAGTTATATAAAGAATTACCCCCCTACAGTTCTTATGAAAAGGTGAAATTAGCTATATAGACCAAAACTGTGTTAAGGCCCAGGCTGTAAAGATGCTTCATCACTGTTACAAAGTGGAGCATTAACATGAGGGTGAACGGGAATGACAGGACTTTTGAGCCGTGCCTCAAGTGGCCATTTGAGGAATTACAGCTTTCACCCAGCAAGCAAAATGACGTCATGATAACGTTGTGATGACATGTTCCAGTGACGTTCAGGACTAGGCCAGATCACAGGGTGATTTGGGGATGATTTAGACGTCTACGCGGGAACGTCAAGCTGACGTCGAAATATGACCATTACCATGAATGGGCATGTTCAGTTATTCTGCTATGTACACAGTGTATATTCAGCAACTTTATACATAAAGCTATAATTATGTCCAGATTAACAATTTATGCTACATTTTCAAAAAATATAATACCACCCCGGGATCTACAACTTACGGGACGGCTATTCTACCACAACGCTACCTGTTCGCTGAAGTTATCTGCTGTACTTGGAGTAATATAGCCTACCGTTTCAAAACATGGACCCCTTGTTCTTTTTATACCGGTATACATCTATGTATACATCCATGGAGTCGGGACAGTTTTAATAAAAACGAAAGCTAATTTAATTCAAACCTTAATCTCGAAGAATCATTGAGGAATTCCCTCAAAATGTACAAGTGTCACCCTATAACGTTTGTTTACCCAGTGCTCCTGTTAGGCTATACGAGACACGAATATAGCCTATGTAGGATTATGGCAGAAACTTGTTAAAACATTGCCGTCAAGTCTTGGATCGGACATCACAATCTGTGTAAGAAGAACCCCGGAACACATTGCAGACAATTGCAGGATTCCCCGCAATTCATCTCCCACCTCCACGAAGAATAAACAGTTTGTTAATCAGCGCAGATTGTCCACATGCAAGTGCTGATCACTTGGATTTTGGATAAATAAATAGCCCAGGCTGAGAAATACGTGATTGATTGCAACCATTTAGTTATCCTCATGGATATTTCAGTGGTGAGTGAAATTAGTTGGATAGTGATACAGTGATAATCTGGGCCAGATCTGACTCGTCATGATATGACTTGAGCTGGCCCCGATTGGGCTCTCGATTTGTCCGGGTCCGTCCGTGCTTGCTGGGCAGGGTTACTTCCTGGTCCTCGTGGGAAAACCTTGTGCCTTGCCCACTGATCCATACACAAGGCACAGAAAATGAACTTTACAGTATGGTGATTCTATGCCAAGACTGTCTCAGGCATGTACATGAAAATACAATAACTTAGATGGGAATATTTAGAGCACCATTTGAGGCAAAGTTTCATACCATAATTAACAAAACATCAAATGAGTGAATATCTCCTGTCATATCCGTCCAGACAGAAACTTTCCATTTCCTTTATTTGGGCAGTTGGCTGTTACTGGCAGCTTCATAAAGGTGTGTGGTAGTGTGTAGTGAGAGTTCATGTTAAAGGTGTGTAGTAGTGTGTAGTGAGAGTTCGGTGTGTGGTAGTGAGTCAGTGGTCTTACCTTGCCGTTACAGGGCTGCTGGGAGAGCTCCGACGAGCACCATAGGTGAGCGCCCAACTTACAGGCTTTACAACGCAGACCCTGCTTGGAGTTCGCTGCACGGACACAAACATTGTCCATCATCACACAGACATCCTGGTAGGCCAAACATACAGTAGGTGTGTCATCAAATAACAGGGGTTTGCAACCAAACAACAACCCAACAATTAGAGCAAAACTAATGACAAAGCATCACACTGGGAGAAAGTAGCCACAGTCAGGTAGGTTCATGGTAGCATGATTGGAAGTTGGAAACCCTTAATGTTTTGCTTGTGTTTAGCCACTGTGAAAAAGGCCCATTCCTGCCTTGAGCGAGCATTAGACTGAACCATGTGACCCACCTTGGACCATGTGCTTGCAGCGCTGGCAGCAGGTAGGCTTGCGGAAGACGTGCTCCTGGAAACAGTGGGTCTTGACCGGCTGCAGCTGGGCTGGCTGGATTTTGGAAGTCAGGGACAACGAGGGACTGATGGAGGGCGAGTGCGACGACAGTGAGGGGTTGGGACTGGGAGAGGGGGAAAGGGACGGAGAGCGCTCGTAGGCCAGGGGCGACTCAGAGAAGGGGGGTGGAGAGGGAGGGGATGGCGGCGTGGTGATGAGGGCCATGGGGAGGCGGGATTCGCCATTGCTGCGCTGGAAGAAGTTGTCCACGCTCTTACTGCGCATGACGGACTTGAAGGACAGGGAGCGCTTCAGCCGCTGCAGCTGCAACAACAACAAAAGAAGTGGAGAAAATGCTGAGCTGACAGTTTGCACGGAAGACTGATGTCAACTCACAAAAGGTTCCAGGAGGGTTGAAATGGCCAATGAGGATGGGATTACTACTGTACAGGAAGAGTGGAATATGTCAAAACACAAGCATACCCACTCAAGGGAGCTAGAACACACAGCACTAATCAAACAAGCCCTCATTATTTCAGTAACCATGAAGTACAACTTGAGCATCTGAGAGACGTGTTCTCATTTTCTGTTCTTTTTTTTATTTTTTGAATTATGACAGAAACAAAAACAAGAAAAACAAAGACAAAACAACAACACCAACAACAACCATTACAGTTTATAGATATAGATATAGTACATAGAAAAATAATAATAAGAAAAAACATCCTTCTGGTCTGGATACATGAAATAACAGGGGGTACAGGCGGTACCTTATGGTTGATAATATATTTAGGAGGGGTTTTACATGAAATTATTATGAATCCATATATTTTCATAGGTTAGAAAGGATCAGTTCATCTACCAAAATCCATCAAGGGATAAAAACGTCAGGTTGTAACCTTAGCCTTTCCATTTCTTGTACTTCTTTCAGTTTGGATCTCCATTGATCATGTGTTAGGGATCCGATTGGAGCCATTTTCATGTGATAACTTTAGCTGCTGTTACAAGCAGTATTTGTAACATGTACAATATATCTTGTTTCTGCCAAATAAGACCCTCTGGTACCACTCAAAGAATAGCTGTTTTAAAATTGTGTGGGATTATAACATCAAAGAGGGAATTAACGTCTCTAAAAATACTGTCCCCCAATAAATTAAGTTTTGGGCATTACCAGAGTACTGTATATGGTGATGATTCACCATATACACACAGTTTCCAACAGGCATTACTATCTGTTATTACTATATTTATTGCTATCTACTACATGATTTGGCAGTAAGTGATGGGGTCCTGAAGTATCTAGTAATAGTTTGAGTTGCTTACTTTATGTTTACAACCTCTTGGATTTCACTCTCCCACTTAGTTTTTAAGTCAAATGTATTATATTCCTCTAGCAATATAAGATTAAGATATAGGGAGTAAATTCCAGTAGCTCTCAATGTTTTTACTTCAGGTATTTTCTAGACTATAGTGTTTGGAGTTTGGATAGTTTTCCAATCGGTATGGTTTTGAAGGGACTGCCTAAGCTGCAGGTATCGGAAAAAAGAAGAAGTGTTTTTTGGAATTCTGTTCTGTCAATATAAACTTTACGAGTAGAAACGTGTTGATCTCCGAGGGGTGCGGAGCGTTTGGACAGCAGCGGTCGGCGAGGGGTGAGACTCGGCTCTACCCTCTCTGACCGACCTTGCCCTGCCAGGTTGGCTTCTGATCTTCCATCTTTCGCTTTTTTCCCCACCCTTCCCTAGATCACAAATGTGCCATCCATCCCTAGCGAATGCTGGCAGGTCAATACCCCTTAGAATTCACATTTGATTTGTTTTATTGAGCGGCATGAACCGTCACATTTGATGCAGCGGTGCACAGCAAACACTGGGGTTCTTTATCTTTCCGTTTCTGCCTGCTGCCATTACCAGAAAGCCTGCCATCCAGGGCTCTGGGCCGCAATAAAGGCAAACTGCTAATGACAAAAGATTAGGGAGAGTTTGGGACAACGAGCTCCCATATATGGAAATAATAACTCCATCAAAATGAATGGCCTGCGGAATGACAACAAGGGAATAATATATCCCTGAGATCGAATAGATATTATCCTCTATTTACACACAGAGATCATTAACTGCTCGTGTTCCTGCCTGGGCTGTAAACATTGTTTTAAGAATCTGGCTCTTTATTACGTCTCCAACTCCAAAAGCAGTTGCACCTGACCTGCTTTTCTTTAGTACTTGTCTTGGAATAAAGGTGTGGATCTATGTTGTGTCTGTGTCTGTGTTTCTTTAGTCTTCTGTAGAACTGATGTGTTTCTGCATCTACTTTTGCTTAATCTTTGGCATCAAGTCTTTTGCATTGTCCCATGGTAAATAAATGAATAATAATAATAATAATAATAATAATAAAGGTAATAATAATAATAATAATAATAATAATAATAATAATAATAATAATAATAATAATAATTTAAAAAGATGTGCCTGTTTTTGAGGTGTACGGTAGAGACATTTTGAAAGGCATGAACCTAGCACACCAAGATGCTACTCTAGTTTGGATCTCACTGGCTTTGTGGAGGTTTCTTTGTGCAGACGTAGCATTCACGTTGTCCGTTGCACCTTTGAGAGCTCGCTGCGCGCTCCATCTGCACTCCTTCGCAGAAAATCCAATCAATAATGTTGAGTAGGTTCCTCTTTTTCCCTCCTTAAGCCACAGATTCACAGACGCCAATTAGTGTGAGTGATGAAAAGAGCCCTCTCTGTTGACCCATTAGCGACGTTAGCCTCTGGTCAATGTTTTTCTACCGGGAGCCGAGTCCATGCTCTCTTTAATGGCCCCTTTTTTCACTTGACTGGTGGCCCATTCAATGATTAAACAAAAGTCTCATCTGTAGGCCTAAGTTGGGTTCAACAAGACTAACTAGTTTAAGATAAGCTTAATTCCGTGCGTCCCGGCGGCTCCCCTGGTAGCACGCGTACGACAGAGGGTCGAATCCGACCCGAGCCGCGGTCCTTTGCTGCATGTCATCCCCTCTCTCTCCACACCTTTCCTGTCTGCCTACAACTGTCCTATCTGAATAAAGGCAAAAATGCCCAAATAATAATAATAAAAAAGATCTGCTTAATTCCAAAGTTTAATATAGTCATATAAACACTGATGAAAATTTCTCACTCACTATTCAATCGAGCCATTTTCCTCAATTTAATTCCTATTAAAAGCTGTATAGTCAGCTGACCTGATAATAAGTGACCATGGATCAATTATATATGAAGAGAATTCCCCACGCACAGCCAGTAGAATCAAATCAATTATAGATGAATCAACCTTATCAGCAGTTATCTAGTTGATCCAGTGGCTATTTGGTTTTGGCTAAAGCACTTCCAAAGAAATGCACAATATGATAGTCATTACCCATCCCTGTGTGAGGGTCTCCTCAGAGGGTTTTCATAGTCCTCTTCAGTGGCTGATTACAACTCAGCTCACCTGTGCTCACACACACACACACACACACACACACACACACACACACACACACACACACACACACACACACACACACACACACACACACACACACACACACACACACACACACACACACACACACACACACACGTGCGCACAGACACTTCACATTCTTATCATAGGATTATTGTTGTTATGTGTGGTTTTGTGTTACATAATGATACCAGAAACTGATCTGTCTGATTTGTATCTGTATTTGTTGAGTTGTATCACTATGAAATCGGGAGATTAACATGAGAAATTACCAATCGGGAGCACAGCGGGAGAAAGGGTTAAAAATAGGGAGACTCTGTGTGTAATATATCCCATAACATCCTCTCTTGAAAACCAAATAGGACCAAATGAATACAAACCGCTATAAATCTCCGCTGCACTCCCCTGTCTCTCCATCCGGTATAAATCTCCGCTGCACTCCCCTGTCTCTCCATCCGGTTTTGAAGCGGCTAATTGGCTGGCGATGCCAGAGACCTGTCACTCTCTGAACTGCTCACAGCAACTAGCTTAGCACAGTTAAAGTACCCCCCTCCCATGCTGAGAGCCCAACAATACAGTCTGACAGACAGGTGGAGAGGCAGAGCAGACTGCCTCTCCCCCCTGACAGACAGGTGGAGAGGCAGAGCAGACTGCCTCTCCCCCCTGACAGACAGGTGGAGAGGCAGAGCCTTTCTGCCTCTCCCCCCTGACAGACAGGTGGAGAGGCAGAGCAGACTGCCTCTCCCCCCTGACAGACAGGTGGAGAGGCAGAGCAGACTGCCTCTCCCCCCTGACAGACAGGTGGAGAGGCAGAGCCTTTCTGCCTCTCCCCCCTGACAGACAGGTGGAGAGGCAGAGCAGACGCCCTGGAGGTGGAGAGGCAGAGCAGACGCCCTGGAGGTGGAGAGGCAGAGCAGACGCCCTGGAGGTGGAGAGGCAGAGCAGACGCCCTGGAGGTGGAGAGGCAGAGCAGACGCCCTGGAGGTGGAGAGGCAGAGCAGACGCCCTGGCCTTGTTCTTTGGCTGTTTGAAGATGACTACAGACCGCTGGAGGTTTCTATAAATAGGCTGTTGTGAGGAATGTCTGGATAAATTAATGATTAAGGGGGGTGGGGGCCGTTCACAAAAGATTGCCTGTGAACAGGCGAAAAGATAAGATAGCTTTATTGTCTGTCACAAAGTAACAGATTTAAACGTTTAACAGGTTTACACATTTGAAAACACCATTAGAAACACACGGTGTTAAATAAATAGGTCAGAGTAGAGTACCTATTTGAATTTGTTCAGGGCGATGATCACAGAGGGAATAAAACATTTTTGTAGATTTTTTTTAACACATTTTTTCCCACATCGTACAAAAAAGTCAATCTGCTGCCACAACGCAGTTCCATCTCTCATGTTTTTGTCACCAAATGCGCTGCCTTTTAACAGACATAACATAACAGAGATGCTGCTGTATGGAGAGAAGAGAAGCAAGGCTGCTGTTGCAGAACGGCTCAGAGAGAAACATCTCTCTGCCAGCAGTTCGCTTGGACAAATCTTGAAGCTTATATGGCTGCAAACACGTAAGATGACCAATCTAAATCAGGAGGGCCAATATAGTAAGTCACACAATGAGAGACTCAGGAGAAATACGCTCTCAATAAGTGTTGTCCATTCCAGCCCAGAACACATCATGTCCTCCATCTCTGGCTCCATCTCCAAACATGGTATCACACAAGGCGCTGTTCAGACATTGTTTTTTAGCTGGTTCCACTCACTGCCCTGTCATGTGAAAAGCTCATGTTTTAACTTTATTTGGTTCTCTAGGAGTTGTTCTCTATGAGCCTTGGACGTATGAATGGATCAACTCAAAAATGGCTAGTGGTCGAAGAATTAGATACAGATCTTTCTGAGGATGTATGGGAGTCCATATTAGAAAAAATATTCTCCTCTTCAATTTGTTTAAAACATAAAGTCATACAATTCAAGATTGTACGAGATTGGCCAAATTTACACCAAACATGGATCCTAATTGTGATCGCTGTCAAACAACCCCAGCCACTTTATCACATATGTTTTGGCTTTGCCCAAAATTAGTAGATTTTTGGCATTCCATATTTAAAAAAAATTCTGATATACTGGAAATATCCATTGAACCTCTTGCCATAATTGCAATCTTTGGTGTGGTCCCGCATGATCTCTCCCTCAACCAATGCAGTAAAAAGATGATAGCGTTTGGTACACTTCTGGCTAGAAGACTTGTACTCCTTAAATGGAAAGACAAGTTTCCTCCAACTTTCAATCACTGGGTCAGAGATCTTATGTATCATCTAACCCTAGAAACAATCCGATACGCTACAAGGGGTTGTGCTCTCGACTTTTATACCATCTGGCAGCCAGTCCTGGACCAGGTAGAGAAAATGGACGCTTCAAGCATTTCAAATGTATAGATTTACCCCCCCCCCCCCTCTCTCATATTTATTTTCATTAATCTGTTTTTGTTGTTGTTGTTGTGTGGTTTTTTTTTCTCCTTCTGTGTGTCTTTGTGTATTGATACACTGTGATGTATGACATGATGTATGTGGTGTAATAGGCTAGGGGTTCTCGTGGGATGGGTTTTTGTTTAAAAGTGTCAAGTGTATTTAAATCTGTATTTTGTATTTTGTATGATATACAGAAAACGAATAAAAAAACTTTGAAAAAAAAAAAAATGGCTAGTGGTCAACCTCAAGCCTTTTTATCTGATGAGATTTCTTTGGACAAACATGACGATATCTCATTTCAAACACTAAAACAAACTCACAGTTGAAGATAAATCAGACTCTTAAGAACCTGCAGTGTCCCTCTCACGCTTTATATGAACAAAGCTGAGGTGAAAGATGCATCAGATCTCACACATCGATGCCTCGATCATTCTCCTCTCCTGGTGACTCAGTGTGTGTCTGTGCGATGTCTGGTCTGGCTGTTGTTTGAAGGGCTGCATCGTGTTAGCCATGCATTAGCCTCTTGCTAGCAGAGACTCCTCCACCTGCTTTGCATGCCGCCTGCTGGGGAAAGAAGCTCTCATTTCCAAGTCCGGCCGTTTAAAAGGCTTATCTGCGTAAGGAGCTTTTGCAATTAGCACGAGGTGACTGCCACATTCGCTCTTTGATGTGAACACAATGCTGAGAGCGTAACACTCACCGGTGTGCTCATAACACACCGCTCGACCTCTTGATGACATTGTGACCCAGTGGGGTCGTTTTATCTCTCCCTTGCTCACACACAAACATAGAGGGATTTACCAGACAACCTAGCTGGGAATTCCAAAGCACGGTGTGTTTTCAATATGAGCTGCCCCTTTCATCATATATCAATGTTTTTCAAAGGTTTAGAATGTGTGAGTGCTGGACAGCCATAGATATTATATGACTATAGATGGGTCACCGCAGGCTCCGCCAATTCTAACAAATGGTAGCAGCAAGTCTGTCTCCTAAATGCCAAAAAGTCTGCTAAGTGGGCGTGTCCGTGGAAAAGCATGGGCAAAACCCCACGTGACAAAATGACAGGAAGTGATTTGAAGTTGGGCCGTCTTGCTTGAATACCCATCGTCTTTGCTACAGCCCACACAACCCCATAGAGACACTGCGGAGCGCGTCATCATTCAGAAACCACGCCCAAGACGGGGGAAAACAGAAACCCCCCCTCCAATCCTGGCGTTCTCCTATGTCACGTGCATGGTTGCGTGTTGTACAAAAATATCGTATATACGGAAGATGAACACTACTTACTTCTTGACAGCTAGATCCACATTTTTCTTCTCGCCAATTCTCAATGGCTTCCTTGTTTTGCTCAGGAGTACAAAAAAAACGTTACCTGGCGATTTTTTACATTTGTTGTCTGTGCAGCCCACCATACAACAGCTTTTAGCTATGTTTAATTCAAGGAAAATTACGCTGGTCTATGGGAGTGAACGGAGTGATTTCCCCCGTGATGCATCACCTACACCTACCTACTGTATTTCATGCAGTGTCTCTATTAGGACGATATGATTAGAGGCTAACAACTATTGTCCATGTCTGGTGTACACAATGGGAAAAATGCCTCTCTGCTACAAGTCTATTTGCTGGCGAGTCTGTTTAAATGAAGCTCAGTGGAAGTTCAGACAGAGACACAATAATCTTTTGCTTTAATTTAAATTTAATGCACTACACTCATTCCACTCTGCCCTGCACATTTCCCTCGCATGCTCTCACATACCTGTCACTTCAATTGGTGTCAATTGACTCGTCAGCTGCTCACATCAGCTGGTCACTTCTATCCAATAGCATAGCAACACACCACAATTGGGGGAGGGGCTCAAAGGATAAACCCAGAAGGAGGCGTTAATGCAACATAAAGGGTGCCAACTGCCACAAAACACCACAGAAGAAAAACATTTCACTGATCAGTGACATCACTGATGACAAACTGCCATAAAACACACACACACACACACACACACACACACACACACACACACACACACACACACACACACACACACACACACACACACACACATCACTGATGATATAAGTGATGACATCACAATCATGACACACCGCCACCCAATTTTAAAACTGACAGACCGACAGACACCACCCACCCACCGTAGTGCCCCATTGATGACATCACAATTGCTCAAGTGACATCACTGATGACATCATTACTGATGACATGCCTACATGAGACAATTACACATAACCCATTTCAGCTCAAATGTATGAGGTAGGCTATTAAAGGAAAAGAAAATAACCATAAAAGTAGACAGACAACAGTTTTCGATGAGAACCAACAAAGCAGATCATTATCATGGATTGTATTAATTATAAAACAAAAATGAAACATAGGCTTTTGTATGAAATCAGAATCTGTGTAAACACACACAACACACACACACACACACACACACACACACACACACACACACACACACACACACACACACACACACACACACACACACACACACACACACACATTACATTACATTACATTACATTACGTCATTTGGCAGACGCTTTTATCCAAAGCGACTTACAATAACACATTTTTGTCAGCAATAGAGCAATCTACTATGGAGCACAGTCTATGATAACTACAACTTCTGAAGGAACAGTGGTACAAGTTTAGGTTAGTGGTATAAGTTTGGGTTAGTTTTTTTTTTTTTTTTTTTTTTTTTTTAGAAAGAGAACGAAGTTAGATCAAGAAGGGCCCAGATGGAGCCTGAAAAGGTGTGTCTGTAGTCTTTTCCGAAAGATCGGCAGTGATTCAGCTGTCCTGGGGTGTTTGCCGGTAAAGAGGAGAGAAAGATGGCAAGTTGGTGGCATAGCAGGGCCTTCACTTCAACAGCTATGCCAACATCTTGCCTTCTTTCCTCCGCCCGATTTCACAGCAGTTTCATTCATGAATTCAGGGGGGTAGATTTCACAGCAGTTTCATTCATGAATTCAGGGGGGTAGTAGGAGGGAGGAGGAGAGAGTGCAAACATCTGCATCAAATAAAAACTGGTTGTTTAATATCTAATAGCAGCTGCATCATGATAGTTTAAAGTGGCCTTGTGACATTTATTGTAAGCTAGCTCTTTGTCAGTGAGCATCTGCTTGAAACATTCAAATTTCACTGAGCCTCTAATAGGGCTGCACGATATTGGAAAAAACTGACATTGCGATATTCCCTGCCCCTGCGATATATATTGCGATATGAAAAAATACAGATTTTCACCAGATTACCAGAATAGCTCTATTTTAAAGAAAAGAATACTTCTAGAATGATTGGGATGATTTTGTAGAGGAGTCCATCTGATTTTGGAGGGGAAATTAGGTATTTTAATGTTTCTCAACCACTGGGCTGTCGCCTATACTGTAGGCCTCAGAGCGTCATCTATCAGGGTGCATACACATTTTGACCAATGGATTTCCATGACTTAGGCTACATACATGAAAAAGTGAGTAAGTTATGACATTCTACTTTAAAATGTCACTAGCCTACACTTCACTTAGTGTAATGCAGCCTTTAAAACCAGGGAAAGACAACATGTATGCTGTATCACCATATTACCATATCCAACATCTAAGACCATATAGTCTCATATCACAATATTGATATACAATTGATATATTGCCCACCCCTAATATTGAGTGCCAGGATCTACCTCCCAATGATGCTATTTGCAGAAAAACATTAGATTTCATTGATTATAATCACTGCTTTCAACTTCTTTCGTTCTTCTAACGTTTCAATAAATCAACAATGAAACACCCCTGCCACTTTACACACTTGGTCTGACCCCCCGGAAACCCCCTCCAGAAACGACCAAGTGGTACACTCCGCATCTGCGGAGTTCCGGTTTTTGAGCGCAAGGCTGGCAGTACAGAGAGACGAGGATTCACATGCAGCCGACCGGTGACAAACAATTCATTCGTGAAAAGTAATAAATATACATTTAATTGCCCAGATATGTCTCTTCTCTTTTTATTTTCACTGACATGTTTTGTGTAAATAAGTCGCTATGTATGATTAACTCTACCGTAACGTTACTGCTATCATGTGATGCAACATCAGAGACTTGAAGGGGAGAGACAGCCACAGTGATAACACGGACAACTTCTCAGTAATCAGCCTTCGTGTCATAAGTTGCGGTCTTGCTTTTTGGTGTTTCAAGAGTAAATATCGCCACTCCACGGACATGTTGAGTTACAGCAGCCAGCCTGCTGTATGCGAGTGCGCTGCAAACTGTGGACAAGTCCGCCTCCGCAACCACATCGTTTACAGACGGGCTACTGTCTGTCAGCAACGCAACATAAGCAAAAGATAATTCAATTTAGGTCTCTGTGCATGTTTGTTGTGTTGAAGCTATGCACTAAATGAGTGAGTACAGTAGCGGGGCGTCTCTCTCCTTTGAGAGAGCCTGCATTTCACTCAGTAGGCTACCCCTAAAGTGAGAGTTTATCAAGCAACATGACGAGTTAATTTGCTTTTGACATCGCACGTCCTGCGATGTGACTATCGCGCATGCGCACATCGCAATGTCGATGTGTAAACGATATATCGTGCAGCCCTAGCCTCTAAGCATGTGTGTGTGTTTACCTCTAAGCATGTGGGTGTGTTTATAATGTGACAAATAAAGACAGGGTTTGTCCATCCTGTACCTTGCAACTCCAGACGGACAAGTCGGATGAACACAGAGCTCTCAGTATGATTCAGCCATTTTACTGTGGACAGATGTAGGACAAGAGAATGTCTATCATGTTCTTGGTGATGGAGGGCTGCGGGTGGAGGTTATGGGGCAGGTGGTGGGTGAGCACCATGTCCCAGGCGTCCACCAGGTGGACATTCAGCCCTTTGAACACGGCCCTGAGCACCTTGTCACTGCTGACAAGCTGACAATACTCAACTTGCGGCCCGCGGGCCGCATGTGTTGCCCGCGATGGAATTGCAGTTTTTTACAGTGCACCTGAACGCAACACGCAAGATACCCGCTGAATAAGTGTCCAAATGTTCATGTCATTCTGGCCAATACTCCACTTCTGTTATAGCATTTCAGTCTGGAATATGGAATATCTTTCAATAATCTATTTAGCTACCAATTTAGCTACTAAATTGTCAAATACCGCTGTCTGCTCGTTACCCAGGCACTTATGTATGTACTTGACCTAACTAACTATCCGGTGTGCACAACATTGTCAGACTAAACTCCGGCTGACACCCCAAAAACCTACAATCCGCTACAAAAAAATGTATATTGATTGTTTATTAACTGGCCCCCGGCCTTCTATCATTTCACGAAAGTAGCCCCCGGGCAAAGCAAGTTGAGTATCCCTGTAATACAGCGTGCTATATATATATGTATAGTAAAGAATACCAAATATTCAAGAAATCTTTTCTTTTAGATGAATAATAAGCGCAATTTTACTGCCAGTAAAATACTGCAATATTATCAGTGTCCTCTTGAACAGTAACTTAACAACTTTTGATTTGATTTGATTTGATTGTATTAATTCATGCTTGCAGTGAAGCCAGGGAAAAACTGCAGAACTTTACAATTCACACAACAAGACAATTACTAAATATAAAAAGATAGGCTACATACAAAACAAGTACAGGGTTGAAATACTTCAGGGCAGCAAGGACAGGTAGCAGTCATGGTTTGCTGAGTGACACAAGCACTGGGTGTCAAAGGTGTGCATTTTGTGCATACAGTATTTGACAATGGCCTCCAAAGTGATCTCAGCCAATCAAAACGGAGGACC
Source organism: Poromitra crassiceps (assembly GCF_964638095.1). NCBI lineage: Eukaryota > Metazoa > Chordata > Actinopteri > Beryciformes > Melamphaidae > Poromitra > Poromitra crassiceps. Next base: position 1,364,651 of record NC_139626.1, on the reverse strand, counting down.
AGAACCATCTGTCTTCTGATTATAATTTCTCTCTCTCCATGAAAGACATACGGTACGGAAATGACTCGTCACTAAAGGAGCAATGTAAGGTCAGTACTGTTAAAGACATACGGTACGGAAATGACTCGTCACTAAAGGAGCAATGTAAGGTCAGTACTGTTAAAGACATACGGTACGGAAATGACTCGTCACTAAAGGAGCAATGTAAGGTCAGTACTGTTAAAGACATACGGTACGGAAATGACTCGTCACTAAAGGAGCAATGTAAGGTCAGTACTGTTAAAGACATACGGTACGGAAATGACTCGTCACTAAAGGAGCAATGTAAGGTCAGTACTGTTAAAGACATACGGTACGGAAATGACTCGTCACTAAAGGAGCAATGTAAGGTCAGTACTGTTAAAGACATACGGTACGGAAATGACTCGTCACTAAAGGAGCAATGTAAGGTCAGTACTGTTAAAGACATACGGTACGGAAATGACTCGTCACTAAAGGAGCAATGTAAGGTCAGTACTGTTAAAGACATACGGTACGGAAATGACTCGTCACTAAAGGAGCAATGTAAGGTCAGTACTGTTAAAGACATACGGTACGGAAATGACTCGTCACTAAAGGAGCAATGTAAGGTCAGTACTGTTAAAGACATCCGGTACGGAAATGACTCGTCACTAAAGGAGCAATGTAAGGTCAGTACTGTTAAAGACATACGGTACGGAAATGACTCGTCACTAAAGGAGCAATGTAAGGTCAGTACTGTTAAAGACATACGGTACGGAAATGACTCGTCACTAAAGGAGCAATGTAAGGTCAGTACTGTTAAAGACATACGGTACGGAAATGACTCGTCACTAAAGGAGCAATGTAAGGTCAGTACTGTTAAAGACATACGGTACGGAAATGACTCGTCACTAAAGGAGCAATGTAAGGTCAGTACTGTTAAAGACATACGGTACGGAAATGACTCGTCACTAAAGGAGCAATGTAAGGTCAGTACTGTTAAAGACATACGGTACGGAAATGACTCGTCACTAAAGGAGCAATGTAAGGTCAGTACTGTTAAAGACATACGGTACGGAAATGACTCGTCACTAAAGGAGCAATGTAAGGTCAGTACTGTTAAAGACATACGGTACGGAAATGACTCGTCACTAAAGGAGCAATGTAAGGTCAGTACTGTTAAAGACATACGGTACGGAAATGACTCGTCACTAAAGGAGCAATGTAAGGTCAGTACTGTTAAAGACATACGGTACGGAAATGACTCGTCACTAAAGGAGCAATGTAAGGTCAGTACTGTTAAAGACATACGGTACGGAAATGACTCGTCACTAAAGGAGCAATGTAAGGTCAGTACTAGGGGTGTCACAATATATCGTCCCACGAAATTTCGCGATAGTAAAACGTCACGATATGTATCGTTGAGATGAAATCTCATATCGCAAAAAAAAAAAAAAAAAAAAATTTTTTTTTTTTTTTCAAAAAATAGACTAAGAAACGTCTTTGTTTGTTGAAGTTCAATGTGTGGAAAGTAGTTCAGTTGAACAAGTCTCTGAAGAGACACATGAGAAGTTATACAGGAGAGAAACCATTCAATTGAGTTTCTGGCAAAACTGTTTACTTGACAGGAAAAACTGAAGATGCATAAAAAATAGATTAAGAAAAGTCTTGTTGTTTGAGTTTGAAGAAAAACTGAAGATGCATAATGAGAATTTATACTGCTGAGAAACCTTTTAGTTAAAAGTAAATCTAAGTGACGGTGTAACTCATTCTATTTCAAGATAAGCCTTATCTCCAATCTCATGTTTTTTCTAGTTGTTATTGTAATAACAATTTCCCACAACAGCATGTTTTGTATTTGTGCATTTCAAATAAAATACTACTTTTCCAGTCATATATTGTCATTATTCAAGTTTAAAAAAATATTGTTAAAATCGTATCGTATCGTATCGTTATCGTGAACCCAGTATCGTGATACGTATCGTATCGTGAACTGAGTGTATCGTGACACCCCTAGTCAGTACTGTTAAAGACATACGGTACGGAAATGACTCGTCACTAAAGGAGCAATGTAAGGTCAGTACTGTTAAAGACATACGGTACGGAAATGACTCGTCACTAAAGGAGCAATGTAAGGTCAGTACTGTTAAAGACATACGGTACGGAAATGACTCGTCACTAAAGGAGCAATGTAAGGTCAGTACTGTTAAAGACATACGGTACGGAAATGACTCGTCACTAAAGGAGCAATGTAAGGTCAGTACTGTTAAAGACATACGGTACGGAAATGACTCGTCACTAAAGGAGCAATGTAAGGTCAGTACTGTTAAAGACATACGGTACGGAAATGACTCGTCACTAAAGGAGCAATGTAAGGTCAGTACTGTTAAAGACATACGGTACGGAAATGACTCGTCACTAAAGGAGCAATGTAAGGTCAGTACTGTTAAAGACATACGGTACGGAAATGACTCGTCACTAAAGGAGCAATGTAAGGTCAGTACTCTTAAAGACATACGGTACGGAAATGACTCGTCACTAAAGGAGCAATGTAAGGTCAGTACTGTTAAAGACATACGGTACGGAAATGACTCGTCACTAAAGGAGCAATGTAAGGTCAGTACTGTTAAAGACATACGGTACGGAAATGACTCGTCACTAAAGGAGCAATGTAAGGTCAGTACTGTTAAAGACATACGGTACGGAAATGACTCGTCACTAAAGGAGCAATGTAAGGTCAGTACTGTTAAAGACATACGGTACGGAAATGACTCGTCACTAAAGGAGCAATGTAAGGTCAGTACTGTTAAAGACATACGGTACGGAAATGACTCGTCACTAAAGGAGCAATGTAAGGTCAGTACTGTTAAAGACATACGGTACGGAAATGACTCGTCACTAAAGGAGCAATGTAAGGTCAGTACTGTTAAAGACATACGGTACGGAAATGACTCGTCACTAAAGGAGCAATGTAAGGTCAGTACTGTTAAAGACATACGGTACGGAAATGACTCGTCACTAAAGGAGCAATGTAAGGTCAGTACTGTTAAAGACATACGGTACGGAAATGACTCGTCACTAAAGGAGCAATGTAAGGTCAGTACTGTTAAAGACATACGGTACGGAAATGACTCGTCACTAAAGGAGCAATGTAAGGTCAGTACTGTTAAAGACATACGGTACGGAAATGACTCGTCACTAAAGGAGCAATGTAAGGTCAGTACTGTTAAAGACATACGGTACGGAAATGACTCGTCACTAAAGGAGCAATGTAAGGTCAGTACTGTTAAAGACATACGGTACGGAAATGACTCGTCACTAAAGGAGCAATGTAAGGTCAGTACTGTTAAAGACATACGGTACGGAAATGACTCGTCACTAAAGGAGCAATGTAAGGTCAGTACTGTTAAAGACATACGGTACGGAAATGACTCGTCACTAAAGGAGCAATGTAAGGTCAGTACTGTTAAAGACATACGGTACGGAAATGACTCGTCACTAAAGGAGCAATGTAAGGTCAGTACTGTTAAAGACATACGGTACGGAAATGACTCGTCACTAAAGGAGCAATGTAAGGTCAGTACTGTTAAAGACATACGGTACGGAAATGACTCGTCACTAAAGGAGCAATGTAAGGTCAGTACTGTTAAAGACATACGGTACGGAAATGACTCGTCACTAAAGGAGCAATGTAAGGTCAGTACTGTTAAAGACATACGGTACGGAAATGACTCGTCACTAAAGGAGCAATGTAAGGTCAGTACTGTTAAAGACATACGGTACGGAAATGACTCGTCACTAAAGGAGCAATGTAAGGTCAGTACTGTTAAAGACATACGGTACGGAAATGACTCGTCACTAAAGGAGCAATGTAAGGTCAGTACTGTTAACTCATTGAGTGCCAGCCACTTTTGGAGAACGGACGCTCCCAGTGCCAGAGTTTCAGAGCGTTTTCAGTGATTTCTCGAGGCCCACAGAATATTGTGTGATATTACTATGTAAACACTGAACACGCACAAAGAACGATGAGACTCTATTCTATCATCTGCAAAAAAAAGTTTATTGATCCCATTTTCCGTTCTTTAGTTATGAGCCGGAGAAGATAGCTTGATTCATCCAAAAACAGCAATTTTTTTCTAGAAGCTGAGATAATTGGCCTTTTGTGAAATTAATCATTTCAAGCACATCACTGACTCTGAAGCTAATCTTTTCTAATGTAGTCACACCTCAAAATAATTTCCTTCAATAAAACAGTTTAGGCCAGGGAATTTTGTTTGGCAGAATAATATTTTTAGCTACAACCAGCAGCGCTGGCCCCTGCGTGCGCTGCTGGTTGCAGCTTCTTGCTGGTTTTGATTTGCTGCTGGTGGGTATCGGATATTCTGGCTTGCGTTTGTCAATCCTGTCCTGCTGCCTGGGTCTGTCTGGGTGTTGCGTGCTGCTCTGCGTGCCCCCCCCCCCCCCCCCCGCCCCGCCCCGCCTCGCCTCGCCTCAACTGCACACTCCTCCTCCTGTCTGTGGTGGCTCTCTGCTGAGTTTGCTGTGCGCACAGTGAAGGGTGCGGAACAGCCAGGCTTTTTTACAGCGTTCCGCGTGTGTTTGTCACCGGCAACGATGCTTCCAGTTGAGAATAATAACAACTCCACGGTGTGGATGTGCAGATGTGCTGTCGCAACCGACACGGAGCGGCTCAATTGTGGGAGCAGATTGGCTGCTGCAGGCACAGCTGCAGTAACGTGCTTCAGCATATCGATGCATACGGATGCGATGCGATTTCCGTTTCCATAACGACTTCTTCTTTGTTTTTTCCTTGCCTTTCTGTTATGTGGAGAGCACTGTCGCCACCTAAGGGTTCTGTAAAATAGGTTATAGACCTCCAATAGCTACAATAGTTGTACCAGAGATGTATCAGGGATTGATCCACGTCCCACCGTCAAAAAACGCAATTGACGACAATCGTCGTCTTTGGCACTCTACGTCAGTATTTGAATTGACGACAGCTGTCGTCATTGGCATTCAATGAGTTAAAGACATACGGTACGGAAATGACTCGTCACTAAAGGAGCAATGTAAGGTCAGTACTGTTGAAAAACAACAGACTCTGCCCTCGCCCTGACACTGCATATGGGACTCTGCTGGCTCAGCACTATTTTGGAACTCAATCAAGGACACTATTCTGCTTTATCATTAATCAAAGTAATGATGGGTCAACTTTAGGTGAATGAGCAAAACAGTGAAACTGTAAAGAATGAATAGCTGGAATAAGACAGTGTTTATGTCCTTCCCTGATGCCCTGGTTCTCTATGCAGAGAGCTGGATTCAAAAGGTCAATCCGCCTGGCAAGAAAAACGCACGCAGGCACGCACACAGGCACGCACGGCACCCAGGCACGCATGCAGGCACGCAGGCACCCAGGCAGGCACGCAGGCAGGCACGCACGCAGGCACGCACGCAGGCACACTGTTTGTGTCATGCTGAAAAGCATTGAAATGACACACTAATTAAATATGAATGATGCACACGCCTGCCAACACATGAATTCTGAAAAGCTTTGTGCTGCTTTAAAAGGAGTTCAGTTGCATACAACAGGATTTCAAACAATGAACAATACAAATGGAATATGCCATTGTGTTTGCACTGCAGCCAGAAACTTGAAAGAGAGACAAACCATGCATTTGTATCAATTTACAATGACTTCCATAGGCCCTCAGTCAAAAAAAAGAATAAAATACATTTGAAATTGTGCTTTCATGTGTTTTCATAAAACAATATCTTTGCATGCCTGCATATTTTGCTCAGGGTTCCTATTTGTTATGCTAGTTACTTGTGGAGTTTATGATTGGGATAAAAAAAAAATCTTTATCAATAATCAATCATCACGATGAATACCTATTGTGGCGTACTTGTGAGCCTGCAGGGACTGAACTGGCAACCCTGGCCTGCACCCTGCTCAGACAAATCAGATGCATGTCTCTGTTTACTTTCACTTCTCTTCTCTCTTGCTTCTCCACTTGTCTGGCTCTTCTCTTCACTGATTTTCTCTTCATTTCCATCTTCTTCTCTCTCTCTCTCCCTCCTCTCCCTGTCTCTCTCTCTCTCTCTCTGTCTCTCTCTCTCTCTCTCTCTGTCGCTCTCTCTCTCTCCCCTCCCTCTCTCTCTCTCTCTTGCTGTCTCTCTCCCTCCCTCTCTCTCTCTCCCTCCCTCTCTCTCTCTCTCTCGCTGTCTCTCTCCCTCCCTCTCTCTCTCTCTCTCCCTCTCTCCCTCTCTCTCTCTCTCTGTCGCTCTCTCTCTCTCTCTGTCGCTCTCTCTCTCTCTCTCCCTCCCTCTCTCTCTCTCTCTCTCGCTGTCTCTCTCTCCCTCCCTCTCTCCCTCCCTGTCTCCCTCTCTCTCTCTCCCTGTCTCTCTCTCTCGCTCTCCTCTCTCCCCCGGCATGGCCTCAGGCTGGCTAACCATCCCATCCTTAATCACCCTTATCCTTGCAAACACAGGCAAGCAGAGGCAAGGGGAGGCAGGGGGAGTGGGGAGAAATGGGAGGAGAGAGAAAGAGAGAGGAGAGGAGAGGTGAAGCACAGACCACACATACAAGACCAGGGATTGAGAACACCTGCTCTGAAAGGAGGGTGTTCAAAATAGGAAGAATATGCAGGAGTGAGAGTGGAAGGGCAGAGAGAGAGAGGGGGGGGGGGAGAGAGAGAGAGAGAGAGACAGAGAGAGAGAGAGAGCGAGAGAGAGAGAGAGAGAGAGAGAGAGAGAGAGAGAGAGAGACGAGAGAGAGACGAGAGGAGAGAGAGAGAGAGAGAGAGACAGAGAGAGAGAGAGAGAGATGAGAGAGAGAGAGAGAGAGAGAGAGAGAGAGAGAGAGAGAAGAGAGAGAGAGAGAGAGAGAGAGAGAGAGAGAGAGAGAGAAGAGAGAGAGAGAGAGAGAGAGAGACAGAGAGAGAGAGAGAGAGCGAAGAGAGAGAGAGAGAGAGAGAGAGGACGCCATCATCATTTAGCCTAATAAAAAGTGTCTGTGTGTTGGCTGCGGATGCGATGAGCCATGGAGAGCACTAACTTTGCAACTGTCAGCATTTACACTACAACCCGTGAAAACTGAACTTTATGAACCGGCTGATACTGAAACCTTCTCCTGTACATATTTGTTAAACCATTTGTTCATGACTTTAGAGTCATCCTCATCATCCCACAATACCGTGCCTCATCAACGTAACTTACTGGAACAACATGTCGTCGCAAGTGATTAGAGGGAGGAATATATACGTATATATATATATATATATATATATATACAGTATTAGAGCTATATCACCTTGCCTGTGGGTGGAGGAGGTGGAATGCTCGTTCCACTGTCACAGCCTCTCTAAGAGGCACTCTACAAGGCTGGTAGGCCCCA